>NW_027461530.1:2418000-3022500 GCF_027571235.1 Dermatophagoides pteronyssinus
TCGATGATGGTCAGTGCATCAGTGCAAAAAAAAATAAGAAATATTGCCATAAATGATTTAAAGGCTAATTTTTGTTGCCTCTGCTCTGACCAATTTGATTGATGGATTCGATTCGATTGATTGATTGAAAGCAAAAAAGAAAAAAACGAAGAAAACGATTGGCTTGATCAATCATGCATCCGGATAATGAACTAATTTTTGTGATTTAAAAACCGAGAAAAAATTTTCAGGGTTTTTTTCAATTTGAATCTTTTTTTACCTGAAATTTTTCAACAACAAACGTATAGTGAGAATGAGAATAGAATTTTATTTGTGTAAGTGTGTGTTTTCTCCAAAACATCATTATCATCATCATTATCAAATTGGTAGCCACCAAGCAACCAAACAACATAATTTATGATAAATGATGATTAGGAAATTCGTAAATTATCCCAGAAAAAAAGGGTTTTACTCTTTCTACCTGTCCTGTCTGTCGATAAACGAGAAAAAAAAAACCTGAAATAATTCAATAAAAATCTTACCAAAATAGAAAGCGAAAGCTAATGATAAGCTACCTGGCAAAGTTTTGCTTATGTTGTGTTGTTCATCATTCATTCACCATTCATTTCATTTCATAATCATAGGATTTTCTTCTGGTCAGTTCAAAGAATTCAATGGGGATCTCTGTTTTTTTTTTTGTTTGTTTGGAACTTTATGAACAACAACAACAACAGACTAGACGAAAACGAAAATATCCCAAACAACAACAACAACAACAACAACGATGATGATGACCATATATCCTGATCTATTGTCATATTTATTTATTACTACTGTGTGTTTGTGTGTGTGTATTATTATCATCATTTTTTTTGATGGCTATTTTAGTAAATTTTTTACAATTCAATTGGTATCTATGCAATCAAATAAAAAGAGACAGAGAAGAAATTATTGTACAATTTTTGATTCGATTTACAAGTGAAACGAAATGAAAGTGAAACGAACCTGAATGGCCGGCAAATAGAAAGAAATTAAAGAAAAATTTTAAAAAAAAAGTGAATTGAATTGAATGGGATAATCTTCTTTTTCTTCTTCTTCGTTAGCCAGCTATTGACCATTATACAACGACAACGACAATCATCATCATAATCATCATATAATCATGATGATTATGATGATCGTTATTTGATTTTATGTTTACTTGTTTCTTGTTTGTTTGATACAGAAAAAAAAACATTGGATTGTTTTTTGTTTTTTTGAATTGAATTGGATGTTGTTTGTTGTTTGTTTGCTGTCTACTATATTGGGTATATATCCTGTTCCTGGTTTGACCAGTTGATCATCATCATCATCATCAATTTAAGGCTAAAAATGGATATATTACGTGCCAAGAAAACAAACGACAACAAAATGAAGAAAAAAAAAACATTGAATTTTGCTCTGGACAAAATCAATAATTCAGCGTTGTTGTTGTTTCCCTTGATATACTTTTTTCAAATTTGTTTTTTTCTTCACTTGAATTATACAAAAATAGAATGTGAAATGCAAAAAAAAAAACACATTTGCATAATTGAATAATTATGATGATGATGATGATTATGAAAAATCTAATCACATATGATTATAATGAATAAATCAAGAGATTTTTGAAAAATTAAATTATTCATCATCTTGATGATGTCATTTGAATTTTTTTTTCTTTTGAAACAAAAAGAAAGACATCATGTCATTTGCATCATTGTTTCTTTGTTTTGTTTTTCAAGTTTTCATATTTAGAGTTATTAAGGTCATCAATTATCATCATTATTATCATCATCAGAATCAGATTTAGATGAAAATATTTGTGTTTTTTTTCTTATTTCTTTGTTTTTTTTCGCGGTTATCCAATTATATAAGAGATAGAATTGATAACATCATCATTATTCTTTTTCGTGATTGTAACTGAGAATCAAAAATCAAAAACCAAATCTAATTCCCCTTTCTCTCTGTATATATACAGAAACACGGTTATCTTCAGCTGAAAAACGAAGTAAGATTCATCTCCATTCTCTTAAATAATAATCATTTTTAGCATCCACACCACACCAAAAAAAAATCACCGAATCACATAAGTAAATGATGAATTAATTAGTTAAATCTTTGAATATAAAATCAATTGATTGATTGATTATTTGATTAATCATGATTAGTAAATACTTCAGGATGCAATATGATTGTGAGTGAACGTTTGGTGAGTTAATATTTAAAAAAAATAGCGGTGATTTGAAGGTGGTGGTGGTGGTGTGAACAAGATTATTATTGATTATTGATTAGATGAAGAGAATGAATGGAGTTGACCGTGTTAGCGAGAAGAACAAGAAGGGGAAAAATAGTTAAAAAAAAACAAAAAAAACAAACAAACATCATACCTACTTATGAATCAAAAAAAAATTTCTAATCGATCTATAAAAAAAACAAATGAAAAAAAGAATTGTGTGTGTGTGTTCTGTGTATCTGCATGTGGTTGTCTAATTAACTAATTAACATTGGATCGATTTAATTTAATTACGAAATCGATTATATTGATTTCTACGATGATTATTGATTTTCAGCATCATCATATTGTTCATATTCATATTTCTCATATTCACTATACGTTTTGTAATTTGATTATTATTTGAATTATAATTAGAATTTGAATTATTATCATTTGTAGATTTTATAATTTTAGATTTTTTATCATTATCATTATTATTATTATTTAAATTATTATTATTATTCATCATTATTAATCGGCCAGGTAATTCTCTGGTTGTCGTGATTACCTGATTAATATTTATATTTTGACTATGATAATCGTTGTTGTTATTATTATTATTATTATCATCTTGATGATTTTTATTATGATTTATATTATTACTATTATTATTATTAAAATTATCTTTTATATGATTATTTTGATTATTATTATAGTTGATATCGATATTATTGAAATGTTTAATTGATTGTTGTGATGATGGTGGACGATTTGGTCCTTGATAATGCTGTGGTGGTGGTGCTACCGATGATGGATTCGGTTGTGGATTATTGATCATTGGTGGTGGTGGTGGTGGTGGTGGATTACGAAAATCTAATTTTGGATGTTTTTGACCACCATTTCCATTACCACTATTGAACAATACATATGGATCATTCATTTTCATTTCATTCATATTGTTGTTGTTGAAATTGTTGTTACCAAAATTATTAAAATTATTATTACCACCATTATTATTATTATCATTTGGACGATAATAATTTGGATCAAAATTTGGTTGTGATGATTGTTGTGGTGGTGGTGGACCACCATTATTATTAGGTCTAAATGGTTGCTGCGGTGGTGGGGGTGGTGGCGCTGAAACTTGTTGCATGTTTGGATAATTATTAGCCATATAATTTGATTGTGGCATAAATTGTTGTTGCTGTTGTTGCTGCTGCGGTTGTTGTTGTTGTTGTGGACGATTATTATTATTAAAATTCATCATTTGCCGACCAACATTGGTCATCATTTGATGACGATGATATTGATTAAATTGATTATAATCACGTTGTCGTTGACGATTATGTATACTTGGTCTTCGTTGTTGTTGATTTTGATTATTCTGATGATAACGATTTTGATTCTGATTTTGATTATTGATTGGTTCGTCTATTTAGGGAAAGGGAGAAAGATTGAATCAAAAATCAAGCGAAAATTTAAAATTTTAAAAGTTTTAAAGTTTTAAAAGCGGGAAAAAAAATCAAAACTTACCATAAATCGGTATCCGAATCGGTTGTGCGGTTATCAATTTAAAATTAATATTATTACTACCAGATGCTTTATAAATATCTTCCGGGCGTAATAATAATATTGGTATTTGTAATTGTTGCATTTTAAATGGTTTATTTAGATCAACTTTATTGAATGGTATATCACCATTGATTGCTGCTTGTGCAATTACATTGACCAATTCGTTTAATGGAAAACGATTCTATTTTTATGAGAAAAAAAAGAAGAAAATGGAAAAATCATTATCATTTTTGTAATGGAAAATCTTTACGGAAAAAAAAATTTATGGAAATTATCAAATCTGGATAGGATCACAGAAAAAAATTCTATTGTTTTTCTTGCCAGATTTGATGATGGAAAACAAACAAACAATAAAAATTTTGTTTTTCCTATGATCAGTTCAAATCAATCAAATGAAATTTTCCCTTGTTTTTCTTTGATCGATAATGATGATCGAACAGATCTTTTCGAAAACAGAAGTGATCAGCAAAAAAAAACCTGATGATGATGATCAACTGGGAACTGAACTGGTCATTTTTTTTGGTGACAATCATCGAATGCGGAACTTCTTGGACAACAACAACAAATTGTTGTTGTTGTTACTTTTGTGATTGATTAGAATTATGGTGACAGAAGAAATATGAAAAATTTCAAAAATTTCAAAAAAAAACAAAATTTCCATTTCCCATATCCAATTGATTGTTTCAATGTGTTGTGTGTGTCGATTGGTCAGTTGTCTGATGTTGATTGGCCAGTCAGTCAAGTTGTTTGTGTGAACATTCAATGATTGATTCGATTCAAAAGGGAATCGAATCAATCAATCGTTGTTTTTTGAAAATTAAAAAACAAAATCCAAAATGACATTTCAATCAAATGAAAAAAAATCGACATAGAATCACGAGATCATCATCATAGGTCACCAACACCGTTACACAAAAAAGAGTTTCTTTTTAAATTAATAAACAAGATTAGAAACAAAACAGTAAACATCAGAAAACAGAGAAGAAACAAAGCCGGAACATTACAATCAAAGAACAAAAAAAAAAATTCAATGAAATCATCAAACAAACAAACAGACAAAAGAGAAAACATCATTTTTTCCTTTCTTTCTGGAAATCATCCTACTTTTTTCACTTTTTGTTGTTGCTGATCTGTTTCTTGATGCTGCTGCTGCTGTCAATTATGAAAATGATTTATTCAAGAAAAGAAGAAGAAAAGAAAAATATTCATCACACATTATCGATTAAAGCGATGATGATGATGATGGTAATAAATTCAGATTTGTTGAAAATTGAAAAACGAAAACAAGGAAATACCATTCATTGATACCATTTTGCCATGATGATGATGATGATGATAATAGCCATCATCATCATCATCATCAACAACATCAAACAAAATATGATTGAAAAAAACAAAAGATCATTAAACATTTGAGAGCGAAAATATGGGAAAAAAACCTTTGAATGAAAGATTTAAAAATCATTCAATTCGCAAATCATCGCCATTTCAAACAAAAGCAAATATGGCTGGCTGAATAATTTCATTTTCAATTTTGCCAAAAATTCATCAAATGTTTTTTTGTTTGTGCGAAAAAACATTTAGCTGTTTTTTCACATCAAATAATGATGATGATTGAATCAAAATATTTATGAATGAATGAAAATTCAATTGAATTTAAGCGAAAACATTTGAAATCCTTTTCTGTTTTTCGGTGTGAAACAAAAATCTGGAAAAATGAAATGTTTCCGAAGCGAATCCAATGGAAAATGTCAAAAATTGATTTTTGATTTTGTGATTGCCCTCGTGATCAGCCAGATTCACTTGTTGCTGATCAGATCATCAATGAAATTTTTGGGTCAAAATTGTAGGGAAATAATTATGCAAATTGATTTTGGCTCGAAAAATTAATTCATCATTTTGAAATGATAATTTTGAATTAATCAATTGATTTAGCAAACAAACAAACAAAACAGAGAAAAAACAATAAAACAAAACAAATAAAAAACCTGTGAAAAGATGTAAATTGATTTTTCTTTTTGGCTAATTCCAAAAAAAATCCTCAATCTTTTTGTATTTTGCTTGCTTGTTTTGCACATCCATGGAAGAAAAACAAACAAAACAAACATAAAATGATGATGATGATTGTGGATAACATCAATTTGTCTGTTTTGTGTTTTACTATTACACAAACACACAAACACACAAAGGCCAACTGTGGTTAGATTTATTACCGAATCTCTTATAACCATCTGACAATGAAGAAGACCACGATGATGATGATGATAATCTTATCGGATGTAGAAAAAAAACTATGCCATTTTCATTAATGAATGGATGAACAAACAAACAAACAAGCAACGAAAATTTTCATTATCTGTGTATGTTTGTCGGTGATAAACTTTGCCACATTTCATCATCATCATGGTCGGTCAATACAAATTTTTCATTACAAAGTAGAATCCGTTGTTTTTTTCACACAGACTTGAAAAGCATCCATCAAAACAAAGAAAAAGATGAACAGAAAAAAAAACGGAAATAAAAACTTTGGAAGAAAATTAATCTTGAATTTCATAGCAAAAACAAACGGTAAAACATTTTCATAACCTCCAAAAACAGACAACACAAAAATCAATCAATCGATCGATCGATTTGTTTTAATATTCTGTTGGTGGCGAAAATGACTATTTTAACAAAACAATTGTTCTGGCTATTTTCACCAATCACCACCTTTTTTTGATTGAAAAAAAGATTTTTTCATTGAAAAATCATGATGAACAAACACACCGGTTTTACCAAAAGTTATTTTTATTCATTTTTTTTTTGTTTTCAAAAAATGAAAAATTTCGAAGCAAAAATGGACACACTAAGGTGCGACACTTAGATACATTGTTATCATCAAAATGATGATTTGATGATGATGGAGACAATCAAATAATGATAATGTTGATGATGCGTGTGTGGTGATGATGGTGGCTAAAATTAGAGACAATCAAAAAGATGATGATGATGATAATAGCTCGAATGAAAAAGATAAATAAGATTTTTTCTGGTCAGAAAAAAAAGTTTCAAGAATCTTCATCACTTTCATCATTTGCTTTTGCTTTTCATTTCGTTTCTTTTCATTGATTGTATGCCTAAGCATCGGGAATGCATCATTTTTTTGTTGGTTGTTTTGTTTTCATCATCATCATCATCATTGTGAATTGAACTTTTTCCCTTCGAAATAGCAAAGTGTTGAATGAATGAAAATGAAATGAAATGATCAATCACCAAACAACCAAGAGACAGACCGACAGGGAAAAACTGGATTTTTTGAAAAAAAATTTTAATTTTGAAAATTTTTAAAAAATCAAAAATCAACAAATTCTGTTTCTGAATCAGGAAACATCAGCGACAGAAACAACACACAGGAACAAAAAAAAACATTAATTAGTTTTTCGTTTCTGACATTTTTTCAGTGAAAAAAAAATTATTGATAACAAAAAAAATTCAATTGATTGATTGATTTGATTGGGGAAAACAAAAAAAATCTCAGTAGCCACCACACAGCAGTCACCATAGTCATCAAGATGTCAAAATAATGAAACGAATGAAAAAAAAAGGTAGCAACAAATTGATTAGCTTTTTTTTGCTGTTTTGGTTCGAACTGATTGGTTGGAAAAAACAACAATCAAATGGTAAATCTCCAAATGATGAAAATGACCGAAACAAAATAGATTGCGTGTGTCGGTGTTCTCTCGGTATGTGTTGTTATCATATATGCTATATGTAATCAAATGAATTGAATTGACATCATCATTCAGTCATTCATTCAGTAAGTCATTCAGTTAGTCAATCATAAAATGATTTTAATGATGATGATGATGATGATTGTTATCTTTATTTTTATTTTGAAAAAAAAATTCAAAAACAAGTTTGCTATAGTGAAATGGAAATATTGTTTTTTTTTCTCGCCAACTATTTTTGCACGTCATTTGTGAAACAAAAAGATGTGCTACAAGGATACAGAGATTCCATGAATTTAATCTTGAAAATCTTCAAGATTCAGCCTCAAAAATCTTCCAAAAAACAAACATTTTTGTGATCCATGCACGAGAAATGGATTATATTCAAAACAAAAAATCCAACAATGTGTGTGGTGGTGGTGGTGGTGATATGGTACTATTTTAGCCATCCAATAATCATCATAATCATCGATCGATCGAATGAAAATCCTGGCCCAAAACAAAGATTTTGTTTCTTCAAGATGTGCAAAAACAGAAAATAATGATAGATCGGATCAGATCGGACATTCCCGACGAAAAAAACGAAATTTCATTTTCTCGGTGTGTGTGTTTGTGTTATCATTATCGGACACAGCAGCAGGTAAACAAAACAAAACAAACATTCGTTGTTGTTGTTGTTGTTGTTGATCACATCAGGTGATGAAGAAAAACAAAACTAAATCAGAAAAACAACAACGAAGCTAGATGATCAAACACAAAAAAACACCTACGATGATTTTTTTTTACCATATCAGCCGCCCGAATCAATCGGGTAGGATCGATGTCTTCCTCGATCTGTTTTGTTTTGTTTGTTCTGCTTGTGTGTGTGTGTGTGGTGAGCATCAGCAAATTCATTTCAATTTTTTTTTTTTTTTTTTTTGAAAGGATCGAAGATGCAGCAGGTAAGCAAGCAAGTGAGATAGGGAGATTAGATTTTTTTTTCTACCTTATCCATCCTATTGAAAACAACAACAACAGAACAGCAACAGATCAATCAATCAATCAATCAAATCACTCTATATATATGAATATTTTGATTGATTGATTTTTTGTTTGTTTGCGATGGAAATCACTGTTGTGTGTGTGTGTGAATATCAATAGAGAGTGATGGAGAGAAAGAGAAACGAATAAAATGAATGCAAAACAAAATGAATGCAAAACAAAATGAATCCAGCAAAGTAAAAGTAAAAAAGAAATTATGTTGTCAAAACAGGGCAACGAAGAAGAAGGTATTCTTCTTCTTCGTCGTCTTGGTCAACAAACAAAACAACCTCGAAGAAAAGAAAAAAAGATTTTTCAAGATTTCAGTTTTTTCTTATGTGAAAATCTCGAAAAAAATAAAGATTCATTGAAAGTCATTTTTCTAGGGTTTATTGATAAACCCGAAAAAATCGTTTTGTTTTCTTTCTTCTTCTTCGTTTCGTTTTCAAAACATCCAAAATAAACAAACACAAACGTAGAACAAAACAAAACAAAACAAAAAAGCAAACAAAATCATCACGATTTAATAATTTAAAACAATGATTATGATGATGATAATAATTTGAGTTTTCTTCAAGTATTATTTTGCCGAGGTAAAATGCCATTCTCTCTCTCTCTCTCTCTCTCTCTCTCTCTCTCTCTCTCTCTCTCTCTCTCTCTCTCTCTCTCTCTCTCTCTCTCTGTAATAAGTAGCTAATGATAATGATAATTAAACCCGAAATGAAAATGAAATGAAAAATTATTGTTTTTTCTGTGTTTTCTGTTGGCTAATTATAAAAAATATTATCTCGATGAACTTCTTCTTCTTCTAAATTAACCACATCAATCAGCACAAACAAACAAACAAACGAATAAAAAACAAATTAAAACCGTTAAGGTTAACTGTGTGTTAACTGTTTGCAACAAGAAGAACATTTACCATTAATCATTTAACCTTAACTAGTTATAGCTTAATAGCTTCAAAAAGGTAACGAAAAGAAAATTGTTTTTCTGTTTCGTTGATTTTAATCATATCAAAACTTTTTTTCTCTGTGTGGAAGAAGAAATTCTTTTCCATAATTCCATTCTTCCTTCCTTCATAAGTCAAAAGTCAATCATCACTGATCATCACTGATAAGATTTTTGACTTTTTTTCAAGTTTTTTCTGCTAAAAAAAATTAAGGTCAAAAAAAGCCAAGAAAGAAAGAAAATGTTCCAAATGGAACATTCATCTCTGACACAATAGGGCTATATATATTGATTACCTTTGTCATTTTTGTGAAGAAAGAAACTCATTGATGATGATGATGACAGTATGAACAACAACAACAACAACGAGAACAACAAAACACGCGTATTGCACGAGCAAGAAGGAAATTACAGTTTTTTTTTGTGCAATATGAGGATTGTTGATGATTGTCAAAAACTATCCAATTGATTGATTGATTGATCAATCATTATTTCAAGTAACAAAAAAATTTTAAAGAAAATTTTTTTCGATAAAAATGAAAACAATGTTTTCAGGAAAATTGCCCGAAAACGAAAAAAGGAAAATCTTTCCCGAAAACAAAACAAAACAAAACAAAAAACATCGAATCCTGGTTTCCTGTTCTTTTGTTTGGTTCAACGACTGAAAACAAAACAAAAAACAGAAAAATATTGTTGTTGTTATTGATCCCAAACAGCAACAACAACAACAATCAATTCATTGAATTGAAATGATTGAAGATAACAACTATGATTGCCTATTGGATTGTCTTTTTTTTCTTCAAAAAAACATCTTTTTCGGATAAGATTTTCGATACAAAAAACCTAATAATAATAAAAATATTTATTGCTTGGCTAAGAAAAACAGAAGCCGAATTTCATTCAAAACAAATTTTTTCTGTCTTTGATTTTATCATCATCATTGGATCATTGGATATAACAATGCAACATTCGAAATCGAAAATAATCGTATGATGATGATGATAATAAGAATCGATAGTATCGGATAGTGATCGTTTCGACAATATTTTGTCTGTTGTCTGTTGTTGTTGTTATCGATATCTAATAATCATTTTGGCTATTCTCATCATCATCATCAATATCGATACAATCGATATTTTCATTTTGTTTCGATATTTTTAGTTTTTTCTTTCTTTTGGAAATTCAAAAAAAAGTGAAATTGGAAAAATGGAAACTGATAAACAAAAAACGAATATTTATTATATGATGATGATGATCGTTTTGTCCTGTCGACATTCATCATTATCATCATCATCATCATCAATGCTAGAAGAAGATAATTGAAGAAATTATTGAAGAAAACGAATCGATCCAATCGATCGATCGATCGATTTTGATCCAATCAAAATGATGATGATGATGATGAAACAAGTTACTACCAATAACGAACCGAAATGATATTTATCCTGTTCGTTTTGCGAATGAAATTGGAAAATTGGAAAAAAAAGAAACAATTTCGATAATGTAACCGAATTGATCTTGTTTTCATCACCACCATCAACACCGCCATCATCATCATTATCATCAATCAATAAGCGAATTTAATGAAAAGAATGAAAATTAGATCAAAAATCCAAGTGAAATCCAGTCATAGAAACAAAACGAATAGGATATGTTTCTTATTTTACATCATGATCATGATGGATGGATGGATTGGTTTTTGGAAAATCTATTTACCTGGCACAGAAAGCATATTTCACCAAAGAAGAAAGAAAATCAAAATAGAAAAATATTTAAATAATGCAGACCATAAGGAAATGAATAAAGGTGTGTAGGTGTGTGTGTGTGGTGAGAGAGAGATGATTATAATAGACATTTAATTAATTTTTTTTGTATATTTCGGACACAGACACACACAAAGGAATACAGATAGATAAATTATCAAACTAAAATATTGACCAAAGAAACACACAGGTAATTTATGAACAAATTCATAGAGCATCTCTCTCTCTCTCTTTTCAAATTTAAATATTTTATTTGAAATATATAATCCTATTTTCATCATCATCATCATCATCATCATTGAACATCCATCTTACTAATCGGGGGAAACAAAAAGAGATGGGGGTTAAATAAACAACAAAGCCTAGAAATTGGCTTTGAAAGGGGAAAGGAAAGAGAAAAGAAAGGTAAAAAAACATGTTTTATGAAAAAAACTGTAAACACAGGAATAGAAAACGAAAACAAAACTAAAGAAAATCTATCAATTGATGATCATTGTGTATATCGCACACACACTGAAACACATTACCTGAACACAAACAAACAACAGGTGTCATTAAGGATTTGTTTTTTTTGTTTGTTCTGTTCTGTTTGTTGTTTATCATCATCATCATTATGATTTTTCATTTCATTTTTCCCTCTATGATGATGATGATGATCCAAATAGAATCAATAAAGGAAAAAAATACCGTGTGGTGCGATCTTTCCTTCCTTCCTTCCTTCATTTTTCTCTCCATCCATATATCACCATGTGATGATCATTGAAATGAAATGGATGATGATCATTATTAGATGGATATAAAAAAAACATTTGTTTTATTTTCATTTCTAACACAAATGGATCAACAAAAATCAGGAAATTCAGTGAAGAAAAAATCCCCGAAAAGAAAAACAATGTAAAAATATCTCCTTCTTCGATTTGAGAAGAAAAATCTATTACCGGGTTTCATCATTCAATATTTTTGGATTTTCGGATTGAAAATTCTATGAAATTCTAGGGTTTTTTATTCTTTTGGTGATCGATATCAAATAATTATCTGTAATAGTCATCGATAATCATTTGATTGATGATTGATCAATCAATAAAAAATGAGAGAAATCAAGAAGAAAGAACCGAACAATAATCAACAATCAACAATCAACAACAAGCAATAAAATGTAATTTAATCACTCAATTAAATGCATCATTATTATCATGATTTGACACATCAATTGATTTCATTGATTGATTGGATATCCAATCAATCAATCAATAGACCAATATCATCACACATGTGAAACTTTTCCTCGTTTTCTTCAAAATACGACAATAAAAATCAAATTTTTTTTTCAAAACTTTCAAAAAAAGAAAGAAAAACCATACACCAGACAGGTCAAAAAAATGAATGAAATATTTTCATATCCCCCCATTTGATGGATAATCAGGTGAATAAAAGTGAAAATTTCGAACAGAAAATACAAAAAAAAAATTCAAATTTTATGGTGACAATTTATCATCACCAATGATGATCATCATCAACAACAACAACAAATTTCCTATGAATCTATTTTCATTTTCATTCATTCATTCATTCAGTGAGTCAAAATATGATTTTCTCTCACTTCTTTTTACCTGTTGATAATGATGATAAAGAAAGAAATGAAAGAAAGGTAAAAAAAATGAAAAGGTAAAAAAAAATCAAATTAGACTCAAATTCAATTCAATTGACTGAAATTCAATTCAATTTTTGCAAGATTTTTTAATGATATTTTCGACATTTCACACATACACCATGTGTCTAATGAAATTTTGTTCAAATAAAAACTTGGTGATAGTAGTGATGGTGACAATTGACAATCATTATAGCCACCATCATCATCAGGATCATCATTATCATCATCAATGGATAATGGTAACGATCAGAAAGAATGAAAAATGAAACGATCCATTTCATTTCATTTTTCTACAGAAAAAAAAATCCAAAAGTCAAGAGTCATCATTTTCTGAAATCAAAGATTTTTTGAATTGATGAAAAATGAAATTCTTTCTCAAAAATTTCATTGTGTGTATGTGTAATTTAATACAACAAAAACAGCAGAAAAAATCAAAAGAAATCCAAAAAAACACATCCGCAAGATGATCATCATCAATGGAATGAATGGAATGAAGATCATAAAGTGGATGATGATCAGGGAAAAAAAATTTTCACTTTTTTTTTCACTGTTGATTTTGTCAATGAAAAAATAAAGAAAAGTTTCTTTGTTTTCTTTTCTTTTCCCCATGAAAAAAAATTTTTAACCTCAAAAATATGAAATTGTAATGGGGGGCAAACAACCGAACAAAGCGAAATAAAAATTCATAACAGGTAGCCAGTGTGCGAGAAAAAAACAATCAAAAAGTTTTTCATTGAAAACAAAAATTTAAAAGAAAAAAAGAAAAACTTACCATTTTCTTTTTGATGATTGGACCTGCCGGTTGTAAAGATAATGATGATGATGATGGTGATAATGATTGTTGTTGTTGCCGATGTTGTTGTTGTTGATGACGATGATGATATTGATGTTGTTGGTGGTGGCCACCTGCAACAATATTTTTATTGTTATTGTTATTATTTATTATCTTTGGTGGTGATAATGATGGTGATGATGATGATAAACTATTACTATTCGGTAAAATTAATTTACTTGATCCAGATTCTTGTGCTTGTGGTTGTTGTTGTAATGTTCCACCAGCGCCACCACCAACATTATCATTACCATTGCCATTATTATGAATGATTTGTTTGTTATTGTTGTTTTCCTAAATGTTTAACAACAACAAAAAAGATCATTAAAAATAACATAAATGTTATGTAATTAGACAGAAACATACATTTATCATTCGAGAATGTTGATGATGATTTAATTTATTGTTATTTAAATTTGATAATTTTGTTGTTGAAACAACATTGTTGTTGTTGTTGTTGTTGTTTTGTAACAATATTGGTCTTTCCGTATATGTTTGATATGTTGGTGTTGTCGGTGATGATGATGATGATAATGGTTGTGTTGATGATTTTGCATCGTTTGTTGTTGTTGATGCGGCAGCCGCAGATGTGGATGCGGATGCAGCAGCGGAATCAGTTAATGATGAATAAATTTGTTGACCATTCGATGTCGAAGTGAATGTTACATATGGTACACGTCCTTTTATCACTGGTACTTTTAATGGTATTCTACCAATACGTAACGGAGCTGGTGATGAATTTGTTTGATACATCATCATTTGATTTGTAAATTTTATCATATTTATTATTAATATTATGATAATAAAAACTATTAATGTTTGAAAAGGGTTAAACAAAAAAAAAAGGATCAGATTTAATTAAAATTTACCTGAAAAAAACATTAATTAAAAATTACCTGATTTTATTGTCAACATCACATTATTGTTATTATGAATGTTATGAATGTTTTTCCTATTACTTTTTCTTCTCGACGACGACAACATTGTTGCTGTCGATAAAGATTTGATTTCGGTTGCCATTTTCAAAAGATTTTGTACGTTTAAAATGATAATCTCTTTGTCTGTACGATTGTTATTTTTTCGTGTTATTCAAGGTGTTTTGTTCGTTGTTCGTTGATCACGATTATTTATTTTTTTTCAATTTTTGAATAAGATTCTTGACCGAAAAAAATGAAATTTCAAAGACCACCACCATTGAAAGAAACGAAGCAGCTAAAAGAAAACACTGGCTACTATCTGGAGTAAATGATGCGGACGATGATAAATATTCACAGATTTTGACCAACAAAAAAAAATGTCAATTATGATTGTTTAGGTTAGGTTGGTTGATGTGTGATGAGATTTTTCTGTTGACCATCTTTATTTCCATTGAAAAATGTTTTTCTTTTTCTAAAAATTGTTCAGAAATGGTCCGAACAAAAACACGAATTCAACACGAATTTGTTTGGCTGCTATCTTCGTGTTGTTTTTGATGATGATGATGATGGGTTTAAAAATAATCACCACAGCAAGCAGAAAAAAGATACTTTTCATTTAAATAAATTCATTTTCGTGTCTTCTTTTCGGTTTCTTTTCTCGGTTTTCTCGATTGAAGAACATCACACCCACACACTTGTTGGGCAATAATGGCGAATAAATTGTCGTGACCACCGTTCGGGCAAACAAATTTCACTTTTGTTTTGTTTTTGTTACCTAATTTTTGTTCTTCGGATTTTTTTTCTTTTTTCAAAAGATGCGAAACAATTAGGCAGAAAATGAAAAACCAAAAAACCAAAAAAACAAAAAAACAAAACGATAAATTCGGTCGGATGATGATTTTAGCTCAAACAACAAAAAAAAACAATCAGGATGGACGAAACAATCGATAGTAATCGATTATTGTCGAATTATGAATTTATGAATCGAAAAATCCAAGATTTTTTTTGGATGAAAAAAAACCCAATTTTCGAGTTAAACAAATCAAACAGGTGTGCTTGGGTTGTTGTAGGTGTAAATGTAAATACCCGTTAACAAAACAAAAAAAAAAATGCCAAAAATATGATGATTTTCAATGAAATGATTTTTCTAAACAAGAAGATAAGGAAATTGTCACTTTAAATCACATTTAACAAACAAACAAACACACAAATGATCCATTGTATAATTCGATGGCATTCTGTTTTTTGGTTGATTTGAAGATTCAGACACACCTGAAGCTGATCTTCTGCACGCAAATATGATGAATTTTTTCCTTTTTCTTCCAGTGTGTGACACACCAACCAAATAAGAAAAAGTTATGAAAAAATCATTGAAAAATTTGAAAATAAAAACTTTCGGTTATAATTGGATATCAGATGCTGAAGCAAAATTCAAAAATCAGAAAATTCAAAAATCAGAAAATTCAAGAAAATTCAAAATTCTTATCCGTCGTTCGTTCGTTTCGACGTTCGTCGACATCCAAACAATTGTTTTGAAATGAAAATCATCAGCCAAACTTTTTAAAAGATTAGTTTTATATATATGAATGGATCGGTTAGTGAAAATTATATATTTCACATCGCGAAAATGAAAAAGAAAGAAAAATTTTCCAAAAAAAAATTTTCTTTTCTTTTCTCTTTTATTTCAACCAAAAAATCTTCTTAGTTTCATTACATTCCATATTAGCTTTTTCTCTGGATCTTCTTCTCTTTTTGCTTGTTCGTTCGTCTCTTCTTTTGTGTTTCACAAAAGATTTTTCTTTCCCGAACAACAAAAAAAAAAAATCTGTTCAATTTGTTCCGATCACCAATGATGATGGTGATGGAATTGAATTGCCCACTGAAAAGAGTTGCTGAAATTTCTTTTTCTGTTTGCCGGAAAAAAAAGAAAGAAAAGTTTGACTCTCACTTCTTGGCTTGTTCGGGGTTAAAGAGAAATTATTCAATTTTTTTTTTTGAGAATCAAAAAAAGATTCCATCAACAACAACAGCAAATCAAATAAAGAGCCAAAAAAAAATCTTTGATGATTTCTATATCCACACAATAGTGTCGGTTTTTTTTTGTTGAATATATTCACATTCGACTATTTACACACACATAAGTGGGTATTACCTGATTTTTTTTTGAACAAAAACAGCAATCAATTTTATTCAAAAAGAAAACAAATTTTTTTCCAAAACAGCCACGATTTCATTTGAAAACAAAAACATTGATTAAAACCAGAAAATCCAAAGAAATGAAGAAAACCGAAAAAAGGGCTTGTCGGGGTTAAAATATTTCATGTTGCTTTTTTTCACCGAAAAAACAAATGATGAATATCATTTACCTGAACACAAGCAAAAATTGATTTTAAAAAAAAAATTAACCCTTGACCTTCACTTGAATATTCAATCACATCTTGAAAATCAAAAATCAATCGAATAAAATCAATAAAAATCAATCGATAATCGATAATGATCGTGCAATGAATCAAAAAGATTCAAAAACAAAAAGTAAAATCCCTTGAAATATGATCATCAATTTCATATTCAAAGAAGATGTTTTGATTTTTGATTTTGTTTCCTGCCTTGATTTTTCATTTCTCAATTAACATTACCTGTTCAAACACACACACACTACACACCCCTGAATTAATCATTTTTTTGAAAAAAAATTCAAATTTCAATTTCAAAAACAAAAAACAAAACAAAACAAAACAAAACAAGGATAGTATCCTGTTTTTGTTCATCTGAAATGATGATGATGAAAATAAACATCATTGAATAGGGCTTACTTAACCTTTTTCTTCTTCTTCTTTTTCGCCAAAAATAATCGATCAAATTTCATTTTTCATCGATTGATCAATTGTTGACCCCGATCTTCGAAATATTCAATTCGATGATGATGATGAGATTGGCCATCACGGTATTTATGGACAGTACCCGAAAAAGACTAACCCCTTTTGATGAAAATTATCAAAGAAGAAAATTGATTTTTTTTTGTTGGTTTCTTTTGATTTTTGAAAAAAACAAAAAAAACAAACAGATGCAAAAAGGGATTGATGATTGAGATGTTTCTGAATCAATCATATGCTAATCTAAAGGATGAAGGAAAAAAAATGAGAAAATTTAAATTTTAAAATTAAAAAATCAAAAATCAAATGAAAACAATCAATTCGGGTTTTTTGGTTGATGAATTCACTGAAAATCTCATCTGGAACAAAACACAGAAAACAAAACAAGTCAATCAAATGTCAATCAATAAGATTTGCTGTTGTTGTTGTTGGTTGGTTGGTTATTTTTGAAGAAAATTTGAATTTTGAAATTTTGAATTTTGTTTTTTCAAAATTTCATTCACTCATTGTCTGTCGACATCTTAATCGATAATTCCAAGATGATGATGATGATGATGGTCAAGACAATGAAAAATCATCAACATGATAATAATAGAGATTTTTTTTTGGTGAAGAAGAAAAAATATTCATAATCTTTGGAAAATTTCCAGAGAAATTTTCCTGGAAAAAAAATTAATGGAAATTTTTCTTTCCCCCCCAATATTTATTGATGATGAATTCAAGATTTATGGAAATCTATTTTTGGTTTGATAATCAAAATCAGAAAAAAAACATTCATTTTTTCCTTCCATCATCAGCAACAGCAATCAATATTTGATGACTCAATTAGCACCTTGTTTTTTTCGGATGGTCAAGCAACAACAAAAAAAAATCGGTCAGTTCAATCAAAAAATCATCAAAAAATCTCAATTAAACAATGGTAGGTTATTATGTAATCAAACACAGCAACCAAAAAAAAAAAAGATTGTTTTTGCTGTTGTTTTTTTTTCATTAAGATTTTCTGGAAAAGGGAGATGTTATTTGATAAAGGTTTTGGCTGTTGTTGTTGATTTGTTGTTGTTGTCCATTTAACACTCAGTCAGTCAGTAAGTCAATCCAAAGATTTTATTGTGATAATTTTTGGAGAATGCAATAACAACAACAACAACAAAAAACACACCTAAACAATATTGAAAATATCATTAAAGATTATCATCCAAAAATAATTAAAAATCAAAGATCATCAAGTCAATCAAACCTAACCTAATTGGACTTTAGGTCATAGTCACTGAAAAGGTTAGGTTAGGTTGATGACCTATGTGTGTTTTATGTTTCCTTTTTCCGTTGTTTGGATTATTTTTACATTTGAAAAAGTTTTTGGAAATTTTTCGGAAATTTTTCCGAAAAAAAAATTCAATCCATCAAATTAATATGAAATTACGACCAATTCAAAAAAAACAAAAAACAAAAACAAAAAAAAGTCCCAAATCTCAATTAATCCTTTTTTTTTCTCTTGTAAAAAACAAACAAAAGATCATAATGCCTGATACAGTACAAAACAAAACAAAACAATTAATCCGAATCTTTTTTTTTCCCGAACGCAAAAAACAATAGTGTTCCAAAACAATGACATTTTGGGAATACAAACAAACAAACATCATTTAAGCATATGGTAAATCATCATTATAATAATAATCATCGAATGGCGATAAGTGATTTTTTCGTTTCTTATTGATTCGACTGTGTGCCATCTTCGATGATTTTTTTTGGGGGGCTTTTCAACCGATAGTTTTGCAAAAAAAAACCAGATATATTCAAATCGTTTCAAATGGCGGTATATTTGTTTTTGCTGTAATTCAAACACACAACCGAAAAAACAAACAATTGAAAATAAATCCGGATTTTGTTTGTTGTTTTGTTCACTGCTGAATTCAAAAAAACTTAAATTTATTGATTTTCAGCAAAAATGCTGAAAGTGAATATGGGAAAAACGATGAAAACGAATAAAATCAATTCAAATCATCAAGTAATTTCTTCTTCTTCATATTTTAAGAGTTTTTTTTTTGTTTTTGGCACTAAACATTATCTTGTTTTTTGTTTGAATTGGTCATTGTTTTTTCGGGAAAATTTTTTTGGGAAAAAAAATTTATTGAAAAAATCACAAACACGCAACTCCCGGTGATTGATCCGGGTAATTCAGGTGAACAGCAACAGCAGCAGCAGCAAATCAACAAAATGAAAAGTTTACCTGAACGATGTTTATTTTATTTAATTTTCGTTTGTTTGTTTTTTTGAATTTCTCACTTTCTTGTCACCGATTAATGATGATGATTTTTGATTTTTCGGATGAATATCCGGATATTGTCCAACCCAAAATCAATCCAATTTCATCATGAATGCAACTGATTTTTTATTTCCACTGATATTGTTTGTTTGCTCGAAGTTTACTTGTTTGTTTTTGCTTTTTGCTTTCGAAAAAAAAGCATTTTATCATCATAAAAAAGCAAAACAAAAAAATTTTCTTTATGGAATGCACCACATTCAAACACAACAGACAGACAAACAGACAAAAACAAACAACAAACACATAGACAGTGGTGTCGAGAGAAAGAAACCATCGCCCAATATTTGTCCTTCATTCCAATCGTTTCATATAGAGTGGCCAATATGAAATTCCCAAAATATTTGGAACATCATCATCAACATCATCATCAACAAACGATGATGATAATAAAATCAAATTTCCGGATTTTTGTTCCAGAAAATAAAGTTTTTGAATTCAAAAGTCATGGATTCAAAGGGAAAATAAATCCATTCGATATCCGAAGATATCCGGTAATTTTTTTTCGGCTAATTACTCGGGATTAATTAAAAGAGGTTAAAAAAGTGTAAAAAGAAAGTGAAAAAAACCTCCTTTAGCACCACCACCACCACCACCAATCAATTCATTCATTCATTGTCAATGATAATTACATTATCTTCAATAAGAAAAAAAAAGGTCAAATATGAAAATGATCGATGGAATTGGTCAGAAGTTGCTTTTTGGCTGTCTGTTTGTTGTTGTTGTTGTTGAATTGAATCAAATCAAAACAACAACAACAACAACAGAAAAGGAATAATGAAGAAAATGTCATAAATCTTCTTCATCATCATTATCATCTTGAGATTTTGAATACAAATTTCCCTAAAAAATTTCATTTGGAACAAAGTTTTACTGATGATGATGAATGACATTTACATTTAACATTTTACAATTTCAAAGTTGATCTTCATTTTCATCTGATATTCAACAACAACAACAACAACATTTTTGATCTTCAATTGGAAATGTAGAAAATGACAACAGAACTTTAAAACTAGCGTCCCACACACACACATATAAAGTATAAATTTCAGAAAAACTTTTTGAAATTTAAAGTGGTTCAATGACGGTAAACATCATTCATTCATTCATTCAGTCATTTAATCAGTCAGTGAAACTTTTGATTTTCGAATATGGAAATTGATGATGCTGTTGATGAGGATATGGACGAAATTTTTTCAGGGATATAAAATTTTTGACATACAAAACCAAACAAGCACAAATTACCTATTGAATTTCATTTTGAAAAAAAAATTCAAAATTTAATTTTCAAAGATAATCAGATTACCTGTAAACAGAGAGAGAGATTTATGTCTTGGGAGCTAAATTTCCGGAGAACTTTTTTTCAGTATTTCGTTTATTTGTTTCTGAAAAAGTTTCTCTCACTTGCTCAACGTCCGGTAATGAACGCATTCATAAATACTGTAATGTCAACATCGCCACTACTGTGAGCAACAACATTCGAATGACAATAACATTCGATCAATATCCGAAAGTATCATCAATCGATCGATCGATTGATTGATCGATGATTGTTGGATCAATAGTTGTCAATCAATAGGTCATCATCATCATCATTTCCGATGATCACGAAGTTTAAAATTGAAAGGAAAATTTTTCTTTTCTTTCAAATTGACCTTTTTTTTTCTTGTTCGGTTGAATAAGAAGAAAAAAAAATCACATAAACATCGTTTTGTGTCAAATGGCCAAATATTTATCATTTGAAAATTTGATTTTAAAATCAAAAAAAAACAACAAAAATTTGAATTGAATTGTGATTGTGTTTTTCGGCTTCTTTCTTCATTTCCTTTCCTCGTTTCGAGATTGAAAATAATCAATCATTTTCTCTCTTTCGTTCGATGACGATGACGATGTGATGATATTTTGTCTTTTGAATCAATCGATGATTTAATTTGATTGGATCAACAACAACAACAACAAAAAAAACCGACAGAAAAATATGATGATATTGATCATATTGGATAAGAGTGAGAATTGAATAAATTTTCAACAACAACAACAAAAAAAGAAAAAAGAGTTAAACCGCACACGCACACAGTAGTTGAATTTTGTTGTAAAACAACAACAACAACAAAAATCCATTTTAGAACATCAACGACGATGATCATGATGGCCTAAAACTTTCGATCATTTTTTTTTGTTGAATTCGATGAATATTTACTGATAACAAGCTACTGCAGTTATCGTTGTCATTGGATTCAACAAAATCAAGATTTTATATTCAAAAATTCAATGTACAAATTATAATCAATTTTGGAAAAAAAGAAATCAAAAATCAAAAAAAAAAAAAAAATCAAAATCGTTTTTGTTGTTCGAATGATTCGAGACATTCGAAATTGAAAAGATTCGAAATTCAAATGATTGAAAAAGATTCGAATTGTCCATTCATAAACGATGTTACCACGAATAGATATTATCGAATTTTGTATGGTTTCTTTTTTTTTTAAAAAAAAAGGTAACCACCAATTATTATCTCGTGTAAAAGGAGAGAGAGAGAGAGAGATTATCAAACAAATCTTTTTGAAGATCAAAAATAAGATAATCATCACCATCACCATCATCATTATTTGATGATTGAAATTTTTTTTATCAATCAAAAATCAATTTCAACAACAACAACAACAAATTTTCAATTTCATTCAACAACAACAAAAGATTATCATTATTTTGAAGCCAGATTTGCACCATTTTTTTTATTATTTAAATTCAATTTTTCTTTCTTTCTTTTTTTTGTTGTAAATCTCCGGTAGCCCGAAAAAACAGAAAACAAAAAATTTCTTTCATTTGACAAGTGATAATCATCCAACAACAACAACAACAAAAATGGAATGGATGCTAATGGAATTCAATGAAAAATAACAAAATAACAAAAAAGAATCGTTATTTTCGTCCATCACTATCGATGATGATGATGAACGAATTCGATAAGCTCATCTTTCACTTTGTTGATAAAATCCATGATGATAACAAGACAACAACAACAACAGAAAAAGTGGAAAGTGATTTTCGAAAATTATCTTGGTTTACCAAAAAAAAATTCAAATTGCTGTTACCCGATTTATCCTGGTTTCAAAATTTTTATCGGATCAATTCGATTTGATCTTCGAGATTTAAATTTCCGAAAATATCCACACACAATGTAATGGTGATGATTATTTTTGTTGTTGTTGTTCAAAGAATTTTCTTCAATAATTGTGGTAAGTGATAATGATGATGATAGCCATCACCACCGTCAAGTGATGATAATTGTATCCAACCAATCGATCTGACAACCAAAACAACAAAACAAAACAAAAACAAACAAACAAATGGCCCGCGGTTTTTTTTTCGGGCAAAATCTGTCAAACAAAAAAAAATGACAGGTCCCGTTCATAAATATCATGATCATCATCATCATATCAAATTATCGTTTATCACGATCAATAGATCACCACCGGCCACAAAAACAAGCAGAAAAAATCACTGCCATCATTGTTTTTTGCATTGTTTTTTTTTCTTCAAAAAAAAAATCTCAAGAAAATTATGATGATGGCCGGCAGTTTGTTTCGAAAATTTTCTATTTAAAACAACAAAATAGAATTTCAATAGAATTAATCTTCAATGTTGGCTTTATCAATCAATCAATCAATCAGTCAGTCAGTTTTTATCGATGTCAATCAAAAATAAATCGTGTGTTTGTTTGTTTGTTTTGTTGGTTTAGTTTGCTAAACGCTGCTGCTGTTGCTGCTAAGATTTTTGGATTCGATTCAGGTGGTCTTTTCATTCATTCGATTTTATCCAAAGGATGATTGTATCGCGATACAATCGATATAATTCGAACGAGAGGGGAAGGAAATTCAATTGGAAAATTTTCAATCGAGCACGCAAATATCAATCGCAATCTGGATTTTTTTTTTTTTTTTTTTTTACAACAAAAACATTATCATCAACCATAAATATTGTGATTTATGTAATGACGACGATGAAGATGATCGAAAAATCTTTTTTTTTAATCATTCCAAAAAGAATTTATGTGATTTTTTCTGGCTGGAAAAATTTATTTCGATGTGAAAAAAAATCAACAACAACAACAATAAAGATCATTCTTCAAGTCAAAAAAGTGATGATGAATTTTATTTTCGTTAAACTTTTTTTTCTGAAAAATTCATTCATTCGATTACCTCGTTTTCACAGCATCATTTTCTCCCAAAAAAAAACACTCAATTCAAACTCATCACCTTTGTTTTGGAATGATGATCATTTTTCCCCCCAAAAAAAAAAAAAAAAAAAAAATATTGATGATCATTATCAGAAGTGATGATTATGATTATATTTACCGATTGTTCGAGGTCAATTTTCTCTCTCACTTTTTGTTGGATGTGAAAAAAAACAATAAGAAAATGAATTTTGACCAAATTCAATGACCTTTTTTTTCCGAATCCTATTTTTTTTCGATGGGTCTTTTCATAATCAACGTTACCATTCAACAACAACAAAAAAAAAAACGTTCGAATTCGAACGATTGAGTTCAGTGATGTGTTTGGGTGAATCATGGAAAAACTCATCAAACTCCAAAAAAACAAAGATTAAAAGATTTGGAAATATTTTTTCCAATTTGAACACAACCGAGTTGAATGATTTCAATCAATTTTTGTGATTGACAAAATTTATCATTCAAATCATCATCATCGACTTTATCAATTGATTTCTTTTCATTATTATCAAATCAAAAAAAAATGTTGATGAAATCTCGTCAAAGATTTTATTTTGTTTATGGTTTTGTTGTTGCCGTTGTTGTTGTGCAATTCAATTGTGAATCCCATGATCATTATTATTTATCAAAATATGATTACAATGTTAATCATCATTAACAACAACAATAATCTGACAACAACAACAAATTTCATCATTTATTGTTTATTTGAACACAAATGTAATTGGAAAAAAAGCCGAAAAGCCAAAAACAAATATACGAAAAGAAAAGATTAATTAAAGATTGAACAAAAAAACCTCAATGAATGATTATGATGATGATTGGTCAGATCAAATCAATATTGTTTTGTTTTGGCATCTTCTTATTTTCGACAATAAGAATAATCTTCAAGTTGTAGACCAAACAACCAAACAAACAACATCGATGAATGTTTGTGATGATTGTGATGATGATGATCATCATCAAAAAATTCATAAATAGAAATTCATTTTCTTGATATTTTTATCCAAAAATAGAAATTTTTTTTTTTCGTTTCGTTTTGGTTTTTGTTTTCACAATGATGTTGATGATGAAGTTTCTTCACACTTTATCATCATTTGATTTGTGTTGATTTTTACAGTTTTTTTTCTGTATTTTGCAACTTCAAACTCCAAACCAACCAAAAAAAAAAAAAAATCCTGATTCGAATGATGTGATTTTCGTTCGTTCACTTTGGTTATCTTCGGTTCAATTTTCAACGAAAAAGAAAAAAAATTCACATCGTCATAGTTTGTGAAAATTTGTGTTTTTTTCGCATACGAATATCAAAAAAAAAAAAAAAAAAAAAATGTGAATTGAATCGAATGATAATGGTGATGGTGATGAAAAAAAAATTGATTCGGTCAGTCAACAAAAAACCTGATGCACACCTGTACAACTTAATGATAAACCAAGACCGGAATCCAAAATTTGAAAAAATTAAAATTTTCTAATTTCCTTTGACCTTTGAACTTTTTTCCAACAAGAAAAAAAATCGATCAAGTGTGAAAAGTTAGGCCCCGAAAAAGTGCAAGAAACAATCAAAAAAAAAAAGCAAAGATCAATTTAATTTATATTTTATCATCATCATCATCATCATCGCCATAAAAAGTGATAATGTTTTTTTTACTTTTTGTTTGAAAAAAAAATTTTCACAAGATATCGGTAGACATCCTTATCATATCATTGATATCGATTGTGTTTACTTTTTACACATTGTAGATATCGATTGTTTTGTTTTTTATTGGATTCGAAAAACAAACAAATCGAACGTAATGAACGAATGGACGAACGAAATAATCGATTGTATTGTTTCGAATACAGTCGAGTCTTTTTTTTGTTTGTTTGTTTCATTATTTGTTTTGTTTTGTTTAAAAAAAAAAATTTTTTAATCAAATTTTTTAATTTTGTTTTCTTTTGTTTTGTTTTTTTTGTAAAAGATTTTCAAGCGCATCAATTAATGATGATTGGCCTTTGAGATAATTCATCATTTTCATATCCTTCTCCCCACCATCACCAAATGAAAAAGTTCATTTCATTCTCGCTCTTCTTCATCTGCATTTTCATCGTCAGATCTTTATAATGAACTAATTAAAATCCAATACATCAAACTGGTAAGTAATTTATATTTGCTTATAATAATAAAAACGAAATGAAAATGATGAATTTCTTTAACAACAACAACAATAACAACGAATAATAATAATAATAGTAAAAAGTAAATTATGTTATTTCCATATTGATAATGTTGTTGTTGTTTTTCATCTTCTTTTTGTTGTTGTTTGCCCCATAACATTCCCAATTGCATTAATGTTTCACTCTTATTTTGTGTTCTTGAAAGATTTTTTTTGTTTTTGTTTTTTATGGATTAGTTTCGATTTTGATCATCATCATACCATTGTTTGAGAATCATTGATACATCAAACAGTGAAATGAAATGAAATGAAAAAAAACCATCACCTGAATAATGAATCAACAACAATAATAAAAACGAAAAGAAAAGTAAAAAAATGATTGAAAAGGATTGGTCAGGTCAAGATAGTCAGGATAGAAAGATAACGACGATATGTATAACGATGACGACAGTACATTACTAGGCTAGGTCAGGTTTGATTCATTGGCAAATAATTCTCATTATCATTATTGAATCAATCTTCATTCATTCAGACATTAATTCATTTTTGTTTTTCATCTACTGTTAATAATTAATAATGAAAAACACTACCAAAAAAACTACAACAACAAGTAACACGTGCCAATATTTTATACATTACACGTGTGTGGAACCTGATGAGAAGAAAAAAAGATCAAACTCGTAATAAATTATCTCATCTCGTAACGATATTGTTCCACTCTATATCGAAAACAAAAAACAACAACAAAAAAAACTGATTGATTGATTGATTGATTGATTGATTCATCATTTATTCATTTATTCCAATGTATGTGTGTGATGTTAAACATCTATTAAATAACATTGATTTCAGTTCATTTCATTTTATGATCATATCCAAAAAAAATGATGATTTTCGGTTTTAAATGTTATGTGAAAATTTCTTTTTTTTTTTGTTTGCAAAATAGTTTTTAGGATGTAAGTGAAACAGACAAGGGGAAATGAATGAGTGATTGATTTATTGAACATTTTTTTTCAAACTGTTTGGGCGCTTTTATCGGGCAGCAAACAACAACAACATCATTTTTAAATACCTGAGAAAATTTTTGTTTTTTACATTTTTTTCGTTTTTTGAATTTAAAATTTAAATTCAAACATCAAACAACATCGATAACATAAACATAAACACCAAGATGAAAGAAAAATATAAAAATCTTATTTTCAAAAAAGATTTTTTTTTATATATTCATTTAAAATTCAGAAGAAAAAAAAATGTTTTTCATTGAAAACTGTCTGATTGATTCTGTAAATCTTGTTATTTTGTCAATGATAATGATGATGATGATGACGTCAAATTAAATTAATTAATTAATGTAACATCATTCATTGAATCAAAAATGTTAAAAATCAAAATAAATTTGACAAACATATATAAACTTCAAATGATCATCTGATAGAAATTGAAAAAGTACTTTTATTTTTTTCAATTTTTTTCTTCCTATTGAACGATGATGACGATGATGATTAAACACATCGATAGTATTCATTCAACTTGTGTTGATTGATTGATTGATTGAAAAAAACAAGTATCAGTAGCAAATTCTTCCGTGTATTCACCATTTTTGTTTGATTCAATCAAACAAAATGGAAAATAGATTTAAATCAAATTACGATGTCGATCGATGATGATGACGATGATAATGATGTCGATGACAAATCATTAATCATTTTTTTGTTGTTGTAGTTGTTGAATGTCTACCGAAGATGATGATGATGATTTTGATCATTGAAAAAAAGCAAAAACAAAAAAAAATTTGATTGTCATCATCATCATCTTTTCCTTCCCCCATGCACACCATACAGGTGCATTTGTTGTTGTTGTTGTTGATGCTGTCTTCTTTAGAAAAACAAGATTAAATCTTTGATTTGTAAACAACAACAACAACAAAACAAAAACAGAAAAATCATCCCTAATATCTTTGATTAGAATTTTCTAGAAGAATTTTTGTTTAGAAATTAGAAATGTAAATTAACACTCTCTTATACACAAACAACAAGTGCAAAACTTGTGCAATTTCTTATTTATTTATTTATTTTTCAAGTTCAAAATATAAATAATCGATAATGATAATACAGGCACAATTCAAATGATGGATCACGATGACAACAAAAACAACAACAACAACCTATTGAATGAAAGAAAACAACAACAACAACTGCAACCAAAAACAAAATTCATCCCCCCGAAAAAAAATCCTTCAATGATAATGATGATTACAAAACCAAATGAAAAAAAAATCTAGATAATTTTTTTTCTAGGAAAAAGCCTCAAACTGAATTATACTTTGAAACTTAAAACTTTCGTAATATTTTTTTTTCTTCTTCTTGTTTAATTTGAATTCGAATTATAAATGAAAAAAAAGCCGATTTTTTGTTTATTCAAGATCTAATGATACACTCATCATCATCATCATCATCAACAACAGCAAAGACCAGAAATAACCAGCTTTTTTTTGGTGTTTATCAACATTAAAATTATCATCATCATTAAGCTCAATCAGAGGGGTATCCAACATTTTTTTTAAATGTAATTTTCCAGTTTGATAAACACAAGAAAGAAATTTATCATTTTTTTTCCTAAAATTCTTCAATGTTTTTTTTTGTATTATGAAAAAAATTCCCTTCAATCAAAAATATCACAAGAAAGGAAAATATATAAACATAAAAATTTTTATTGACAGAAATCGAAAACACTAAATATAAAATAGCTTACATTTTTTTGATTTTTTTTTCATTTTTTTTCCTTTCTATCTATCTATATTTTCTCTCTCTCTCTCTCTCTCTCTCTCTCTCTCTCTCTCTCTCTCTCTCTCTCTCTTACTCTCACACACACGATGTCCATCAAAATTGATGTTGTTGACATCAACAATGATGATTATGATGTTACAAAACGATCGAAAAAATTGAAAACAAAATCATCAACAACAAAATTATCGATTTGTAAAAAATTTTGTTTTTTTACATTAATATTTTCAATTATTCATACATTAATTCTAATATTAATGCTGACATTTTGTTTTGATTTTCTGATTAAAATTGTTCATCTAACACCTGGTACAAGACATCATAATGATACGAATAAAAATATTGTAATTATTATTTTTATTATTTTTGGAAAAATTTTAAAAAATTCTCTTCTCAACAGTTTGAATTGATTGAATCACGTGGTTTTCGTTATGAATCACATTTTATTCAAACGGGTAATGGTTATATTCTACAATATGTTCGGATTATCAATCCATTTTTATCATCATCCAAGATCAAAGCACCAATATTACTTCATCATGGCTTTCAAACTAACGGCCAACAATGGTTTATTAATCGTGATGGTTTTCTAAATGAAAATGGTGATTATTTGGAATTAGATCCGGATAATGATGATCGATTGATTATCGATAATAAAAATGGTACTGTTGGTAACACAATTGGTTTTGTTCTATCTAATCGTGGTTACGATGTTTGGATTGCAAATTATCGTGGATCATTTTATTCAAAAAATCATACAACACTTGATATTCATAGTAAGTGTTCTGTGTGAAGCAAAACAGAAAAAAATAATTAATTCTTGATGAAAATCATATAGGCACTGAATTTTGGTCATTTTCAATAGATAATATGATCAATGAAGATTTAAAATCATCAATTGATTATATTCGCCATCTGACTAATCGTACATCAATCGGTTATATTGGCCATTCACAAGGATCATTCATGATGTTTTCATTATTATCTAAACATCCGGAATATTCTTCATATGTCAAACCATTTATTTCATTGTCACCGATAATCTATTTGTCATCACTTGATGCTTTATGGTATCATTATACGCCTATTCGTTTAGTCGAAAAATCTTTAAGGTATTTGAAATTTTCTATTCAAATGAACAATAACCATTAACAATTATTATATACTGATTTGATTATCATCATATAGATTATATCCACATGAATTTCCTATGTTTCGAAAATTTTTAATCTATATTAGTAATTGTTGTGAAAACATTTTAATGAATCGTTTATGTTTTCTATATCTTCGATTTGTGAATGGTCAAAATTATGATGAATCATATAAAAATCGTATCGGTATTTATATGAATAATATGTTAACTGGAGCATCAGCATGGAATGCTGCACAGTTATTACAGATTCCATTAAATGGTGGCGAACCACGTTATTTTGATTTTAATGATGATGATTTAAATCGTCAACATTATAATGGCCAAACAATACCACCAATATATAATATATCGAAAATACGATCCAAAAATATTGCTTTCATCTATCCACCAAATGATATTTTCAATTCAATGACGGATATTGAAAAATTAAAATCAAATCTTAAAGGTATGATTCAAATTTGAAAGGGCGTAAAAAAAATTTCACAAGTTTTTTTTTCAATTTTAAATTTAATCTTTTTTTTTACATTCTTATTTTTTTTTCTTTGAATATAAAATAGTTGAATTAATTGACGATTATATGCTACCGGATAATATTTCACATATTGGAATGATTTGGTCGAAAGATGTTGGTCATTCAATAAACAAACGTATTATAAAAATTTTGACAAAATATTTCAAATAAGGGATTTTCGATTTAATATTAAACACAACACATATATTTACGGTCGAAAAAACATCATTTTAATCTATTAACACTTTTACTGTTTGCTTTGTCTTTATTTAAATTTCATATTATATCATAAATAATAAACAACAAAAAAAATGTATAAAAATATTTTTGTTTGTTTTTCTCTCAAAAAAGACGACAACAGGTTAAATGGAATAGTAAAGATAGACAGAACAATAACAAAATAACACCGATACAAATTACAGCAAATACAACATTATTATTCTTAAGCCATTTACGGAATGGTCCATTAAACCAATTTTTTATTTCATCAAATATATTACCACCACCACCACTTGGATCATCTGGTCTGCCATGTTCATAATCAAAACCAAGATTCTTAAAATATGAACCAGATGAAATATTTGTACCATCATCTTGTTTTATCATAGCATTTGATTCGGTTTGTTCGATTGTTGTTGTTGGATTATATATTTCTTTAGTTTGTCGTTCGGATTCATTGTTTACAGAAGAATTATTCTGTATGAATGTACCATTTTCATGTTTATCGGCCATAATTAATAGGATTCCTTTTGAAAAAAGAAACAAAGAAATTATTGTCAATTCAAAATCATTTTTAAATAATTTTCATACCAAATGGATTGTTGCCATCGAATATTATGGTCATCATAATCATCATTGAAATCATTATTGATAATTTGTTATTTATCGATACCATGATTTGCAATTTTCAACAAAAATTTTTTCAATGTATATTCGTTGAATGGAATTTATTTATTGAATTTTCTTTGTTACCGTTTTTCCATTGTATTTATTTGATATTTTAATCGATTGTTGTTTATTCGAATTCTCTTTTCCAAAATACAAATTAAATTAAAAAATTCGAAAAAAGAAATTATTGATTTTCTCCATTTGACTGCCATCTATCTGCCATTGATCGTTATGGGGAAAAAATAGTGACCGAAAAAATATTTAAACATTTTTCGTTTATTTACCCACAGATAGATCAAAAGATCACGATGACAACAGACTACCTGAAAAAAATTCATCCTCGAAAACAATGTCCCTGTTTCATTCAAAGATGATGATAATTATCGATTTATGAAAATTTCCACTTCAAATAAACAAATTTCTTTTTTTTAAATTAGAAATGTAAATTGATAAACAAAAACTTCTCAATAAATAGACTTGGAATTTTATAATCGATTCACCAGCAGAAAAAAAATTGTTTATAAATTTTTTTTACATGGTTATTCAGGTGATCAAAATGATACTCCACTTTCAGTACAAGCGAAAAAGCGAAAAAAAATGCAATAAAATTTCAAAAAATTTTTGTTCCATTAACATTTTTCTGCCAAACAAAACAAAAATCTAAAACACTTTTTTTAAAAAAAAAGTTGTTGTTGATGGTGAAAGGTGGTGAACAAAGAAATGACATAAAATGAAAACAATATTATCAATATTATCATCAATTTGTAAAAAATGTTGTATAGGTTTATTAATATTTTTAATCCTTTATACATTAATTGTAACATTAATGTTAACATTTTGTTTTGATTTTCTAATCAAAATTATTCATCTAACACCTGGTACAATACATCATAATGATACCAATAAAAATATTGTAATTATTATTTTTATTATTTTTGGAAAAATTTTAAAAAATTCTCTTCTCAACAGTTTGAATTGATTGAATCTCGTGGTTTTCGTTATGAATCACATTTTATTCAAACGGGTAATGGTTATATTCTACAATATGTTCGGATTGTCAATCCATTTTTATCATCATCCAAGATCAAAGCACCAATATTACTTCATCATGGCTTTCAAACTAATGGCCAACAATGGTTTATTAATCGTGATGGTTTTCTAAATGAAAATGGTGATTATGTGGAATTAGATCCGGATAATGATGATCGATTGATTATCGATAATAAAAATGGTACTGTCGGTAACACAATCGGTTTTGTTCTGTCTAATCGTGGTTACGATGTTTGGATAGCAAATTATCGTGGATCGTTTTATTCAAAAAATCATACAACACTTGATATTCACAGTAAGTGTTCTGTGTGAAACAAAACAGAAAAAAATAATTAATTCTTGATGAAAATCGTATAGGCACTGAATTTTGGTCATTCTCAATGGATAATATGATCGAAGAAGATTTAAAATCATCAATTGATTATATTCGCCATCTAACTAATCGTACATCAATCGGTTATATTGGCCATTCACAAGGATCATTCATGATGTTTGCATTATTATCTAAACATCCGGAATATTCTTCATATGTCAAACCATACATTTCATTGTCACCGATAATTTATTTGTCATCAATTGATGCTTTATGGTATCATTATAAGTTTATTCGTTTAGTCGAAAAATCTTTAAGGTATTTGAAATTTTCTATTCAAATGAACAATAACCATTAACAACTAATTATTATATACTGATTTGATTATCATCTTATATAGATTATATCCACATGAATTTCCTATGTTTCGAAAATATTTTATCTATATTAATAATTGTTGTGAAAACATTTTAATGAATCGTTTATGTTTTCTATATCTTCGATTTGTGAATGGTCAAAATTATGATGAATCATATAAAAATCGTATCGGTATTTATATGAATAATATGTTAACTGGAGCATCAGCATGGAATGCTGCACAGTTATTACAGATTCCATTAAATGGTGGCGAACCACGTTATTTTGATTTTAATGATGATGATTTAAATCGTCAACATTATAATGGCCAAACAATACCACCAATATATAATATATCGAATATACGATCGAAAAATATTGCTTTCATCTATCCACCAAATGATATTTTCAATATAATGACGGATATTGAAAAATTAAAATCAAATCTTAAATGTATGGGATTCATAAGAGAGAAAGAAAAATTTTCACAAGTTTTTTTTACAATTTTTAATTCTATCTTTTTTTTCTTTGAATAGTTGAATTAATTGACGATTATATGCTACCGGATAATATTTCACATATTGGAATGATTTGGTCGAAAGATGTTGGTCATACAATAAACAAACGTATTATAAAAATTTTGACAAAATATTTCAAATAAGGGATTTTCGATCCAAACACAACACATATATTTACGGTCGAAAAAAAAGAACATCATTTTAATCTATTAACACTTTTACTGTTTGCTTTGTCTTTATTTAAATTTCATATCATATCATAAATAATAAACAACAAAAAAAATGTATAAAAATATTTTTGTTTGTTTTTCATTCAAAAAAGACGACAACAGGTTAATGGGAATAGTAAAGAAAATAGAACAATAACAAAACGACACCGATACAAATTCCAAAAAATAAGACTTTATTATTCTGAAACCATGGACGGAATGTTCCATTATACCAATCTTTTGTTTTATTTTTTGCTCCATTAAACCATTCTTTTATTTTATCTTTTGTTCCATCTAACCCATATTTAATATCATCCAATACATTACCACCACTTGGACCATCTGGTCTGCCATGTATATAATCAAAACCAAGTCTTGTACCAATATTTGTATCATCATCTCGTTTTATAATTTTCAAACCAAATGGATTGTTGCCATCGAATATTATGGTCATCATAATCATCATCGAAATCATTATTGATAATTTGTTATTTATCGATACCATGATTTGGCAATTTTCAACAAAAATTTTTTCAATGTTTATTCGTTGAATGGAATTTATTTATTGAATTTTCTTTGTTACCGTTTTTCCATTGTATTTATTTGATATTTTAATCAATTGTTGTTTATTCGAATTCTCTTTTTTAAAATACAAATTAAATTAAAAAATTCGAAAAAAGAAATTATTGATTTTCTCCATTTGACTGTCATCTATTGATCGTTATGGGAAAAATAGTTTGGGATTTTCGATCCAAACACAACACATATATTTTCATTTACGGTCGGAAAAAAGAACATCATTTTAAATCTAAATTTTTAATCTAATTTTAACACTTTTACTGTTTGTTTTTTTGCTGTTTGTTTTGCCTTTATTTAAATTTCATATCATAAATAATGAACAAAAAAAAAAAATATTTTTGTTTGATTTTTTTTTCTTTTCCATTCAAAAAAAAAGACGACAACAGGTTAAAGAATATAGTGAAGACAGAACAATAACAAAACGACACCGATACAAATTCCAAAAAATAAGACTTTATTATTCTGAAACCATGGACGGAATGTTCCGTTATACCAATTTTTTATTTTATCAAATATATTACCACCTTCACCATCTGGTCTGCCGTGTTCATAATCAAAACCAAGATTCTTAAAATATGAACCAGATGAAATATTAGTATCACCATCTTGTTTTATCATAAGATTTGATTCGGTTTGTTCAATTGTTGTTGTTGTTTGATTATATATTTCTTCAGTTTGTTCAATTGTTGTTGTTGTTAGATTATACATTTCTACAGTTTGTCGTTCGGATTCATTGTTTACAGAAAAATTATTCTGTATGAATGTACCATTTTCATGTTTATCGGCCATAATTAATAGGATTCCTTTTGAAAAGAGAAACAAAGAAATTATTGTCAATTCAAAATCATTTTTAAATAATTTTCATACCAAATGGACTGTTGCCATCAAATATTATGGTCATTATAATCATCATCGAAATCATTATTGATAATTTGTTATTTATCGATACCATGATTTGCAATTTTCAACAAAAATGTTTCGATGTATATTCGTTGAATGTAATTTATTTATTGAATTTTCTTTGTTACCGTTTTTCCATTGTATTTATTTGATATTTTAATCGATTGTTGCTTAATCTTTATTGAGTGTGCTAATTGTTGTTTAATCGAATTCTTTTTTCCAAAATCAATTTAAAAAATTCAAAAAAGGAAATTATTCGTTTTCTCCATTTGACTGCCATCTATTGATCGTTAAGGGAAAAATAGTTGACAAATAAAATATTTCAAATGAAAGATTTTCGATCCAAACACAACACATATATTTTCATTTACGGACGAAAAAAAAACATCATTTTAAATCTATTAACACTTTTACTGTTTGCTTTGTCTTTATTTAAATTTCATATCATCATAAATAATAAACAAAAAATGTATAAAAAAAATATTTGTTTGATTTTTTTTCTTTTTCATTCAAAATAGACGACAACAGGTTAAATGGATTAGTAAAGAAAAACAGAACAATAACAAAATAACACCGATACAAATTACAGCAAATACGACATTATTAGCTCTGAGCCATCTACGGAATGGTCCATTAAACCAATATTTTATATCATCAAATATATTATTACCATTAGTATATATGCCAGGTTCATAACCAAGATCAAAACCAAGATTCTTAAAATATGGACCAGATGAAATATTTGTACCACCATCTTGTTTTGTCATAGGATTTGATTCGTTTTGTTCAATTGTTGTTGTTGGATTGTATATTTCTTTAGTTTGTCGTTTGGATTCATTGTTAACAGAAGAATTATTCTGTATGAATGTACCATTTTCATGTTTATCGGCCATAATTAATAGGATTCCTTTTGAAAATAGAAACAAAGAAATTATTGTCAATTCAAAATCATTTTTAAAATAATTTTCATACCAAATGGATTGTTGCCATCGAATATTATGGTCATTATAATCATCATTGAAATCATTATTGATAATTTGTTATTTATCGATACCATGATTTGCAATTTTCAACACAAATGTTACAATGTTTATTCGTTGAATGGAATTTATTTATTGAATTTTCTTTGTTACCGTTTTTCCATTGTATTTATTTGATATTTTAATCGATTGTTGTTTAATCGAATTCTCTTTTCCAAAATACAAATTAAATTAAAAAATTCGAAAAAAGAAATTATTGGTTTTCTCCATTTGACTGCTATCTATTGATCGTTAAAGGAAAAATAGTTGACAAAAAAACATATTTCGTAATTTACCACGGTTAGATCACGATGACAACAGGACTACCGGAGAAAAAAAACAAAGATTCATCTCGGATATAAGCTGAACAACAAAAAAAAAAATCATTATTTTTTTTTTGATGGTGAAAAAAAACATTTCTTTTTATTTCAATGATTTTTTGTTGTTGTTTGTAATTTTGACAATTTTTAAAATGTTTCTGCTTCTTCGTATGATGATGATGATGATGATGGTCACACATTGGTTAATCAAATGAGAGATGGATACAAAGATTCTTTTCTTTCACTAATTTTGTTTGAATTTTGCAGCATTAAAATACACTCGACGAACATTACAATAGTAAATCAAAAAAGGAGAGATAGGGGACATTGAGACAGAGATTTTTGACAGGTATTTTTGTAATTTGTGTTTGGTTGATTGATTGATTGATTGATGGATTGTAGTGATCATAATTAATTAATCAATGATGATGATGATGTAATAATTTACCTGGAGATTTTATCAACCTATTATAAACCGGCTAAACACCTTTACAGAGTATTTTTTTCAATTTTATTTTTATTCATTCATCATTTATATTTTCATCATTATTTTCACTGTGTTTTAAATTCCAAAAAAAAGAAAGAAAAAATTTCATTTTCGGCTGTCATGTTTGTGTCGTGTGTGTGTGTGTTTGGAATCGAATCGGTTTGGTTGGTTTGTTTTTGTTTCACTGTTCAACAAGAATTTTTTGGATAGAATTTTTAAAACTGAATGTTTGCCTGACCTATGTTTATTTCTTTCTCTGGGTGTTTTTTTTTGTAAACCTTTGTCCATGATGTTAATCCAACAACAAAACAAAAAAAAACATTTGAAAATTATCAATCAAACATCAATTCATCAATTATTATTAATTTTATATTATCATCATCATCGGTAAAATAAAATGGATGTAAATTGATGGATGTATGTGTGTGTGGCTGGTTATTGAAATTTTTTTGCATCAATTTTTTTGTTTGTTTTGTATAAGTTTGTATGTGTGTGTGGGAGTATAATTTGTATCATTGATTGGTTGTGTTGTGGGTGGTAGTAGGTGGTGGTGGTGGTGGTAAATAAGATGGTGTTATGGTTGTGGTATATTTGGTGTTATGTTTTTTTTTTTGCATTATTATTATTATTATTGAATATATTTTTCTTCTTGGTGAAAATTTTTCCAATTCATTCAAGTTTTTTCTGAAAGAGAAAGATAAAGATAAAGATAAAGAGAAAAAAAAACACTGCTGTTTGGGAGGGCAAAAAAAAATTGCCAACTGATGAATTTAAAACAAGCAAAATTTGTTATGTATGTTTTATAATATATGTTTTTTTGTATTGGTATGTAATGTAATATATAGGTATTTTCTGTTGTTGTTATTTATTAAATGTATGGTGGTGTGTATGTGTAACGAGACAAAACGAGAGACAAAAAGAAATTAATAGAGAAGGATAAAGAATATTTATGTGTGTGAAGGGGGATGGTGGTGGTAGTAAGGAGGAGATCCGGTTATGATCAATTATCGCCAGCATCTGGCTGCTCATCACCATCACCTTGTGTATCGGATGTCCAAAGCTATTATTTTTACAATAACAAAAAAAAATAATAATGATTAATCAATCAATCAATCGATTTTTTCTTGTCTACTTACAGTTAAGTTGTCACGAAGAAGCTGCATAATTAGAGTGCTGTCTTTGTATGAATCTTCATTGAGTGTATCCAACTCGGCTATGGCATCATCAAAGGCCTATGTGAATAAATATTGGTACAATCATAGAATAATTAATAAATCAATTCAAAACGGAAAAAAAAAACTAATTACAATCAAAACGAAAAAGGAAATTAAGAAAAAAAAAGGATCAAGGAAATTCAAGGAAGAAAAAATAGGAATCAAAATGAAAGAATGAATGAAACACAATCAGTTTCATCATTCATAGTTGAATTGAAAAAACAAACACAAACGCGAAATTTGTTAGATTGAAGATTCTGGCAGTTGGTGATGGTGGCAGTGGTGGTGGTTGTTATTTTATCTTGAGGGAATTTGATCTGGCGATTTTTTTTCAAGGATTCTTTGCATTGATGAGAATCCAATTTTTCAAATAAAATGAATGATGACACAAGCCAACACATAATTAGTGAGCACGTGTCTTATTTATGTTCATATTTCTATATGTTAATGTTTTTACAAGGTTTGGTTATATTCAATTCATCATTATTATTTTGTTTTTGGAGCACACAGCATTATTTTTGAATCAATCAATTTTAAACAAAAAAAATGGAATGGAATCGATGCATTTGCAAACAAACAAGGAATTATATTATATAAATATATGTCAATCAAATAACATGCTCAATTACCTTCACCTCCTAACTAAATAACAAACAGATTGAAATTACTTAATGAATAAATAAAAACTAATTAATTTAAAGGGGAAAAAACTAAATCCTTTTTGAATATTTTTCTTTTTTGTTTTGTTTCATTAGTCTATTTTCTCAAGGATCTTTTTTCTATCTCTTCATTTACTGACTATATACTTTACTATAGGAATTATATTTTTCTTAGAAATCTAATAATAATAATGATGATATTATTGTCCTAGTTATTTTATAGTTTTGTCTCTATTTTTTTCTTCATATGTGTCCGTGTGTGTGTTTGTTTGTTTGTTTGTGTGATTTACCTGTTTGGCAAGATGACAGGCGCGATCAGCAGCATTCAATATTTCATAATAAAAAACTGAATAATTCAATGCCAAACCAAGACGAATAGGGTGTGTTGGTTGTAATTTAGATCTTGAAATGTCAAATGCTTCTTGATATGATTTTTGGGCTTCTTCAGCAACATCTTTTTATTTTTATTTTTCAAAAATAAAAAGATGTCATTTATAATCGATGATAGCCATCATCATCATTATAGATCAAATCAATTTTTGAAGACAAAAATAACCATCACCACACCAAAACCAAACCGCCAAAATAATAATAATGTTTTGTTTTTCAAACAAACACGTGTTATCACAAAAAAATCAAAAGGAAAGGAAAAAAATGAAAAAGAAAAAAAAGAGGGGGGTTAATAGAATCAAATTCCAAAAATTATAATCACCTGCTTAGCAAGTTGACAAGCTTTATCGGGCGAATTGAGAATCTCATAGAAAAACACCGAAAAATTGAGTGCAAGACCAAGGCGAATCGGGTGCGTAGGTTGCATCTTGCTTTTAGAGATGTCGAATGCCTCTTGATAGGCTTTTTGCGATTCTTCAACAACACCTACAAATTTTTTATATTCATTTATATTCACGATTAATATTCATATTACAAAACATAAGGAAAAAAATAAGAAAATTTCACCCTATTCCGGTTCTTTCTAAATTCTAAATTCTGGAATATGAAATTACAAATATAATGATTGATGTTTCTGATTTTTTAAAAAATAACCATCATCGCCATTTAAAATGCGCACTAATTATAATTATAATTTGCATATCATGATTATGGCTAATCTTTGCTAATTTTTCTGTTGTCACAAACAAACAAAAATGTCACAAATCATTATCGCCAGGTTTTTTATATCACTTTTGTTTGCTGATTTGATGATGATTTGAAAAAAATAATGATAATCCAAATTAATTTAAATGACTTACTCGTCCTTCGGTCACCAGTAGCCACTTCAGCCAAATATCGATAATAGTCACCCTTCATTTTCAAGTAAAAAACTTTACTTTCAGCATTGCTTGCTTTAGGAATCAGGTATTTGTCGAGAAGTGACTATAATTTTCAAACAAAAAAAATTAGAATTAGAATTTCAAAAAATCAATCAATCGATTTATTCACTTACCAATACATCATAACAAATATCACGAAGTTCAACTTCGACCTTTTCACGATATTCACGTGCCATTTGTTGTTTACGTTCAGCTCCTTCAGTTTTTTGTTCAATCGATGAGATTACTCTCCATGATGAACGTCTTGCTCCAACAACATTTTTGTATGCTACTGATAAAAGATTACGTTCTTCATTCGATAATTCGGTGCCGGTTTCGGTGACTTGTTTCATGGCAGCAGCCATATCATCATATCTTTCAGCCTGTTCGGCAAGCTTGGCGCGTTGTACAAGTTCTTCACGTTCCATTTTTTTTTATTGGATAGTTTTTTGATGAAAAAAAAAATTTAATTTATAATATAAAACAATGACTTTATTTTTGGTGAAAGATGATTGTATTTGTAAGAAGATGAAGACGACGACAATAAACCGACGACTATTATTATATATATCAGATTTCAGGGAATTATATTTTTATAATTTGTTGACACAAACGAAACAATATGATGAATGAACAAATTTTAACAAATCAATGTTTGTGGATAAAATTTTTTTGTAATTTCTATATTTAAAAAGAAAAATTAGAAAAAAATAGAAAGATTAATTGATGATGAAATACGAGGTCGATCAAAGGTGAAACCAGGAAAAAACAAATGAAAAAAAATTGTCAATGACATCAATATTTGGAGGAAAAAAAACATTCGAATGAAGGGGTGGAATTTGAAAACACTGAAATATCACTGAAATCACACAAAACAAAAACAAAAAAAATTCTTTTTACTTGACCCAAACAAACAAACAAACAAAAAACAAGGGAAAAGAAGAATACTGGTAAAATAAACAAACAAAATATATTTGGACCTTAAATGGAGAAAAATTATTTATTATGATAATTCAGGAAAAAAAAATCAGACCAGAAAATAAAATTAACTTTTTTTTCAATACAAAAAAAAATTGATTATCATCCCAAAAGTGGTGAATATACAGCAAAAAAAAAAAAAAAAAAGAAAAAGCAGAGCAGCAGAAAAATTTCACTTTTTTTTTCTGGTGGCGTGTTTCTTCTTCTTTTTCTCACATAGATACTCACACACATCACACACACACACTTTACTCACTTTTTTTTCACTGAATTTGATTCAAGGAGAGTGAGTGAGTTTGGTAGTAGTGGTAGTATTTTTTTTTTTTTTTTTGGTGATGATGCTTAAAAAAACATTCAACCAATTCAAATCAAATGATGATGAAACAGAATAGAATAGAATGGGACAAGAAAAAAACAATACAGAAAAATTAACAAAAATGGGAGACAAAATCATATATCAGAGTAAAAGAAAAAATGAATGGTAAATTTTTTTTCAATAATCATCTAAAGGAAAATGGCTGCCACTCGTCGAACCAGTGTGTGTGTGTGTTTCAAGAGTCAGTTTTTTTGGTTTTGGTGTCGGTCTATGTGTGTGTGTGTGTGTGTATTTCCTATGCTATAGAACAGGGGTGGCCAAGCTCACCCTCCTCACCCTCGATTTTTGAATTATAGAAGTGTGGCTCGCGAGCCACATGCGGCTCGCGAGCCGCAGTTTGGCCAGCTCTGCTATAGAAAAAATTCTCCCATACAAACATTATACTCATCAATATCCATAGAATGAATAAATTCAGGATTTTTGTTAACGAATGATGGAAAAAAAGGTAGCGCAGAATCGTAACCAAATGACAAAAACTATACAATTTTTTTTCAAGATGCAGAATATATAATGTGTATGTAACCAACACACACCATACATGCAGATAGTGTTTTTCTTCTTCTTCTTCTTTTGGTTCTTTCCACGTTCATAAAGACTAACTAAAGAAAAAATATTTCATTCAAACATTCGATTGATTAGAGGAATGGTGGTGGTGGTAATGGTATAAGACAAACATCATAAAAGAGTGACTATATCCACCAAATATAATCATCATCATCACTTCATCATCATACAACCTAAACGACCAGAAATCGACAACTGCCATACACAAATACACAATTTTGTCGTGTGCAATGTGAAAAAAAATAACGAACAGGCCGAATTTGATGATGATGATAGGAAAGAATCATGATCATCAAATGAGAAATAATTTTCTGGGTAATGAAAGAAAAACAAAATGAAATCATTTCACATCATGATTACCATAATCAAATGAATTGTCATCAGGATTTTTTTTTGTTTGTTTGATTTTAAAAAATTAAAATCTTTGAAAAAAAAAGTCAAAACCTTTTTGAAGAAAATAAAAATTCCTACTTACCGAGAATGATGGAAAAAAGAATTGCAAATCGAAAAGAAAGGAAAAAAACATATAATTTTTTTTTGTTTGGAAAAACAAGCAGATGGATATTGAATGAAATAGAAGAAGAAAAAGCAAGGAAAAGAAAGAGGAGATACTACTGCTACTACTACTACTATCTGTTCCAATATGGATAAATAATGGGAGTATATCATTAGTATTTGCTGTTACTAATGTGTTTCAAATAATTGCGCGCACGCATATAACATTCATAGAAACAACTACTCATTACACCCATATTGTAGAAGCATTAAAATGAATGAAAAAAAGAATCAAAAAAATTAAAAAAAATCAAATGCCGCATAAATTGTCTAGACATTCAGGTATTTTCATTGGATAATTATTATTAATACTACTACTACAGATTGATGAATCATCATTTTGGTACTATTTATCAAACTACTACTACAATAATGAATGGAATCCAAGTTAAAATCAAATGAAATGATGATGATCATCATCATCATCTTTTGATCATTTTTAAAAATATATATGTTACACCTATCATCGTCGAAATAGGCGCATGGGCGAGTCACGAAACAGCGGTGAATAGCGGTGGCGTTAGTGTGTATTAGCCAAAGAAAAAAAAATGAAAGAAGAGAAAGAAAAAAAAACTTGTGACTTGATGTCGAAATAGCGCGCGCGTGTATTGAAATGAATTGATGGCGCCATCTAATGGCGTCATTTTAATCAAAAAATAATAATAATTTCCAATGAAGATCCATCATTAACCCAAAATTTCAAAAAAAAGAAAAAAAATGTACTTGTAATCCTGCTATAGACAACAAATCTTTAAACAAATACACAATAACCGGAATATAATTCTATTTAAATTTAAAAGAAAATTTAGTTATCGATATTACACAGGTATAGGGCAAAATATGATACGAATGACTAAATTTTTCATTAATTTTTATAGCTACTAATCATCTTAATTATCTTATCAATAATATAACAATATTTCCTTTTAATTTTTATTTTTACAAAGAGTTAATACTGTTTTTCATCTATTTGGACAGAATGAGTCATTATAATGATGATGATGATGGTAATGGAAAAGGCAATGAAAGAACATTTTTCTTTACTTCAAACAATAATTATGTATGAACGAATGATAATGATAATGATGATCATCATCATGATCATTGATCAATGCGCTTGCCTAAAAAAATATATAACCAATCCAAAAACGAAACGAAACAATAATCCAATCCAACAATCATCAATAGATCATTGGGAGAGATCCCGGCATACATTATATATAATCATTGAACCGAAGACAAACAGAAAAATGTGCGAAAAAGGAACGATATATATAGAAGAAAAAACAAGATATTTTTCAATAGCCATAAATAATGAACCAGAAAAAAATTACTGCAAAAAAAATCGAACAAAAAAAAAATTTTCTGGATCCTGGCTTCTTTAAATAGTAGTGGTGATGGTAGTCAAAGAATCGGTCATAAAATAGAAATAGAACAAACAAACAAACAAACAAACAAATCGATCCAAGATGACTCGAACATCGTTGTGTGTATGTAGACAAATGTATTTTGCAACCAAATTTTCTCCCAATTCTCTTTTTGTTTGTTTAAAGTATGAATCAAAAAGTAACCAGGAAAAAAAACAAGGCCACTTCAACCCGTTTTGTATCTTCAATATTTACGGGGAGAAAAAAAACGCGGGTACACACATGGTTGATTTTTTTTCTGAAAAGAACCAAGAAAAAAAAGTCAAACATTTTGATTCTGAAGAATATCAACCCACACACACACACATGATGTTCATTCACTGGAATAATGAACATACATAGAGAAAAAGTACAGAATTTTACACCTTAATAACTCTATATGATGATATCATGAGAAAACAAAAAATAAAAAATTTGACATCAAACAAAACGATAGGATTAAATAAGAAACATCATTATCATCATCTTATATTAGATAGATAACAAACGATTGTCACAAGGGATTGTCATATAATATTAACAACAACAACAAAATTGTTTACCTGTCACAAATTGATATAAAATGATATATGGTTACAATGTCAAGATTGTAATAATATTAATTGAAAACATTTTTTGTCATCAACAAATCTAATAAATAAGTGCAGGGGCAAAAGAAAAAAAGTTACATCTCTCTCTCTTAATGTATGTGTATGTTTCGAAAATAAATTCACGTGACAATTACGAATGATATTTTTTTTGTTGTTGTTTGTTTGTTTGTCAGGAAATGATTATCGTTAATTTAATTAAAAATTATGTTTTATGGATGAAGAGAGATTTCATCATCATCAATAAAATACAGACACAGACAGACAGTTATGATAATAAATATTGCCTAATTGGGTAACAAGAAAAAACAAATGTAATGAAACAAACAAAAATTATACAAAATAAATCCAAATTTCAATAAAATAAGAATATTTACGAAGAAAAAAAGAAACAAAAAAAAACGGAAATAACCGAAACCGGCTAAAATATATTTTGGTATAAAAAACTTTTATATTCGAGCATGTTCTTCTTATGTCGAGAAAAACAGCAAAACTGGTTTTTTTTATCATTTCATATTAATTCGGCTTTTCTTTTCTTTTCGATGATTTTCATCATAGCCTATCATCATCATCAATGATTTTATCCATATTTAGACAAAAGTAATGTTGATGAATGATAATGATTAGTTGTTGTTGTTTGTTTGTTTGTTTGTTTGTTGTCAACTCAATAGATCAATTGGTATTATTGAATTAATTATACCGGAGTTAAATAATTTTGATAGGAAAAAAATGAATGATGATTTACAATCAAATGATATTTGTAAAACAACAACAACAACAACAACAAATCAAGGAAGAAAGCAAGGCCATTCAAATATGTTTTTCTTCATTCATTCATTCATTCATTTAATTGATAATCATTATCAAATGAAAAGAAACAGAAAGAACAAACAAACAATTCGAATACATCATACATCCTTTTTTTTTAGTTTTGTTTCGCATGCAAAATTATGATCATTTTCATTTCGAATTAAAAATGAAAAATTTTGTCAATTCGATTAGGAAATGGATAAAGTGCTTGAAAAACTTACCTCAATTTTTATTTGTTGGTCACACTGGGCGGTAATATAACTGAATATTTTGTCCATTCGATTCCAGAAAAAAAACGTAGAAGAAAAACTTTCAAAACAAAATACACAAACACACAAACACAGCAAACACAGTTTTCATTAACTTTTTTATTATGGTTGCGGTTTAAATGATTGGTTTGGTTTGGTTTGGTTGACTAGGCGAACATAAAACACGACAAAACATAAATAAATTCAGAAGAAAAACGACAATTAAAATTGTATAATGATGAATCTTCCCAAAAATACACAAAATACTTTTTGGTTATAAGAATTTGAAAAATTGCAAATTTTTTACTTGTCGAAAACTCGAAATGGACGAAAATTGATGATTGAATGAATGAGAATGAAACAGACGAATCAAACCGAGAAAAAGATTTTTTTTTTCTATCTTTGACCCAAAGTGAAGGATATATTCGATTCGTTCGAATGATAGCGGCGGAGTTTTAGGATTTTTTTTTCGAATTCCTTTCATAAATGCATGCTACTACCTTTTTTTTTTGGATATCTTATATATTCGATTGACAGCAGCAGCAACAGCAGAAGCAGGATCCTCTTCATTCGAAAACATTGTTTATGAACGGGAAAAATACACATGTTCATTGTTTGCATTGCTTTAAATTTTTTTTGGCCACGTTTTTCGGATCATTTTTTTTGAAAATTTTTGGTTTTTTCAGTTTTTTTTCACGAGAGATAATAATGCCTAAATCAAAACGTAATCGTCTTGGTATGTAGTTTTTTTTTGTTTTTTCGTTAAATAAAGAGTTTATCTAATGAGTTTTTGAAAATTTTTTTTCTCCTTGGCAGTTTCATTGACGGCAACGAAAAAGAAAAATTTTTCCAATCTTAAAGAACGTTTAGTAAAAGATGTACAAGATTGTGTGGATAAATATAAACATTGTTTTGTATTTCGTGTGGAAAATATGAGAAATGCTCGATTGAAAGAGTTAAGAAATGATTTACGTCAAAGCAGGTTAGATTTTTTTTTGTTGATTCGAATTCCCTGATTATCATTATGCAAATTTCATTTTTTTCAGATTTTTCTTTGGAAAAAATAAAGTAATGAGCATTGGTCTTGGCCGTACCGAATCGGATGAATATCGAAAAAATATTCATCGTATTACGAAATTATTATCCGGACAATGTGGTCTTTTATTTACCAATCAAAATCAGGATGAAATATTCAAGTAATTTAAAGAATTTATCCTCAGCGAAAAAAAAACAATCAAAATTAACTAATTGATTTTTTTCCCTTTCAATGTCAATTTTGAATTAGATTTTTTGATTCATATCGTCATCGTGATTATGCACGAACTGGTGATATTGCAACCGAAACAATTGAATTATATGAAGGACCAATGGAACAATTTCCACATAATATTGAACCATATCTTCGACAATTAGGTATGCCAACAACCTTACAAAAAGGTATTGTTACATTGTTGAAAGATTATCAGGTTTGTCGTAAAGGACAACCATTAACATCGGAACAGGCTCGTATTCTGGTAAGATAGCGAAAAAAAAATTTTTGTTTTCAAACGAAATATTTTCAAATTTTCTTTTCTCCCACCACAAAGAAATTACTTGACAATCAAATGGCCGAATTTCGTATCACAATCGATGCTATGTGGTGTAATGATGATGGAAAATTTGAAATATTTAATCGAAAAAAATTGGCTGAAAAAAATCAAATTGCAAACAACAACGATAATGATGATACTGACGATAATGACGACGACGATTAATAAATTTCTTTTTAAAAAAAATTGTTTAATCATGTTTTTTTGCTGCCTACTTTTGTAAATATTATTCAAAATTAAAAAAATGTGATTTTTTTTGAAAAAAAAAGTTTAAAAATTTCAATTTTCAAATTGCAATGCGCGAGCGATTTGTTTCCGGAAAAAAACTATCGATAGTATCGATAGTTATGTACATTCTAGATCACATTGATCAATATTGGCTAAATTATCGATTAGATTTTCATCGATACGTATGAAATCATTTTGTCTTGATATACGTATTTCAATATCATAGATGCATCCTGGTATTTCAAAAATTAAAAATTAAAAATCTTAATCAAAACATTAACCGAAAACAACAAACCTTTAAATCCGGTTAGATTTTCAAGTGCTGAATGTGCAAGCCAATTATCATGACCACCAACATAAAGATATGGATCAAGATTTAATTGATTTTTTGGATTCAAATCACCCATACTACTACTTGTTGCAATAGTATTCGATGTTGTTTGACCAATTTTTGGTCGTAATTTATTATTATTATCCATACCGGATGGTATAACTAATAACCAAAATAAATGACGATAATGACCAAACAGAACCATTTGTTCGGTCATATTTGTTTCGGTTGATGTTTTTAATGTTCGTTCACCTGAATATTTAAAAAAAATGACCAACATGGATTAAAATAGTGAATTCGAAGATAAAGAAGATTCGACACAAACCTTGTCCAATATTCAGTTTTAATTGAAGAATTTTATCCATATAAACAAGACTAACAAAATCATCATTCTGGTAAATATCTTTATTCGACGACGACAGGATTTTTGAATTATTATTATCGGTATTTGCGATGGTTGAAATATGGCTCATAAACATTAATAAACCATTTTTTTGTTCAATCGGTTGTGCAATAAAACGAAAACGTATTTCAAAAAATTCTTGTAAATTATAAGCCAAACGATAACGTACAAATGAATTATTATTCATACCAATATTGAATGATGCAAATGTTAGATTCATTCCTGAAATGCAAAAAGTATTTAAAGAAAAAATTGGATGGAAAAAACGGATTGAAAAACTTACTAAATTCACATCTTGAACCAATAAAACCCTGTGGACAAATGCATAAATGTTTATTATGGTTATCTTGATTATCATCAAGATTACCAAGTAAACATAATCCACCATTAAAACAATAATCTTGATCACAATAAATTTCTTCACAAATCCAACCACGATACCCGGGCGTACAGGAACAATTCCATAATGGTTCATTATTATCATTCGATAAGGATTTTAATGATGATTGTCGACAAACACCATTATTCTGGCATGGATTCATTTGTTCACAAACATTTGATAAACATTCAGTAATATTTGTTGATTGAAATGAATCTTTAACAAATAATTTTTCATTATTTAATCGTATATTATAAATACAACCATAAAATGGTTTTAATGATGAATCAATAAGAAAATTATCCGATGATGATGGTCGACCGAAACGAAACCATTCAAAACAAGGAACCGTAAGATTGAATTTTTGTTGTCGAACACTATTGATCAACATCATCGAATTGTCCGGGTTGTTTTTACTGTTGATTCGATATAATCGTAGTTCAACATTAACAGATTTTTCCGATTTTGATTCAATATCAATATGTAAATGATATGGTCGAAATTTTTCAATCAAAGATTCACTTTCCAAATGAATTAAATCCATATGATTTTCATTATCATTTAAATCGATGATTATCTGTTTGTTTTCCATATAAATTAATAGATTATATTTGTTTGTATAGGCATGTAGAATTGTGGTGGCTGTTGAATCATCATTGTCTTCGCCATCATCAATTTGGCTAATAATATCCATTTGTATTGAACTTGTTGAACGTTTTATACGTCGGATTTTGAAAAGAATCGACGATTCGAATCCATCAAAACTTGGTGCAAAAATTTGATTCATATCTTTAACATCAATTTCGCTTGGTATCATTAATGGAAATTGTAAAGGTGTTGTTGTTGAAGGATGGATGAAAATTTTTGTCGTTTCGGTTGGTATTATCGTTGTTGTTGATGGTGATAATGATTTAATCGTTGAAACAGGAATTGTTGTAGGCACAATATTTGTTGATTGTATCGTTATTGATTGTATCGTTATTGATGGTATCGATATAATCGATGATTCAATAATGGCAGTAATATTATTTACGGAACATAATTCTTTATCAATAACAGTATCGTTTATTGATTGTTTTGAACAATTTATTTCACAAAATTTTCCGGCAAATCCTCGTGGACATTGACATTGATAACCATTAATTTGATCTAAACATTTTGCATCATTTTGACAATCGTTTGGTTGACAATCATTATATTTTAATTGACATCGATGTCCATGAAAATCTGGTTGGCAGAAACATATAAAATGATCGTGATTTCCATTGGTCATACATAAGCCATTATTTTCACATTTATTCATTGAATCATTACATTTCAACAATGGTTCGTCGCATATTTTCCCGGTGTATCCATATGGACAATTACATCGGAAATCCGATTGACCCGATTTTTTACATTGCCCTCGATTAAGACAAGGTAATGAATCACAAGGATTAATTTCTATTTCACAATATTTTCCTGTATAACCAGGTTGACAAACACAATAATAATCTAAACCAGGACCATCTTTACATGTACCACTATTTTGACAACGTGGATTACTATTTTGATTACTATGATTATTGATTAAATCAACCATACAAGCATCGATATCGATTTCACATTGTAATCCATCATAACCATTTGGACACAGACATTTAAATCCATTAATCTGATCGATACAGGTTGCCTATCAGGTGTTTGAACGATGCAAATGAAAAAATCTCAATTGAAAAATTGAATGTTTTTAAAAAACGAAAAATTATAACAAACCCCATTACGACAAGGATTCGATTGACATTCATCAATTTCCATTTCACAATATTTTCCACATATACCAGCCGGACAAATACAACGAACATCAGGTACATCGTTAATACATATTGCATCTGTGAAAAATGAGAAAAAAAAAATTCGGTTTTTTTCCGAATGAAATCAAATGAAAATCATTCATTCATTTACCATTATGACATGGATTTCTTCCGGGTAAACATTCATCAAAATTAATTGAACAATCATCACCGGTAAAACCATCGTGACAAAAACATTTTGATCGCGATTCTTCCTCGACAATCGAACAAACACCATTTATACATGGACAATCGATCGTATTTTGACCATCAATTTCAGCAACCACAAAAATCAACCCAAAGATAATGATTGAAAATTTCATTATGTAAGAATCGATCATTATCGATGTTTTTTTTTATATTTTAACACTCTTTTTTAACACTTTAGAGCACAAGGTGAAAAAAAATATTTCCAAGTAAGCACAGGTTAATCGATAAATGACCTCATCATCATCATCATTATCATTATTTGATTGACAAATTAGGCAAGAAAATTGCTAAAATGCAGCATTTTTTCTGGTGTGTAAACAATCGATTAATCAATGGCCAGTACCAAATGATGATGATGACATTTCCCGTTTAGAACGGCAGAATAAAGTTACCATGACAACCATATAATTCATGATTCATCGGGTAACCAGAATTTGGACAAACAAACAAAAAACAAACAACAAATTCTGTGTGAATTTTCATTGATTTTATTACCGAAAAAATGAAATGAAATTGGAAAAAAATGTTTAATTAAGAAAAATTAGGAAATCTTTTTGGATAAAATTTCATATTCGGTCGGCTGTTGTTGATCATCAAAATTACTTGGTGAATTTTTATCAATACGAAATTGTAGAGCATTTGTATAGAATTGATAAGCTTGTTGGTTATTTTTCAATACAGTAACAATAGATTTTTTCATTCGAAATTGTTTACCCAGTGATTCGAGGAGATTCATTAGATAACTACCAATACCTTTTTGTTGATAGGATTTTTCAATTTGTAATTCATAACAATAAAGAACGGCATCCGAAACATAACCTTTTTCAAAACGAAAATGAACGAATGCAATTGGTTTTTCTTCTCCGGATGATGGTGGTGACTGTGATAAATCAAAAACAATTAAATGTTTAGCTGTTGAATGTTTAAATTCATTAATTTTTGATTGTCGATTCCATTTCCATGAACATGAATCATATAAATCTTTCATATTTATTTCGGTCAGATTGATCATCCATTCTTGTAATTCGTGAGGGATTTTTGTCCACAGAAAATATTTTATCGCAATTGGAATTCCGGTAATTGTTGTTGACAAACATTGTCGATCTTGATCATAAACATCATCATCATCAAATTTTAGCAATGGATTTTCAAATTCATTTGCCATTCGCAATAATAATTCATCGGGAATTGTTGCACGATTTGAACTTAGTTTTTTACCAAATGATTTTTTCGGCATTTTGAAATTTCGATTTTGTTTGTTTCTGATTTTTTTTCGGGCAAAAAAAGAAAGTTTACAATTTTTCAATTTTACGATTTTCAAAAAAAAACTTTTCGCGTTGTTTTGGCTCCAAAACCCAAAACACAATTCATAATGTATGTTACATAATGGAACTTGTTCGAATTTTTTTTTGTTCGCTAACTCGCTGAGCGCCAAACTCGATCCGATCAAAAAACGGGAAAAAAATATTCAAAAATTGATTAAAATGTCAATTTTTTTTCTACAAATTTCATTCGAAAAAAGACAAAACAAAACAACAGTGAATTATTTGAATAATTATGGTTGTTATTGAAAAACAACGAAAAAAAAATTCAATTTTTCAATTTTCTCCCCAAAAGAAAAAAGCAAAATTGGTTTTCCCTGTTATTATCATGATGATTATGGTGATTGTTGTTGTTGTTGTTGGTTGTTTCTGATGGAAATGTAATGAAATTTTTCAAAGCTTGATTGATATTTTGTCGGTTGTTGTTGTTGAATTGTTGTTATTGAAATGAACTTTCAACAACAACAACAAGTTTAAAATTTTAACAGAAAAAAATTGATTTCAAAAAATGAACGGGTATTGTTTGATTGTTTTGTTCAAGTGTAATTTTAAACAAATAAAAAAAAATTATTATTATATTTCGGATCCGTTTTGCTTGTTCCAGTTTTTTTTGGTTTGTTGTTTTCTTTGATTTTTTTTTATGCATGGTGGTTTTTCGTTTACTTTCATCGGTTCGTTTGGTCGCTTCATTTTTTCTTTATTTGATTATTTCGTTGAAGAGTGACATCATCATCATAAAGCGAAAAACTTATTGAATAAGATGGCAAAAACAATTTCAGAATGAATTTAACCCAGAAAAAATGACGAAACAAACAAACAAAAGAAAAGAATGAAAATTTTCTTTTTTAAAAATGACCCAATGTTTTTTCTCTCATCATCATTTCAAGTTTGTTTATTCGCCGCCATCAACTGAATTGAATTGAATTGACATCGATATTTTCGCTAGCGTAGCCTGAATATTTAGATTGTATCATCATCATCAATTTTCCCCCAGAAAAAAAACGAAAAGAAACAAAAAGAACATACCACAATCGAATCCGTTACACCTGAAATCAAAAAAAGAAAAAACGAAAGAATTAAATTTAAAGATGTTTTCTTTGCACACAATACCTGGTTTTTCTTTTCAAAATTTTCAAATCGAAAATTCTCTTTTTCTTTTTCTTTTCATTTTCTTCTCTTTCGTTTTGAAAAAATTCATTCACATTGATTTTTTTTATTTTCGTTTCGGAACATTTCCTTTTCTTCGGCTGTTGTTGTTGCTACTGAATTTCAACAACAAAAAAAATCAAACCAACAATTGTTGCTTACCTGAACAGTTTCTTTGCCGTTTTCAACTATGTCATCATCATCTTCATTTTGAAAAAAATCAATCCAAATTTCTAGTTTTTTTTTCTGTTCGGTTCGATGAAGAATACGAAAAAAATTACCATCATCATTTGTCGACACAAAAAACAAAACAACAACAAAAAATCCCATTCGACATTAACGATTCGATTTGGTTTCGATTTTTTTTTTTCGTTACCAATTATATTAATTATATCTTCTTGTTTGTTTGTTTGTTTGTTATTTCAATTGAATTATCATCATTTGAAACAATGATAATGACAAGTTGGAGAAAAACTTTCGGTAATTCGGTTTAACCATATAATTTTCGTTTTTGAAGATAAAAAACATTATCATCATTATGTTCGATGTTGTATCACATTATTTGTGAATAGTTTTCTGTTTGTTTGTTCTGTTTCCGAGAAACTTTTTCTTCGAGATTGTTTTGAGATTTCCGTTCGAATGACCGAAAACTTTTCCAAGTTGAAAAAAATTTTGATGGGATTCCAAAATTTATCGATCATTTTCGTTGTGATATTATCTTCATTATTATTAAATGGATCAATAGCTATACATCATTTTGATGTTGATGATCATCATCATCATCATCTTCATTCACATCATGGCCTAAGAAATTATCATCCAAAATGTATACATAATGATGATTGGCCCGAAAATTTATCACCATCATCATCATCATCATTACGATCAACGAAAAAAACATCATTCATTTGGCCACAACATGATATTACACAATTAGATTCATCAAATCATCATCATCATCATGAATTACAACCATTAAAAATTGAATATACATTACCACCGGTATATGATCATCGTCAGATTATTCTGAATGAAGAAGATATATTCGAACCTGAACAACTATTTCCACATCATCAACAACAACATCATCATCATAAGAATACATTGTTGGATTCATTGCAACAATTTTCAATTCCATCATCATCATCATTATCATCATCAACAACAAATGGTTGGGATGATTTACCAAATTCCAGCGTATATCGTATTCGAAAAACTTCTTCGAATAATTCGAAAAAGAAACGTAAAAAAATATCCGGTCAAAATAATAATAGTCATCGCCAACAGCAAAAACCCTTAAAAGAAATTTATATACCGGATAATGGTTTTTCAATGAAAAATTTATCACCACCACCATATTCAAAATTGAATAAAATTATTGTGATTGAAGAAACTGGTGATGATAATAATGGTAAACAAAATAATAATACCGATATATTTAATGTTGATCCACAATTAACCAAACAAATTGTACAATCAATATTTGATTCAAAACATTTGACCATCAATAATAATGATAATGAACGAATTAATTATGATTTTAAATCAAATAATCAATATAATAATAATAATAATAATAATTATCAACAACCAACACAATCATCAAAATTATCATCAACAATAATTTATAATGATGATCATCCATCATTACTAAATTTACAAAATCAACAATCATTAACACCAATATCAACAATAAAAGATTTACATGATCGTTTAAATGAAACATTATTATTAAATAATTTAGATTATGGTAATGTTTCGATTGAATTGGTCAACAATAACAATGATAATAATAATAATTATTATCATCCATTACATAATGTAACAATGATTACACCATATGATAGTTATAATTTATCAACAAAAATATTTCAAACAAAATTAAATGATCATATTAAATTGATGAATTGGTCATCATTATCATTTCCATCAAAAAATGATTCAACAACAACAACAACAATGAGCTATTCATTTCCATTACGAAATGATACATATCGAAATGGAACAAATGAACAATTAGTATCAAGTGGAAGTACAAATCAAGAATGGTTATCATCATCAACAACAACAACGACAACAACATCGACATCATCACCGATTGTATTTTACTTTACAAGTGAACGTAATAATAATCATGTATTACCGACACCATCGATTATAACAATGCCAACAACAACAACAACAACAATGGCATCAACATTATTACCTACACGTTCATCATCAATATTTTATCATAGAAAATTTATGAAAAATCATGGTAATAATAGTCCACAATCGGAACAACATAATTATAAACATGAAGATTCGATTCATAAAAATAATAATGATGATTATGACCAAAATAATGATCATGCATTGAATACTGGTAAAATAGCCAGTATTATTATTGCATTTTGTATATCAATATTATTGTTGATCGGTATGAGAAATTTTTTACCGAAATTGGTCTTATTTTTTGTTGAAATTTTTGTTTTTCTTTCTATATAGGTATTATATTAATGTTTTTGCATAAAGATTTTGTTACCGATCAAATTAATCATCATTGTCGTAATCAACAAACAAGAAATGATAATCATGAAAATGGTAATCAACAACAATCATCATCGGAAGCAGCAATCAATTTTGAACAGCAGCAGCATCAAGGATCATCATCATCATCATTATCATCATCAACAGTTGATTCGATGATTATCACGACACAACAAATTCCATCACCTCCTCCACCACCACCACCCCCTACACAATCCCAATTTCCTTCCTCATCATCATCATCAAGACATTCATCATCAGTGGCATCACCATCAATACCAACACCAAAACCAAATGTAAAACAAATTCAACAATTTTTGGAAAATAAACAACGTACTAACAGCATCAACAACAACAACGATAATGGTTTTGATAAAAAATGTCGGCATTTTTCTCGAGTAGATTAGATTTCTTTTTTTTCCGTTAAATAATGATATTGAGAATCAAAAAATTCTTTAATTTTTTGTTTTTGTTTTTGTTTTTTGTCATAGGCAAATCGATTGGCCGTTCCTAAACGTCCTCCATTACCGATCGTTGGTGATTAATATTATTGTCGTTGACTTGCGAATGTGAATGTCATCAATCATATAAATCATTTATATTTATTGAAAGAAAAAAAGGAAGAAAAGCTAATTGAAGCAAAACACTAATTAATTGAGACATCTTTGTTTTTCTGTTTGTTTGTTTGTTTACACTGATTGATTGAGACAATTTTCCACAACAATAAACAAAAATAAAAAGCATTATTATTTTTTAAAAATTAAATCATTTGGTTGCTTCAACCAATCTAATCCATGATTGATGTGATGGATGATCATCAGCCGGACGATTTATAGCTGTCCAACATGGTTGTCCAGTAAATAATCTTACTACCTTTATATAATCATTATGATCTAATGTAAAACGATGATATATACCGGCTGGTAAAATTAATAGATCATTTTTTCCAATTTTGATTCGAATCCAACGATCATCGCGATCACGAACATCAAAATAGCCGCTACCATTTAAACAGAAACGTATCTCTTCATCCGAATGAAGATGTTCGGTGAAAAATATTTTCAATTTATTTTCATAATCATCTATTTTTGTTTTACTTATTTCGAGTTCATCTTGATAATCATAACCACGTTCTTGACGAATTTTTTGAAAATTTTCATCATTTTTATAATTATCTGCATCGATCTTTAATTTTTTCAAATGATTAATGTGAATCTTCTTTCAAAAAATTGAACTTACATTCCAATAAAGAATACCAGTTTTTGTTTTCAATTCATCAATATCAATATAATTTGGTGGTGATAAATGTCGTTCACTGCGTTGATCTTCATTGTCATTATCATTCATGTACCAAGCTTGAACCATCTTTGTTTTTTTTTCTTTGTGAAAAACTTTGATTGATGCAAAAAAATTTACAGAAACAAAAACATCAATTGCTTCGCAAAGACTCGCTTTTTATGCGGATCATTTATCCAAACATAAACAGGATTTTTTATTCATTCAAACGATGATAAAAATTCAAGGATTTTTTGGAACAAAGTCCAAAAAGATTCGAAAAAAAAATCTATATCCACTTGATTGGTTGATCGAAATCAAAATAGTCATTTTTATTCTTGTTTTAAAAAAATAAAATTCATCAATTTTTTTTCCTTCATTAAATTTTTGTAATTGTAAATTATAAAAATAAAATGGAATGTAAAATAGTTGATGATGATACTATACAGAAAATTTTATCAAATTATATTAAACATCGAAATTATAAGACAAATACACGATTGAATGATAATCATTCATTGAATCATAATGATCAACAACAACAATCAACATTGGAAAATGGTGGCGATGATCAAACAACATTACGTGATGATAATGTTTTACCGGCAAAAGATTGGTTTCTTGAAGGTGCATTATCAGCATTTCAAAGTATTCGTAATGTTGCTACATTACGTTTGAATGAAGAAGATTTTGTTAAAGAAGTTGAAATAGCATTTAGAAAATTTGTTGAATTTATCAATAATATTCGTTCGATACAGATTGATGATAATCCATCAAACCAATCATCATCATCATCATCGACGACGACGACAACACCATTGATGCAACAAAAACGAATACCACAACATGGTGAAGAATTATGGATGACATGTTTTCCATTATTTGTTCATATATTTATACAATTATTCGAATGTGGTTATGTTTCGAATGGTAAATATTGATTCGATTTCATTAAATTCTAATCTTTATTTTGACTCAATTTTTTTCTATAGCTCAAAATTTTTTCATCGAACATTATCAAAGATTTACAAAAAAATCGAATCATGTACAATTTTTAAGTTCAATGCAATCATCATTGAATAATAATACATTAAATTCAGCATTACAAAATTTTAAAAATTTTAAATGTCGTATTATGATTACTGAAGAAAGTTTTAATCTACTTACACAATTTTTAAAGGTAAACAAACAATTTGAAAAATTTCAATCAAAATAATAATTTCACTTTTTTCTCCATCCAGCATGAACAACATCTATCCATACTGCAAACATTCAATTCTTGTCTGGATTTTCGTGTTATGACACAAGAAGAATATAGTAATCAACAAGCATATCAAACGATGAATCAAAATTCTGATTCTACCACTAATAATCATCAAGATGATTATTTATATGAAAATTTAGCCAATGAAGAAAATTCCGATGAAATGAATGAAATTTTAAATATTATCAAATCGGTTAGAGAAATGAACAATGATAATGATGATGATGTTAATAATAATAATGGTGAACAATCATCATTATCGGATCCATTAAATTATCCAACACAAGCATATCAAACAACAATTTGTTTATGTCGTATGCAATCATCGAATCTAAGTTCAATTGCTATATCAAAAAATCTTTCGAAAATTGTTGCCGGTAATGAAAATTCAGAAATATTATTATGGGATACAGATCTAACTGATGAATTACAATATTATTCATCACGTATTTATCGTCATTGGAAACGTGTACCCGTTCGACGAATACAATCGGATTTAGATTTTAAATTTATTGATCGAAAAATATTTCAATCAAATGATGAACCGAACATTGAAAATGAAGATAATGATGATGAAGATGTAAAAAATCAATTAGAACCAATAATATTTCGTGGCCATTCAAATACTGTTTATGAAATGTCATTTTTATTCGATTCGAATGTTTTATTATCATGTTCAAGTGATACAACTATTCGTGCATGGGATATAAATTCTACATCATGTTTAGCTATTTATAAAGGACATTCATCAGCTATTTGGACAATAGATTCAAATGATTCGGGTTGTTTTATATCAGGTGGTCGTGATGGTATTGCACATATGTGGGATATTGAACGTACCGTACCAATGAGAATATATTCTGGTCATTTAATGGATATTAATCAATTGAAATTTCATCCAAATTGTAATTATTTAGCTACTGCTTCATCGGATAAAACTATTATACTTTGGGATGTAAATCAAGTTAGACAAGTTCGAATGTTTTGTGGCCATACAGCACCAGTTAATACGATAAGATTTTCATCATGTGGAAAATATCTTGGTTCAGCATCGGAAGATGGTTCGGTAAAAATTTGGGATATATCACAAGGACGTTGTATTGCCGAAATGATTGATCATCAGGATAATATTCGTTGTATTACATTTGGTCCAAATGATCATTTACTTGCATCATGTGGTATTGGATCATCAGCCATACATATTTGGGAAAATCCAATCGGTTGTGCTCGATCACAACAATCAATACCATTTATTGCTATTGATGTTAATAGTAGTAATAATGATACAAAATCACCGATAAATTCTTTACAGCCGAATACAAATCTTAATCTAATGCAATTACAATTTATTCGTCATAATGTTTTGTTGGCATTTTCGAAAAAAATTTGAATTCGATTTTTTAAAAAACGAAATTCGATGATAGCGCCATCAATTGAGAAACGCAGGTAACCATGTCGCCAAAAAAAAACATGTGTTCAGAATCGAACATGTGGTGCTGTGTTTAGATTTTTTCTTCTTTTTTAAATTGTGAATTTTATTTTAAAAATGGATTCTCAACAAGTAAATAAAAAATTTAAACCAAGTTTAAAATCTAAACAGAATAAAAAATTAGCTGGCAAAAAATTATCTGGTTCATCAAATGATAAAAAATCGAATCATAAAGCATTTGCCATTAAATCGGCTGTTAAAGCACAAAAACAATTTCGCCGTAAACAGGATATTATTGCAAAACGTGAACGTTTACCACAAATTGATCGTACACCATTAGAACCACCACCATTTGTTGTATCGGTAGTCGGGCCACCAAAAGTTGGTAAAACAACTTTGATACGTGGTTTGATCAGGAATTATACTCGTCAAAATATTAGTCAAATTACTGGCCCGATTACAATTGTTTGTAATAAAAATCTACGCATAACATTGATTGAATGTAATAATGATATTAATTGTATGATTGATGTGGCAAAAATATCCGATTTAGTTTTACTTGTTGTTGATGCAAGTTTTGGTTTTGAAATGGAAACATTTGAATTTCTAAATATTTGCCAGGCACATGGTTTTCCACGTATAATGGGTGTACTTACACATTTGGATGTTTTTAAAAATCCAAAAAAATTACGACAAACAAAAAAGCAGTTGAAACATCGTTTTTGGACCGAAATTTATTCGGGTGCAAAACTTTTTTATCTATCCAAAATGATACATCAAGAATATCTTCGTAATGAAATACATAATTTAGCACGTTTTATATCGGTAATAAAATTTCGTCCAATCGAATGGAATTCAACACATCCATATGTTGTTGTTGATCGTATGGAAGATCTAACGAATCCGGATGAAATTCGTTTACAACCAAAATGTAATCGTAAAGTTTGCCTTTTCGGTTATTCACGTGGTTCGAATTTTAAACCAAATCAAGCTGTTCATATTCCTGGTTGTGGTGATTTTCAAATACATAGTATTAATTTTATACCGGATCCATGTCCATTACCGGAAAAAGATCCGGATAAACAGAAAAAACGAAGATCATTAAAAGAAAAAGATAAATGTATTTATGCACCAATGGCTGGTGTTGGTGGTATTGTTTTCGATAAAGATGCTATTTATATTGATCTTCGTGGTAGCCATTCAATGGATCAAAAAGATAATAATGATAATGATGGCCATAACGAAATGAGTGAACATGAAAAACTTGTAGCCGAAATTAATCAAACTGGACAACCATTGGATACACAGATTTCATCATCTGAAATGAAATTATTTTCGAAAACAATTGAATCGAATACAAATGATAATGTTCGACGTAAAGTTGTTTTCGATGATGATGGTAATGATATTGATGATGATGACGACGACGACGAAGATAATGATGATTATGATCAAGATGATGAATCGGACAATGAAATTGATGATGAAGAACCAATGGAAGAAAATTCCGATGATGATCAAGAAAATATAGAATTTTATGGCAGTTCCGATGATGATGATGATGACGAAATGAAAAACGAATGGAAAGATAATTTAAGAAAAAAAGCAAGCGAATCATTTTATCAACGTATCGGACGAACAGTAAATATACAGGGATTAGTTTATGGTAAAATGGATTCAATGATAATGCCAACAAATAACGATCCTGTATCGAATGATTCGGATGAACTATTTCGACCTGTTAATCATTCGGATGATGTAAATGTTTCAAATTCACATAGTATGAAATTTACATTGAATTCATTGGAATGTACAAATTTTCCCGAAGATTTATTAATCAATTTTACCAATGATAATAATAATGATGCAAAAGAATTGAATTTAATTCGTGATTGTTTTATCACTGGACAATGGAATGAAAATGAAGATGCTGAAGCTATTTTAACAAAAGATAAAAATCTTCGTGATAAACTTGAGCAAGATGATGATGATGATGATGAATTATATGATGATTTTGAAGATTTAGAAAATGTTGATGATAATGAAATGGAAACGGATAAAGTTGATGATGATCAGGATGATGATGATGATCTGATGGACAAGAAAATGATGAAAAAACAACAATTCAATGAAGAATATGATAATTTAAAAAGTAATACGGTTCTCAATACTGGTGATGAAAAAATGTTTATCGATTTTGAAAAGGAAAAAATTCAACAACAATCAGAAGTGAGTAGTGTTTTTTTTTGTTGTAAAATTTTCTTAAAAATTTTATTTTTTTCTTTGTTTACGAATTAGCTTAATCGAAAAGAATTTGAAAATATGTCAATGGATCAACGAATACAATATGAAGGTTTTCAAGCTGGCCTTTATCTTCGAATCGAATTAATACAAGTACCATGTGAATTGATTACGAATTTTGATCCATCATATCCGATAATTGTTGGTGGTTTACAACATGGTGAAACTGATATTGGTTATGTTCGTACACGAATTAAAAAACATCGTTGGTATAATCGTATATTGAAAACAAAAGATCCATTAATCATATCATTGGGTTGGCGTCGATTTCAAACACAACCATATTATTCAATTGAAGATCATAATGGTCGTAATCGTTTGCTAAAATATACACCACAACATATGCATTGTATGGCATCATTTTGGGGACCAATTACACCACAAAACACTGGTTTTGTTGCATTTCAAAGTGTTTCCGAACGAACATCACAATTTCGAATTGCTGCAACCGGTGTTGTGTTGGATCTGGATAAAGCATCACAAATTGTTAAAAAACTTAAATTAATTGGACGACCGATAAAAGTTTATAAGAAAACAGCATTCATTGGTGAAATGTTTAATTCACCGTTGGAGGTAACAAAATTTGAAGGTGCTGCAATACGAACTGTTAGCGGTATTCGTGGACAGATTAAAAAACCAATACGATCACCTGATGGTGCATTTCGTGCAACATTTGAAGATAAAATTTCTGCAAATGATTTAGTTTTTCTTCGTACATGGGTTAATGTACCGGTTGCTAAATTCTATGCAACCGTTACATCATTATTAATGCCAATCGAACAAAAAGATCAATGGATTGGTATGAAAACTGTTGGTCGTTTACGTTTTGAAAATCAAATTGCCGTAACGAATAATCCAAAATCATATTATCAAGAATCCAAAAGAAAAGAATATCATTTCAAACCGATGATTATACCGAATAAATTACAAGAAGAATTACCATTCCGTTCGAAACCAAAATTAATACCGAAAAAATCACAAAAAATTGATAGAATTGCTGTTATAAAAGATTCACATGAAAGACGTACGGATAATTTATTGAAAAAATTAAATTTGGTTTATAAAGAAACCAAACGACAAGATCGTTTAGTAATGGAAAAACGTTCAGAGCAACATCGAAAAACAATGGCTAAAATTGAAAAAGGACGTGAAGAAAAAGAGAGAGAACGAAAAAAACATATAATGCGTCAGCTAGGGAAATCACATAAAATTTAAATTTTTTTCATTTGAAAACTTTTAATAAATTTTTCTTTCTTCGTTATCAATCGTTTTTCACTTGTTTATTTTGAAAAAATTTCTGAATCAATAATCGAACTTCGGAATGATTTGATGGTTGTCGAAAACGGGTACGAATCCAATCGGATAATTTGGAATTTACCGATAATTTTCCATAACGTTCATCGATCAATATGATTGTTGCATAATCATTTTGATGGCGAATTGCACGTCCAATCGATTGATTAACAGCACGCATACAAAGATTTTCATAATATTCCTTTTGACAACAAAACAAAAAAACAAAAAAAAACAGCAACGGTTATTTTGAAATTTCAAAAAGTTAAAGAAAAAACTGAACATACATTACCAGCATTCGATGCGATACGATTTAAATGTTCAATTTTTTCCATTAATTCAATTGAATTACGATTTGCATATGGCAGACCGATAACAATAATACCACGACCTAAATCATCACTAAAATTAATACCTTCACTCATTTTACCACCAATAACCGAAAAAAGAATTGCACTATTTTTAGCTGATGATTTTATAAATTTCGAATAATTATTCAAAATCAATTGTACTTGAGAATTTTTCTTCGGTTCACGAAATATACGTTTTTGATTTTGTTCAAATAATTTCATTATACCTTCATCCAACCATCGTTTTAGGAGAAATTCTTGATAATCATATGATGGGAAAAAAACGACAATACCTTTCGGTATATTTTTAACAATATCAACAAGTAGATGGCCAGTTTCTTTAACAATTTCGGTGGAATTACGATTTTGAAATGAATAATTTAGCCGGATATTATTCGGGCCATATGAACAACCGATTGCAATCAATTTATCATCATCGATAACATGATTACAAGAGAAAAATTTTGTACGATTATCATTGATATTTAATGGACGAAATAATTGATTAATATAATCATTGAATGGTTTCATTGTACCACCACAAAGTATAACTGAACGACATTCCTGTAATATATCTTTAAAATGGCTACTTGGACTTAATAGTAGATATTTGTATGAAGAATGATTATCATCATTATCAATTTGTATTAATATTTTTGCATCAACATTATAATTAATTAATGATGATAGAAAATCTTTGATTAAATGTATGGTATTTATTTGAAGAAATTCATCATCTGCATCATTTGATTCTTCAATTTGTTTCGGTTTATCATTTCCATCGCTAGTTTGATTATTGGAAAATTTTTTCAAAAATTCCAACGTACCGGTTGATTTTATTATTTTGTCTGGACGATTTTTATCATTAACCGATTTTTGATTCGAAAACATATGCAATTTACTTGCAATTCTACTACGTTCAATAAATTGCAACAATTCATGAATATTAATATTTTCAATATTTAATTTGATTGTTAAATCTAATGGCTGTAAGCAGGTATTTGTTTTGGCTTCCAAAAGATATTGATATAATTTCCGAATGACAAATATCAATTGTTTCAAATATTTTAGATTCAATGAATTGAAACGATTTAAATATTTTGTCATATACAATGAAAGATATTTTAATAATGATGATAATTGACGGGAATATATTTGAATACTATGTACATTACTGATTGTTTCCAGAAGATTATGTGCTTCATCAATAATAACAATCGAATCTTTTAAACGAATATTGAAATTTTCACGTGTTGAACGATGTAATAGAATATTATATGGCATAACGACGATTTCCGATTCTGGTATAGCAATCCGAGCGGAATAATATGGACATGCTTGTCGTTGTTTGGCAACGGTTACAATTTCTTCAATATCATTTACATGGGCAAGAATTTCCTGACCAAATTCCAGGATTTTTTGCTGATTTTTATATTGACATTTTTGTTTAGAATTTTTCTGCTGTTGTAAATCATTACATTTTTCATTAATCATATTGAGATTATTAAAATGATTTACTTGTTGATTAATACAATAATTTACACGTGAACTTAATGGTATTAACATTAATGAATTTGGATTATGTTGATAATATCGAGTTTTTTTAAATTCATTTATAAATTGTGATAATTGTGAATGTGTACGGCTACAATAATAGATTTTTGGTAGAAAATAATCGATATTTTCATCATCATCGCCATCCAGGTTAACATCTTCATCGAATTGAATGATTAAATCTTCAATATCAGGATCATCATCATCATCATTTGAATTTCGTTTCACTTGACTTGATTGTTGATTTATTTTGCGTTGTTGAACTGTTTTTCGCTTTTTCAATTCTTTTGAATAGCCAATATGTTTGGTTAGTTTTTCAAGTTTCAAATTCAAATCATTAATTTCATTATTGTTTGTCATTTGTTTCAATTGAGTCGCAAGCCAATCATCATTCTTTTCATTCATTTGATTCTGTCGTTTTCGTTCATCAATTTCTTCGGTATATTTTTGCAATTGATTCAGTTTATAATCTTCCATCCATTTAGCTAATGAACAAATAATACTTAATGATTTACCAGTACCGGTTGGACTTTCAACAATCGATATATAACCATTTTCAAATGAATCATATAATTGATTCATTAATTTGATCTGAATATCGTATGGTTGATAAGGAAATTGATAATTTCGTTGATTGGACATGTTTGGTTTGTTTTATACGAAAAACAACCTGACAAATTCAAATTAATCGGACAAAAATCAAGTGTTTTTTTTTAAATCGCGCAAAAATGTTTCACATTGCGGTACCATCAACATATGAAATGATTATCATCAGCTGGCAAACCAAATTATCGTTAGCGCGCCAAATTAATTTGCGAGCAACAAAATCGAAAAATTCAACAAAAAAAATGTCGAAACAAAAAACGATAACAAATTTTTTTAAACGAAAAATTATCGATGAAATCGATAATGGAGCGATCAGTAAAAAGCATTGCATCAATGCAGTCGTCGGCGGTGGTGATGATTCTTCAAATGACAAACGATCTAATGATAATTCTGGTGATAACCGTAATGATGATGATAGACGACGTGTTGCTTGTGGATATATTTCAACAAAATGGTATAAAATTTTCGAACAAGAATTTCAAAAACAATATTTTAAAAATTTAGAAAAATTCATTGAAAATGAACGAAATTCTCGTACAATTTATCCACCTGAAAATCAAGTATTCAGTTGGTCATTTCATTGTGATATCGATAATGTTAAGGTAATTATTTTAGGTCAAGATCCATATCATGGTCCAAGACAGGCTAATGGTCTTGCATTCAGCGTTGAACGTAATGTTGCTAAACCACCGAGGTAAGCAGAACAAAAATTTCTTATATTTTCAAAACTGACATGAAAAAAAAATCTCATTCCATTCTCATAGCTTAATCAATATATTCAAAGAAATTAAAAATGAATATCCTGAATTTCAAATACCATCACATGGTGATTTAAAACAATGGTCAAATCAAGGTGTATTATTATTGAATGCATCACTAACTGTACGTTCAAATCAACCAAATTCACATTCAAATCATGGTTGGGAACAATTTACTGATTCAATAATTCGTTACCTAAATCAACATTATTCAAATCGTGTTTTTTTACTTTGGGGTAGTTATGCACATAAAAAAGGTTCATTTATTGATTCGAAAAAACATTTAGTTTTAAAATCCGTACATCCAAGTCCATTATCAGCAATGCGTGGTTTTTTCGGTTGTAATCATTTTAAACAATGTAATGATTATCTACAAAAACATAATATTAAACCTATTGATTGGACTAAATTGGATTGATTGAGTGATGGACGATTATTAAAACATTCAAGAATCAATATTTATTTATTTTTTTTAAAGTTACCATTCATCAAGTTAATTGTCAAACAAAACAAAGCAAAAAATGCAAACACACACAGATAACATAAATGTAAAAAAAGACAAATTTTTTCTTTGAAATAAAATCGCATTGATATCTTTCAATTATTATCATCTATTATATCAATATATAACCATTGATATCTAAGGAACTATAAAAGAATTATAATTATTATTATGAATTTTTTTGTTGTTGAAAACATTTTGTTAATTTTTGTTAAAATGTTTTCAACAAAAAAAAAGGAACAACAAAATTCGTCAAGTAAATCACACACACACACACAAGAACAATACAAACATTCGAATGTTTGAAATTATTTCATCTAAATTAATCTAATTTACTATCTAGGTAATTGACTGTGAATTACCATTATCATTCATATTTTTTTCTGTTTGAATATCGGTTACATATCACCGAATATTCCGGCAAATGTTTTACGTAAATTTCGCATTGTATCATCTACTTCTTCTTTTATTTCACCGACGATTGCATTCTGTGAATCACGTTTATTTAATGGTGGTGGTTGTTTTTGTTGTTGTTGTTGTTCATCATTAATGTTTACTGTTGGATCGAATGAACTTGCAAACGGATTAGTTGAATTAATTTCATTGATTGTCTTGTTGGTTGTTGCAGAAGCGACCGAAGGAACTGTCGATGTTGATGATGGCGGTGGTGGTGGTGGTGGCGGTGCTTTATACGGTGGATTTGTTGATGATGACGTTGATGATGGTGGGGGTGGTTTAGGCGGTAATGGACGATTACCCGTCGAAAATGATGGACCGCTTGATTCTTTTGAGCCTCTACGATTCATAATCGGTGGTGGTACGGATGTTGTTGGTGGCTGTGATGATTGTGGCTGATTGGTCATCGATGTTAGTGATGGACGTTTCGATTGTTGTTGTTGTTGCTGTTGTTCATTCGATTCCGGTTCATTAGCCGAAATGCTAGCTCGGGATTGTTGTTTACTGCGAAGGGGAAAAAAATTTCATCAAAAAACAAAATTTTTGGAAAACCAAAAAGATATTTACATTAAAATATTTTTGCAAATAGCATTCATTCGTTGTATGATTAATTCGACAATATTTTTACGATCTTCTTCCTGTGTATCGCCCAACAAAGCCATATCCGAACCACGTACTTTAACAATAAATTCTTTACCATCTTTATCGATAATACCTTCTAATGAACAAATATCTAAACAACCAAATGAATCGGAAACATTATCTATCCATTTTTTATAACGATCATTAAACGATATTTGTTCCAATAATGCTGATCCAACATTTGCTTTCCAATTACCTGATACAGATTTTCGTCTAAACAACAAAAAAATCAATTAGAAAACATTTTCTTGTAAGTTTTCAATAACAACAAAAATGATTCTTACGTAAATGTTTTATAATTGTTTCCAATTTTTTGTAGAATAAAATCGCATTTAGCATCAATAAATGGTTCGATTGTACAATATTTATCGGTTATCATTAAAACACTACGTATATCTTGATATTGATTAATATTTTCAATTTTAACTTTTCCTAAACCCGAACTTGATGATCCTATTTTAACTACACAAGGTAATTTTGGTACACCGCTCTGTTCGAAATTAATAAATTTTAATGATAAAATTTCAAACAAAACAAAAATACTAACCGAATCTTTATATGTTTGATAAAATGTTTGTTCAATTAATGGAAATGATTCTTTGCCTTGTTTTCGTTGTATGGCCAATAAATTGGCAAACTGAAATTTGATCAAAAACAAACGGATAAAAGTTACTTATTCAAACAAACAAACAAAAAAAGAAAGAATTTTCTAAACTTACCACCCATGCTTTATCCTGAAAATTATAAAAACTTTGTAATGAATTAATCGATGGTACTAGACCATATTTTAATCCAACAATAATATCGCTATAATTTTGATTACCATCCTGTATATGTTGACGAATCAGTACGAAATCTGGACGAAATGTACGTGCAATACGAAAACCATTACGATCAACAGTATAAATGGATACGATAGCTCCATGTTCACAATTGGCCGATAAATTTATATCTTTAAATTCAGCCTGGCAAACAAAAACCGAGCAAAAAACAAACACAATTAATCAGAACTAGGTAAACAACAATCTATGATTACCTGTTCAACTTTAATATCCCAATCACCAATTAATCTTCTTCCACGAAAATATTTCGACCTAAAAAAAAACAAAACAAAACAATGTTAATAATTAATTCAAACAACAACAACACCTGGATAATTAATTAATATCAAGCACTTACCAATCCACTAAATGATCATCAATAATTAATAGAATTTTATGTCGATCTTTAATAACGGCAGCAACTTGTGATGTTGCACGTGCAATTTGTTGTACAGTATTTGTTACCAGACTACTTCCTGTTAATGATGTTGCACGTGATAAAAGACCTGTAACACTTCTTGATACATTCGATGCTGCTGTTGATGATGATGATGATGCAGCGGATCCGGCAGTTGGTTGTGGTGATACCGGGGCACTTGTCATCATATTTGATGATTTAAAATTCAATAACATTCCGGTTTTTGGATCAACATTCGTTGATGATGTTGGTTGATTGAAACCAGCATTATTGGTTTGTTGTTGTTGAGTCGATATTTCCTAGTTTAAAAAAAAATTCAGAAAAGAATCGTCTTTAAAATGAAATTACAAACCTCTTGATCATCTTGACCTTCGCCTTGTAGGTCACCGGATGAAAAACGCCTCTTTAAAAATGTTGTGGTCGAGGCAAAACCTTGACGAAATGTTGTGAATGAAATTTTGAATGATTTTGTTTTTCGGGTTCAATCAGAAAAAAAAGTGGAAATTAAATAAAATCAATCAACAATTGATTGATCGAATGATTGATCGTAAACACAGAATAAATATTTTCTTTTAAAAACCAAAAAAAAACTTTTCAATCAAACATCAAAGATTCTTTGGTTAAAGTGTCGGGTGTTCTGTTTCTCTCTCTCTCTCTCTCTCTCTCTCTCTCTCTCTCTCGCTTGATTCTTTGATCCAATTTTTCTTTCTTTCTCTTAATGTTTTTGGCTAATAGAAATGATGATTGTGAAGCAAACAAGGAAAGAAGAGCCAGAAACATTTTTTGGAACAATTGGCGCTTGCGTTCCAGAAGGAACCAGAAAGAAAGGAAAAGAAAAGAATTTCGTTTCATTGTATCCATTGTGTGTGTGTGTGGATTGGGTATTTAGATGAATGAATGAAATCAAATATAGATCATTTAATTTGCTATATGCTTTATATAATTTTTTTGACATTTAACAACCAAACAAAGAATTGAAAAGGAAAAGCCAAAAAACCCGAATTTAAATCTCAAAATTTTTCCCGTGGTAACGTACTATACGTACGGTTTGATATTATTGATTTTTTTTTGCTTTTTTTTTTGAAAAACTGTTTTTCATTCGATTTTTTTTTGCGGGTTTGTTTGAAAAGATTTTTATTTTTTGTTTGGTTTTTTTGTTTGGTTTGATTATCAACAAAATCATTTAGAATGGATACAATTGACGAAGAAACATTGAAAATGATTGAAGAAAAACGTCAAAAAGCAATAGAATTATTGAAAAGAAAACGAGAGCAGCAGCAGCAACAACAACAAGAGCAACAGCGTGCAAATTCTGTAAATAATCAGCCCGATGATGGTAAATCAACATCAAAATATTTTCGTACGGAAAATGAAAAACGACCGATGAATAATGTATCGAATCAAAATTCAAATCAAAATGCTCAACCAAATTCATTTACACAGCTAAATGATCGAAATAAATCGACCAAAACGAACGGAATTGCATCATCGACATCATTACCTTCGAAACCACCGAAAAGAACGATAAAAATGTCGGTAAAACTTTTGAATAAATCACGTTTTCATGTTGAATTCACTTATGAAGAAGAAATTATCAAAAAATTTAAACATTATGAAACAAGACAATATGATCCGATCAAAAAAACATGGTCATTTTCATTGACAGAATTTTCCCGATTTATGACCGATATGAAAGAATTGAATGGTAAAAATTTTATAATTGTTTTTGAAAAAAGTTTATCCGAATCATTGATAAAAATATTGATTGAAAATCAAAATATGCGTAAATTGAAGATTGATTTATCGGAAAAATTGGACGATGATTTTTTATCAAAACTTTATCCATATCAACGTGATGGTATTATATTCGGCGTACAACGTAATGGTAAATGTTTAATAGCCGATGATATGGGTTTAGGTAAAACAATTCAATCGATTGGTATTGCTAAATGGTTTCGTGATGATTGGCCATTGATAATTGTTTGCCCGTCATCATTGCGATATCAATGGAAAGAAAAATTATTAGAATATTTCCCGGATATTAATGAATCGGATATTTTTATTGCAACCAAAGTAAAAGAAATATTTCCACGTGTATCAATTACCATAACTAGTTATGATTTAATTGTACGAATGAAAGATCGTTTAAAAATCGAAACAAATCGATTTTATCGAATGATTATAATGGATGAATCACATTATATTAAATCGGATGATTCACAACGAACAAATGTTGCAACACAAATTGCCCAATCATGTAATCGAATAATTTTGTTGACCGGTACGCCGGCACTTTCTCGGCCAATCGGTAATTATTCAGTTTTGTTGAATTAACTTTGATTTTGATTTGATTTTTTTTCGGTCAAAAGAACTATTTCCCCAGGTCAATCTGATTGCACCGGAACTTTTTCCATCCAAACATACATTTGGTCAAAGATATTGTCAGGCAAAACAGCAAACATTTTTTCGTAATGGTCGATCGATGAGTGTTTGGAATTATAAAGGTGCTGATAATCTGGATGAATTACGTATAATTTTGGAGAATACAATTATGATACGAAGATTGAAAAAAGATGTTCTCAATGAATTACCAACGAAAAAACGTGAAATGGTATTATTATTTTGAGAATGAAAAAAAATGAAATGAAATTGATTTTTTAAAATGATTTTCTTTCTCTTAGTTTTTATTATCAATGGATCATTTAACGGAAAAAGAACTTGCAGTATTAAATTATCACAAAGGAATAACTAAAAATTCAAAACAAAATAATCAACGTCAAATGGTTGCATTTGAATGGTTTCATAAGACGGCCGAACTTAAAATACAGGCTGTCAATGAATATTTGAAAGAATTAGTGAACAAAACAGATGATGATACACAAATAATCTGTTTTTGTCATCATTCAATAATGATGAAAGCTATTGAGGACATGTTAATTGATGAAGAAAAAAGTTATATTCGTATTAATGGTACAATAAATGCAAAAAATCGTCAACAAGCATGTGATACATTTCAAAATGAAAAAAAATATAAAGTTGCTTTATTAAGTTTAACTGCTTGTGCAACTGGATTGAATCTAACATCAGCATCGATTGTAATATTTACAGAATTATATTGGACACCGGGTGTTTTAGCACAAGCTGAAGATCGTGCACATCGTATTGGTCAATCAAAAAATGTTAATGTTATTTATCTTGTTGCAAAAAATACAATGGATGAAATGTTATGGCCAATGTTAAGTAAAAAATTGGAAACACTTAATAAAGCTGGTCTTAGTCGTGATACATATGATGGTACATTTAATCCATTGGATATGGCCGATGAAAATCAATCATTATTAACAGAATTTTTCAATTATTTAGATAATGAAAATAATCTGAATGATAATCCAACTATTGAAACTTTGAAACAACCGACTATTGAATCTATGTTGAAAAAAATTTAAACAAAATTGTCATTTTTGAATAAAAAATCCTCGTTTTTCCTTTGTTTTTTTTTACATTAAAAAAAATCCAATGCGTATTCATTTTACAACCAGAAAAAAACCCAAAACAAAAAAATCCAATGTACACACACACACACACCATGTGGATTGCAATCCTTTTTTTTTTATCACCAACCAACCAACCAATCATCGTTTTGGTCGAGGAAAGGAATGACCTCGAAGTACAGAAAATAATAATAGTTTTTTTCTATCTTTCGTTTTGGCCATAAGCATCATGCGCGTTTGATTCAAACGTTTTTTTTTACGTAAATGATGCGTATTTTTCAACAAAAAAAAAGAAGGAAGAGTTTATTATACCCTTTTTTCTCTCTATTTTGCTTTTTCCACAAAAAAAAAAATTGATGTTGATGGAAAAGTGGTTGCTGGATGATGATGATGATCAGAGATTTTTATCAAATGCATCACATGTGATGATTTGAATCTTTTTTTCTTTCGATAACGATATGTGAACGGGTTTGTTTCTTTTCTTCATTTTTTTTCGTTTGTTTGTTTCAAAGTTTCTGAAAGATCCAAACACTTTTGGATCATATTTTGATGCAAATTTGCAAAAAAAAAAATCAATCAATTTTAGTAATTTAAACGTGCAACAACAATTTATTTATTGTGTGTGTGTGTGTGTGTGTGTGTGTTTAACCATCGCCCCATCGTCTACGCAATTTTGATTTTCTATTTTTGATTTGCAGAAAAAGAGAAATCCTTCATGTTTTTTTTTTTCGTTATTGAAATTTCTATTTGTTTGTTTGTAAATGCAGAAGCCATTGATGATAATGATGAAATTGCCAAGAATGCAAAAATGCAAAAATGCAAAAAACGATCCAATATGAAAAAGAGAGAGGAGAGAGAAAGAGTAAAATTTAAAAGTTTATAAAAATTTGTAATTTTTTTTTTTAAAGAGAAATTTATCTATTAATGGCTATTATTTTCTTACGTTTTTCTTTCAAGAACAAAAATTTTGATCAAATTTGACAACAAAGACAAAACATATGTTACTAAAATCGAATGTTTTTTTTTCTTTCGAAGAGGGAGGATAACTACGACCAGCTGACATTGATGTTTATCTGATGACCAAAGCAAAACACCACCCCCAACAACAACAACAACAACAACAACAACAATGAAGAACAGAAGATTTTAATCAAAATTGGATTTTTGTTTTAAAAAAAATTTCCTATTCTCCTGGTTAAAGTCATAATACATTATGACCATAAAGTTATAAATGAGAAAATAATCGTCTGCAAAACAGAATACAAAGTAAAACCAAAATGATTATGTAAATTTTTCGGAACATTATTGATAAACGATGGTCGTAAAATTATTATGACCATTACCCCTGTTATCATTATGATCATTATCATCATGACAATGTCATGTGTTCCAAGTCTCTATCCTTCCTTCTTGTTGGCTATATAAACAATAACAGTAGTCACAACAACAAAAAAAAAAATATTACTTATTGAGTCGAATCAGTTTCGAATAAAACCACTTAAGTTAAAATTGACTTTGTCGTCGTCGTCGTTTACATTCGAAAATATCGTCAGCCACTGATTATCGTTTCTTTTGAATGATAATTTTTCATTTAAAAAAAAAGAAAACTTTTCATTGGATCTCATTTTTTTGATTTGAAAATGAAAATTGGTTAAATCATCTCTCTGTGTGTGGTATGTATTGATGGTATTTAGCCTTGTTGCTTGCTGCTTTTCGTTCTTCTGATTTGTTTTCAAATAGGATCCACAAATTAAAGCCCTACTGTATTCTCTCGCCCAAAAAAAAACTCTCGATTCAAATATGTTTTTAGCCTTTTAAAAATATAGAAAAACAAGTCTTTTTTTTTCATCATCTAATACATAAAACTACGCACTGTTGTCATCATCATTCTCTTTTTGATTCATTCATTCATTCATTCAACATCATCATCATTAGAATATAATCAAATCTTGTTTTTTTTCTTTCTCTATTCCATTTCTCTATTTACGACATAATATTTTGCCTTCTGTCCTCTCTCTCTCTCTTTTGCACATACTGTTTACCACTTCACGCCACGAAGCGCCTGTTCACTTCTTTATCCTCTATATATAAATTCTCTCAACAATTTTTTTTTCTTCTCCACCACAACTCATATCATTATCATTCGTCGTCGTTCCATATATTGCACATACCCTGTACATACATATATCGATACATTATGCGATTCGAATAACGTAAAAACAGCCAAAGAAAAAGAGAGAGAAAAAGATCATAGAGTTTGTTGTTGTTATTTGTAATAGTTTGGCTTTGGCTTAGTTTACTTTGCCTTCTTTCAATCATCATCATCATTTTCTCTTCCTCTTCTTGCTTGTTGTCCACAATATATTCTTTTTGGCCAATTCTCACTTAAGCTTTTGCTGTTATTCACAGTTTTAAATCACCAAAAAAAAGAACAACCACAAGAAGATTGTTTCGTTTCGTTTTAATTTTTTATGCTCTTTTCCTCATCATCTTCGTTATCTATCTTCAAACTGAAAGAAAAAAACGACGTCTGTCTTTCAGATTTTTTTTCCTCAAATAAATAAAAAAAACTCTATACTTTCCTCCTCCTCATCATCATCATCCTCGTTGTTGTTGTTGTTGTTCTTCTATCCATTACAACCAAACTAACAACAACAACAAAAATTGCTGTGTTTTTTTTTTGTTGTTGTTGTTGTTATTACTCTTTTTCAATTCAGTCATTTCATTTCATTTCATTTTTTTTACCCCAATATTACACACATATATACAGGTTATTATTATATGTTCACTGTGTGTGTTTGTGTGAAATCAAATCAAAATCATCATCATCATCATCGTTTTTTTCTCTCTCTTGATCAACATTCGAAAAAACAATTAATAAGATACGAAGAAAAAAAAAGATTCTTTTTGGATCCTTGTGTCTAGAAAAACGAATAATTTGTGAGAAAAGTTGAAGACGAAGACGACTACAGAATCTAAAAAAAGAGAATTCTTTTCCCGTTTTTTCTAAATAATTAAAGACAAACAGAATCGATTTTTGTTGTTGAAGATCATCATCATCTGTTCTTTTCTGTTTGGCTTTTCCTAAGTTTCAAGAAACGAAACATTGGTTTTTCCTTTCAGTTTTTGTTCGTTTGGGTGCTCATTTTTTTTGTGAATCATCATCATCTGACGATCATCTTACTTCCAAATTTTGATCATCGAATTCGAATTGTTTGAAAAACATAAAAACAAAACAAAAATGTCTTCACCATCGGCTGGAAAACGTCGTATGGATACTGACGTTCTAAAATTGTATGGTTATTTTTTTTGTGGCTAAATTTAGTTTTTGTTTAATTTTCTTTTTTCTTTTTTTTCCTATAAACAGAATCGAATCCAAACATGAAGTCACAATTTTAGGTGGCCTAAATGAATTTTGTGTCAAATTTTTTGGTCCAAAAGGAAGTATGTATTTTATGTGTTTTTGTATTGTTCTTGTTGTATTAATTCTTATTTTTTGTTTCATTTCAATTCATTTAGCATCATATGAAGGTGGTGTTTGGAAAGTTCGTGTTGATTTACCTGAAAAATATCCATTTAAATCACCATCGATTGGATTTATGAATAAAATATTCCATCCAAATATTGATGAAGTGTATGTATTATTTATTCATCTATGAATTCTTTTTTCCATTTCTCTTTGTTTTTATTTAGTTCGGGCACTGTTTGCCTAGACGTCATTAATCAAGCATGGACAGCATTATATGATTTATCCAATATATTTGAATCATTTTTACCTCAATTATTAACCTATCCTAATCCAATTGATCCACTGAATGGTGATGCAGCGGCAATGTATCTACATAAACCTGAAGAATATAAAAGAAAAGTTAGAGGTATGCGTTTTTTTTCCACAGTTTCTTTTGTTTTTTTTTCTATATGGAATTTCTTTTATTGTTTTGTTTAAAATAGATTATGTTAAAAAATATGCCACAGAAGATGCATTACGTGAACAAGAAGAAGAATCTGATTCAAGTGAAAGTACAATGAGTGATTTTAGTGATGATGAGACCAAAGATATGGAACTTTAACATTTTATTCTTCAAAGAAAAACAAATATATAGAAACATTTTAATAGATAAAAATCATCATCATTATCATCATCAACCATCATCATCATCATCATCTACATACAGAATCAAACAAAGAATTTATTCATAATAATTTCTCTCTTTCGCTTGCCCATTTGATTCTGTCCAATTGTCTATTTTGAAACAAAAACACATACACACACGAAAACCATAACACATCTAATCTAATCTTCAAATTTCCAAACAACAACAACAACAAAACTACCATCATCATCTTCATCAACAACAATTTTAATCTTCTGGCATGATTCATTCATTTTTTTCTTCTCATACTTTTTAAATAATATTTGTTAAATATTCATATGTTTATCGATTTATCATATTTTCGTTTATAATGATTCGTTATATATTTTTTTCTTTTCTTCATCTTTTCACTCTTCACTCTTACACCATTTCTTTTCTCCTGAAACACAAACAAACACAAAATACACTGTCTTTATTTTCTTTATTTTCTTCTTTGGTTGTTTTGGATTGTTACTCAAGTTGGTAACACAATCAAAAAAAATATGGTTCAAATTCTGTTTGTTTTCTATCCAAAATTCTATGCAAAATCGAACATAATTCATCCACTATATACACTCACACATACACACCTACCACCATACTATTTCCACACACAAACACACCTTTACTTCCTATACTTGTAAAATACGGAAGGTATTTTTTTCAAAACAAAAAAAAAATTTTTGTCAAGTAATGGTGATGGTTTATCATTGTTTTTGTTTGTGTTCGAATGTGTGTGTGTGTGTAGTATATATTGAGTAGGAAAAGGGTTAATTTGTTGTAATTTTTGTTTGATTGATTTTTGTTTCCTCCCTCAATATTTCATTTCAAATTTTCAAATGTTGTTTATGTCAATCATTTTTCACACACACACATAAATCCAATTATACAATAATATCTTGAAGGGTGTCTTGAATCCAGTGTTTGTTTGTTTTCTTGTTTATTTGTTTTTTTTTTAATTTCCAAAATCAAATCTCTATCCACATTTCGAATTGGTCTCTCATTTTAATCATCATCATCATTCAATTCATAATCATCAACAACAACATTATGGCCATTAATCAATAATCAACAATTTTTTTTTCTTCTTCAAAAAAACATCAATAAATAAAATCAATCGATGATCTTCGTATTTTGTTTCTTCTTTTCTTCGTTTTGGTCGCAATAATTGCCAACAGTCTTTTCAACAAACAAACAAAAAAATCTTCAATTCTGCTGTTGATGTTCTTTTTTTCTTCTTTTTGCTCTATTTGCGTATTTTAGCTGTGTGTATCTTTTTCTTCTTCTTTTACTCTCTCTTATACATCACACACCAAACAAATAAAATGTCGATAATATCGTTATCGACAAACATTTTTTTTTTTGATGATGGATCACATGATGGACAGTGAGTGAGTGAAAACGTTCGAATCGAAAGATAATTCGAAAAAAATATTCCGGAAGAAGAACATCATCATCGATAGAATCGATTTTTTCGAATCGAATCATTGATTTTTTTTTTCATCTAGGCTAGGTTAATAATAATAATTTTTTTTCTTCTAATTTTCTGTTTCTGTTTTTTTTTGCCTGTTCAGTTTTTTATTATTTCTTTTCTTTTTCTGTTCTTCCCTCTCCTGGATCGTTTTTTTGTGTGTATGAATCTTTCCATTTTATCCATCTTCTAACGAAGGATTTATTCGTTTTATTCATATTGTTTTTTCCTTCCTTCTATTCACCGATAATAACCTTACAGAATTTATATTTTTTTTCCTCTCCCAAGAATCGATGAAGATCAATGAGCGTGTGTTTGAATTGATTGATTGATTGATTTTAAAAAAGAAACAAAAAAAAAATTTAAAATTTAACCCTTTATCATTGATTGAAGATTATTGATTGTAATCCACACACACACATTTTATCATCATCATCATCTGCATCATATTCAAATTCATATTCATATATTATATAATATAAACTAATATTGATAATAATAATTATAAAGAAAATTTGAATAAATTATATTTGAAAAATTTTAATTTTATTTTTTCGTAAATTTTAAAAGTTTTTTCAGAATTTGAATTTTTTATATTTTTTAAAAAAATTATTGAGATGCACGCCATCTCTTGTCGGGTACACGATATTATCGAGTCAATGTTAATGAAAATTCTGTTTTTGTTTTTCAGCTGAATTTTCGGATTTTTTTTTGCAGTTTTGTTTTGAATTTAAATTCATCCAGAAGAAAAAACAATGGCTAATCTGATTAAAAAGGTGATTATTTAGTAGAATTGATAATTTTTCTAAAATTTTCTAAAATTTTCTTAATATTTTAGACTACTCGACTAACGGGTTTGAAAGTTTTAAAAAATCCAAGAGAAGTATGTGACCTTTTTTCGTTTGTTTTTGTTCAAATTAATCTTTATTTTTTCTAAATTAAAATTTCTTTTCAGGAATTAATCACATGTTACAAAAATACCTTGAAAATTTTGAATGAAATGCCCGATACAGCAGCATATAAACGTTATACAATGGCTACCGTTAATCAACGATTAACAATTGTTCAAAATGTAATTAAATTAATTAATTCCAAATCTTAATGATTTTTTTGAATTTCTCCTTTTTCCCCACTAATAAGGAAAATGATCCATCACATATTGAACAAAATATTAAATGTGGCCAATGTGAAGAATTATTAGTACAAGCTAAAAATGAATTATCATTAGCTAGAAGATTTTTATTGGAAAAACCATGGGAACCGATGACCAAACAACCACCAGCTAATCAATGGAAATGGCCTGTTTAATTTTCGAATCATTTTCTCCCTCTATAGAATTCATTGAATAATAGTCGTCGTTATGTAATATTTGTATTCAATTTTTATTTGTTTTTCTCCAGAATTATAATGATGATGATGATTATAAATAAAAATTGAAATTAATAATAAACAAAAATAATTAATTAGAAGAAAAAAAAATTTATCCTTTTATAACAGCAATTGGTCGTAATTTGATACATTTTTTACTAATACCAGCCGCATGACAAGTATCAACAACATCGGTTACATTTTTATATGATTCAGGTGCTTCTTCCATTACCAATTTTGGTGATGCAACACGTATCGATATACCTTTTGCAGCTAAATCATCTAATACAACTTGATAATCAAGATTACGACGTGATTTTGCACGTGATAATGCACGACCAGCACCATGACATGTTGTACCGAATGTTTCATGCATACCAGTTTCCGTACCGGTTAATACATAGCTACATGTTCCCATTGTACCACCAATTAATACAGGTTGTCCAGTGATCTATCCATTTTTTAGGTTGTGGAAAAAAAATTATGAAAAAGGATTTCAATTTAAAATAAATAGAATTTTTACCTGATAATCAACCGGAATCAATGGATGATGTGGTGGAAATGCTCTTGTTGAACCTTTACGATGAACAAGTAATGTTTTTGGTTTATCATCGATTAAATGTTGTTCAACTTTAGCAATATTATGTGATACATCATATATAAGATGCATATCTAAATCATCCGGTGTTGAATGAAATGTTTTTGCAAATGCTTGTCGTGTTAGAAATGTCATACTACTACGATTAACCCAAGCAAAATTAGCAGCGGCAGCCATTGCTTTTAGATAATTTTGTCCTTCGATAGAATTTATTCGGGCACAAGCTAATTGTCTATCATTCACCTGAATTTTATCACGTTTCATTGCTTTTTCCATTTCCAATAATGCATCGGTTGCAACTTGATGACCAAAACCACGACTACCACTATGAATCATTATACAAATCTGCCCGATTGATTCGATACCCATTTTACCGGCATTATATTTATCAAAAATTTCATCAACAACTTGAATTTCAGCATAATGATTACCGGCACCTAATGTACCAAGTTGTGGTAAACCACGTTTTTTTGCTTTCATCGATACTTTACTTGGATCAGCATTCAACATACGGCCATATTCTTCACAATGTTCTTTATCTTCAGCCCATGCATAACCTTCACGTAATGACCAATCAACACCCATTTCTAATGCTTCTTCCAAATCTTTTGCATTCATTGGTATAATACCTTTTGAACCAACACCAACCGGTATATGATCGAATAATGATTGTGCTAATTCTTCTTTAACAGGTTGTACATCTTTTTCAAATAAATTCGTACGTAATAATCGAACACCACAATTAATATCGAAACCAACACCACCAGGTGATACAATAGCTTCAGGATCATTCATATCGAATGCAGCCATATTACCGATAGCAAAACCATAACCCGAATGTATGTCAGGCAAACCAATCGATTTACCAATAATACCGGGTAATGAAGTAACATTGGCAATTTGTTTAACACCAGGTAAAAATCCACCAAAACCACCAACACTACATGATGTTCGTAATTCTTCAAACATAAGTTTTTCCAGATGATCATTGACATAGAAAACACCTTCCACTCTCATACCAGGAACAAATCCTTTTTTAATAGTCCAACTATTGGAATCATTTCTTACCAGAAATTCTAATTCTTCTTCAAATGTTCGACTCATTTTTCATTCATTCATAAATATGTAGATTTAACAAATTAATCAAACGCAATTTTTTTCAAAAAAATAACACATGCTTTTCTATTTCAATCTAAATGATCATGATCATATCGAAATAGTCAATTTATTAAGTGAAGGAAAAAAAATTGGTCGCGCGAATTGAATTTGTTCATTGGAATCTTGGTCCAAGAATTGGGATAATGCGCAGGTTTCTTAGGAATTTTTGTTGTCATTTTTTTAGCATCCTTTCTTGGGCATCATTTTTCGGACAAAAATCTTCATTATTAATAATCAGAAAAAAATGTTGAAAAACAAAGAATAAATCAAAAATGATTTCATCAAGAATTCTATTAGTATTTCCTTTTATTTTAATAGATTATTTGGTTGTATTGCAGTTCATCGATCAATCAATAAATGATCGAACATTATTATCAACAAATCAAAACAATGATCAAATCAAACAACAATATAATCTATTAAATAATCCAAAAATATTTAATATTGGTGCAATATTGAGTGAATCGAAACATATTGATGCATTTATAAATGATATTGAAAATGTAAGTAATAAATCATTACCGGATGGTCTACAATTACGACCAAAAGCATTTGAAATGTCACAAAATCCAATACATACTGCAAGAGATGTTTGTGATAAATTAATATTATCCGAAGTTTATGCTGTTATTGTATCACATCCAAAATTTGGTAAACAATCACCAACATCTGTTTCGTTTACATGTGGTTTTTATAATATACCTGGTTTGTATTTTGGATTTAATCAATTTTTGTTTTTAAAATAATGAAAATTCTGTTTATCATTCAGTGATTGGTATATCGAATCGAGATAGTAGCCTTTCGAATAAAAATTTACATCCATTCTTTCTACGAACACTGTATGTTTTATTCGTTGTTGTTTTTTTTCATTTAGTGATTTTAAAGTTTTTAAAAAATTTTCTTTCATCTTATTTTTTGCATATTTACAGTCCACCATTTTCACATCAAGCTGATGTTTGGATACAGATGCTACTGTATTTGGATTATAAAAATGTTGTCATCATACATAGTTCGGATAGTGATGGTCGTGCTACATTGAATCGTTTTCAAAATTTGGCCGATATCAGCCATAGTAAGCTTAGTTCGTTCATTATCAATTCACTAACTAAACATTTCCTCTTATTTCAGTTAAAATTGAATCAATAATTGAATATGAAACAGGAATGTTAAACATTGGCCATGATTTAAAAAATGTTCGTAATAATTATTATTGTCGTGTACTATTATTATATGCCAATGCTGATGATGCTGAAATAATATTCGATGAAATACGAAAACAAGGAATGGATCAATCCGGTTATGTTTGGATCGTATCCGAGCAGGCATCCAAAGCATCGAATCGTTTTGATGGTATCCTATCATTACGTTTAGAATCATCTGATGAACAATTAATGATTGAAGATAGTATTAATATACTAACCAATGCCCTGTTGGATATGTATTATCGTCATAATATTACTGTACCACCGACAAATTGTCGTTTAACATCATCAAATAAATGGCAAACTGGACAATTATTTTATGATTATTTAAAAAAACAAACATTAAATGGACGTAGTAAACGTATACAATTTGATTCATATGGTGATCGTTTATATTCAGAATATGAAATTCTGAATATAAATGATAATAATGAAATTATTGTTGGAAAATATTCATTCGATTCAAATCAAATGCGTATGAAATTATCATTATTATTACATATGATTCGTTGGAGTGGTGGTGACATACAAAAACCATTAGGTTTTTTTGTACCAAAACATTTGAAAATTGGTACTTTGCCGGAAAAACCATTCGTTTGGGCAATACAATCCGATAGTAATGAATGTCAAAAAAATCAAATTTTTTGTCCAAAATTTAATCAAACTATTGATCATTATGATAATTATTGTTGTCAAGGTTATTGTGTTGATCTAATGAAAGAATTATCGAATCGTTTAAATTTTTCATTTGATTTGGAATTAGTAGCGGATGGTCAATATGGTAATTTGAATTTTGTTGATGAATCTGGTCCACGTATATGGACCGGATTAGTTGGTGAATTAGTTAATCGTCGTATTGATATGGTTGTTGCACCATTAACAGCAAATCCTGAACGTAGTCAAGTAATATCATTTTCAAAACCATTCAAATATGAAGGTATAACAATATTACAAAAAAGACAACCACGTAAAGCAACATTAGCATCATTTTTACAACCATTTCAGAATACATTATGGTTGTTAGGTAAGTTGGATAATGGATTGATTTGATTCTTGATTAACACTGACTATATGATTTTCTTTTCTCTATTCATCGGACAAAATAGTTTTAGTATCCGTTCATATTGTTGCATTGGCATTATATTTATTAGATTTATTTAGTCCATTAGGAAATTATAAAATAAATAATGTATCATTATCGGATGAACCATCATTAAATTTATCCAGTGCTATTTGGTTTTCATGGGGTGTATTATTGAATAGTGGAATTGGTGAAAGTATGTGTTTACTGTTTTTTTTTTTGTACTTTGTAGTTTTTTTTTGGTTGTAATTTGATTCTAATTAACATATCATATGTAATTTATTTTTTTTTTAATTAATTCATTCTGAATATAGGAACACCAAGAAGTTTTAGTGCAAGAGTTCTTGGTATGGTTTGGTATGTTACTTTTTTTTTGGTTTTGTTTTGTTTTGTTATTAACCCGAATGGAATGTTTAATTTTGAATTAATTAAAACAAAAAAAATAGGGCTGGATTTGCTATGATTGTTGTTGCATCATATACGGCTAATTTAGCTGCATTTTTGGTTCTAAATCCAAGAGATGATCATACATTATCCGGTATTGAAGATTCCCGGTTACGTAATCCAACCGAAAGTTTTACATTTGCAACAGTAAAAGGAAGTGCAGTGGAAATGTTTTTTCGTAGCCAAGTTCATTTATTCAATGCATATCGTACAATGGAAGAAACAAATCGTAATAGTCCAGAAGAAGCAATTGAAGCAATTAAAAAAGGTGAATTAGATGCATTTATTTGGGATTCCCCTCGGTTAGAATATGAAACATCACAAGATTGTGATTTTGTATTATCGGGTGAATTATTTGGCCGTTCTGGTTATTGTATTGGTTTACAGAAAAATAGTTTCTGGACTGATGAAGTTACATTAGCATTATTACGTATGCATGAAAGTGGTTTTATGGAATCATTGGATAATAAATGGATTATATCCAATGATAAAGATTGTGAAAGTAAAGTTGAACATTTTCCATATACATTGGGTATGAAAAATATGGCAGGTGTTTTTATTCTAGTATTTTCTGGTGTTATAACATCATTTGGTTTAATTATAATTGAAATAATTTATAAAAAACGTAAAGCAAGAAAATTACATCGTTTATCGATTGCTAAAAAAATGGCTATACGTTGGTTAGTTAAAGTAAAGGTAATGATGATTTGATTTGATTGATTTTTTGTGAATCGTAACTAACTAAAAAAATATTTTTACCTTTAAAAAATCAGAGAAATCATTCAAAATATATGATGAAATCATCCACACAACCATCAATGACAACAACAACAACAAAAACAATAAAAACCCGAAAAAATATTGAAATTTATGATAAAAATGATAATCAATTTGGTTATCAATCATTTATGATACCACCACCACCACCCCCACCACAGCGATCAGTACCATATTTATTGGAACGACCAACATCAACAACGGCAACAACAACAACAACAACAGCAACAATCTTAACAAATAAACAACAACGAACTGCACAGCAAAAAATTTATGAATTTAAACAAAGAAAATTTCTTGGTTATTATTAAACAAAAAAAAAAAATTGTGTAATTTGAAGTTGTTTTTTTGTCAAATTTTATTGTTTTGGAAAATAATAATTTAGAGTAATAAATTTTGAGTATTTTGAACGAACAAAAAAACAGAAAAAAAATCAACAAATTATAATGATAATAAGCATTGATGTTTCACAATCATCATCATTGACATCAAATTATTTTCGATTAACAAAAAAAAACATAAAACAACAACTTTGATTTGTTTTTTTTGCCTACAAACAAACAAACAAACATAGAAAACAAAATATTGAACGAATAATGTGAAAGGAATGTTTTTTACCCATCATCATCATCATTTGAAAACCATTATTTTGAAGCAAAAAAAAATGAAAAGAAAATTGGCCGGAAATGTTCAAAATGTTTTGTTTGCTGTTTTCTTTTTTGAAACATTTTTCTGAAGTAAAATCAGCTTGTTGAGAACCAAAATTGATGAAATGAACAAAACAAACAAACAGAAAAAAAACTTAGAACTTTTCAATTGAAGAAAAATAGTGTGAACAAAGATATGAACAGAAGAAAAACAAAAAAAAACTGATCAATTTTTTTTTAAGTAGAATCATAAGAATATTAATCTTTATCATGTTGTTGTTTATCTTTATTAATATTCATAGTATCACCAGTATTAGAGAACAATTTATTCGATTCTTCTTCATCATCATCATCTTCATCATAATGATGGCTATGTTGATGATTATGATGATGATGATGATGATGATGATGTGGATGATGATCATGATCATGGTGCGTTATATTGGAAGTATTGGAGTTATGGTTAATCATTGATGATGTGGATGATGATGGTGTTGTCATTGTAATTGTTGTTGATGAATTATTACACATTGCTAATTTACGCATCTGTCTAATTACGGCTGTTGCATTATATGCTTGCTAGAATTTTAAAATGAAAATGGATTTTTTAGTGAAAAATTGATTTCAAATTGAAAAAACTTACTTTCCATTTAGTTTTAGCAAAATTTTTCTTCAATTGTTCACTAACAGAACTATGTATATTAATCTCACTAGCAGTGTTTCCAGAGATCCTTTACCAAAAAAAAAGAGGAAAAAATTATCATTTTAAAAAATTTTGAAAAAAAAATTCAGAATTATAAATACCATGGATGTAATAATGCATCTTTACATGTGTATCGTTTACTAACATCAACTTTGATGAATAAAAATTAAAATTTTGTTAAAATTTTTCAATCAAACAAAACAAAAAAAACATACCACATATAAGATGACGAATAAAATCTTTGGCCGAATCGGATATATCATCCCAATATGGGCTATCAAATTCAAAATCTCCTTTTAATATTTGTGCAAATAGATTTGCATCATTTTCATCATAGAATGGTGGATAACCACAAAGTAATATATATGCTATTACACCTATACTCCATACATCCACCGATTTTCCATATGGTTTTTGTGCTAGCACCTTTTTTGATTTGAAAATTAACCAAAAATAAAAAAAAAAGTTAATTAAAAAAGTCTTGTTTATAAAAATATACCTCTGGAGCAACATAACCCGGTGTACCACAGGCTGTTGCCATAACACCAGATTCTTCCATTTTTGAAAGACCAAAATCACTGATCATTATTTTTGAATCTTCTGATTGGCTATAATAAAGAAGATTTTCTGGCTAATTATAATAATAATAATTAGAAATATGATTTTGATTAATTAAAAAAAACAAAAAAACAAACCTTAAGATCTCTATGTACGACACCTTGTGAATGCATATAATCAACAGCTTCTAATATTTGTTTAATTAAAAGGCTAGCATCTTTTTCCGTATAGCTTCCTTTTTCAACAATTCTATCGAATAATTCACCACCGGTCACTCTATCGATAGTATCGATTATATCGATAATAATGGTATTTCCCGGACGTGATATGAAAACAAACGAAAAAAATTTATCAAAAAATCAATGACCTTTATCAACAATGTTACATAATGATAATAATACATACAATTCCATAACTAAATAAACTTTATTACGATCTTCAAATGTTTCAACTAATTGAACAATATTTTTATGTTTTAATCTTTTTTTTTAAACGAATGATGATGATTTCAATGGTGAGCACATAAAAAAACAAAGAGAAAGAGAAAATTCATTAATAATTTTTTTCCTTAGATTTCGTAATCAAAATCATCACATTACTTTCTTAAAACTTTAATTTCATTATCCAATGAATCTTCTTTGCCTTTTAAGGCTTTTTTATCAATACATTTTATAGCAACCATTTGTAATGGATCATTATGATTTTGTGCAAGATATACTTGGGAAAAAGCACCACTTTTTTTTTTGTTGTTTGGAAAAAAACAAAATGAAATTCTTAAAGAATCATATTTCAAACAATCAAATAAGGAATTTACTTACGTTCCAAGTAAATCTTTTATTTCATATTTATCTTCAACTTTTGGCATTGGATTTGTTTTACCACCAATCATTGATGTTGTTGTTGTTGTTGTTGTTGTTGTCGATGTTTTTTTCTGTTGTTGTTGTTGTTGTTGTTGGTCATTTGTATTGTGTGAATTTTTGTTGTTGTTGTTGTTGTTGTTTTTGTTTTTATCATTATTATTATTATTGCTATTATTATTATTATTCTCATTAACCTTTGTATTCATTGTGGATGCTTTTGTTGTTGTTGTTGTTGATGAAGATGACGATTGTTGCTGCTGTTGTTGTTGTTGATTATGATGATGATCTTTAACTTTACCGAATAATGGCATTTTCGATTGATATATTTTCTGTTTTGTTTTGTTTAAATAAAAATTCTTTTCTTAAAAAGTTTTAACGAAAATCAACGAGAAAGAAACTGTATCAATAAGCGTGTGGGTGTGGTAGAAGTGTTAATTTTGGTGGTGGTAATCGATGATCAATGATTGATGATCGTTGATCAAAATACAAATTTCGAATGTTTATGGCATTTTTTTTTGTTGTTTGTTGTTTGTTTGGCTGAACAACGGAAGAGGAGGGATTAAAATCGACGACGATTTTTGTTGTTTTGTTTTGTCTATCGATGCACAAATTCGAATGATGATGACGTCGAACAAAAAATGAAACAAGAAAAAAAAATTAACAAATTCAAATCACAGATTTACAAATCTAAATAATAATGATGATAATAATGGTGGTGGTGGTTATGGTAGTTGAATTCTAAACACCAAAAATCAATCAATCAATCAATCGATCGATTGATATAAATTATTTTTTTTGTTGTTTGGCAGAAAAATTAATGAATGAAATTGGAAATGATATTTGTTAAAAGTTGTTGATGATATTGATATTTTCTTCTTCATCATCATTTGTGTTTTTTTTATGTCTTATCATTGGAAAATCGAATCCAATTTTGAGTTTTTGTTGATGATAATGGATGCTGTTGTGTGAACACATCAATTTTTTTATATAATGAAAATTTTAATGATGATCAACGATGATGATGATGATGACAGAAACAAAAAAAAGAACATTTACAATCAATATTTTTGATGATAATGATGATGATAATAATGAGTATTTACGTCATTTCCATGATTCATTAATGTTGCTGTTGTTGTTGTTTTGTTGATGTACAATCAAAAAAAAAAAAAAATGTCCAAAAAATCTGATTTTTGATAATCATCATTTGATCAACAACATTCGAAGACTTTGAAATTATTATATCACATCGAGAAAAAAGAAAAAACACAATTCAAACACCATCATTATGCACCGGATGAATGTCGTTTGTTTTTGTTTTTGTTTATAAAAACAAAAAAAAAATCGATGATGTAAAAATCGAGAATATTCACAATTCCAAATTTGGATTTCGAATGCTTCTTCTTCTTCTTCTTCTTAACATTCGAATTCAAATTCGAACGTTTGTTTATATAATAATCTGTGTTTATGTCAAAAAAAAGAAAAAAGAAAATAAATTATCACAACATTGAACAAAGTTTTTTGTTTACTTTTAAATTCGTTTGAAGGGAAGTCAAATGAGAGCACCAAAAAGAAAATGAAAAAGAACAAAAATTTTCCACTATCAATATCGGTCATCGATGAAGATTTTTGGTTTTTGGCTGGTGGATCCCACAACAAGAAAAAAAGAAAAAGAAAAATCATAATTAGAAATAGAAAACAAAAAATCTAATTAAATGAGCAACTTACATCAACCGAGTGAAAATCAAATTGATCGAGAGAAGAAGAAGAAAAAAAAACTAATTATGGTTATGACAAACAGAAACAAACAACGATAAAAAAAAGATAACAACAACAACAACAACCTAAACAAATGATGATGATTTTCAATGCGGCAATTCAATGGTGGTGGTCATCATCATCAGTATAGTGGCCGTTTTTTTTCGAATGTTGTGGCTGGTGAACATCCCGAAATTGCCCGAAAAAAAAACAACTTTTTTTTAGGCACCTTGAAATGGATCGAGAAACACACACACAGTCGAACAAACACACTGAAACACTGAAAAAGATGAGTTCCAAATATAGGACCGAACGCGCCAATCTTTCTTCCTTCTTTCATTCACGTATTTAGAATTCTATATGACGATGATTCTGTAGATTTCTTCTTGGTTGGCGCCCGTAATGCATCCACGGAAGAATTTTTTCTTTTAATACCCGTATAACAAAAACATCAGCCAAAAAAGCAAAATTAGAAAGTTTCTGGCTGCTGGTGGTTGTTCCAAAATTTTTCATTAAACTTTTCTATATATAAAAATGATGATTTGAGTAGGAGTCACCTTTTTGTATTTCTCCAGCAGTTTTTCGGATCGGTTGTTGCTGTTTTTTTTTTCGAAAATTTTTTTTTTTGTTTTGACATTTTCTTTACAATACCGCATATACAGCGGTTTGAAATTGGTTGCGTAAATTTGTCGGTATTTGGGATTACCCGAGAAAACAGAACTTTAGGGTTCCGAAAATCGGAAAATTGACCCGGGATTTTTCCCGGTTTGTTGTTGCGACTATTGTTTCAAAATCATTTTGTTTTTCATTTGATTTGAAATTCTTGATAATGTTGTTGTTATATTTAGAATTTTTTTTTCTATTTTATTCATAGAATTCTTTGGAAATCCGGAATTAAAAAAAGAAAGAATCCGGGTAATTTTGAGACAAAAAAATTTTGAATAACAAATAAGATTGGTAGATGTCGCTCGTGTAGATGATTCTCAGTTCGTTCATTTTGATCGAATTGAAAACGCATTGATAAACTGTGCTGCTTCCAGAAAAAAAAAGCCGCGTTTACGTATTTGTATAGTCACAATAATCAATCCATCTGTACTGTATACGATAATATCAAAACAAATGGTTTCATCATTTTATCATAACTTTCAATCAAACGTCTATCATTGAAATCCCTTTTACCTGTAATTAATGCTTCTAGTTTAGAACGTAAATAAATTATTTGAAATAAAATTGATTGTGACTTATACGTCGAACCGGTAAAATAAGTCGGCATTATTTTCGAATGTCTGTGTGTGTGTGTTTCCATCCATGCTACTCGGCATTTTTGTTTCAATTGAATAACTTTCTAATTTTGTTTGTTTTTTTCGGTTTTTGTTTAGGAATTTTTTTCAAAACATCAACGATTATTGAATTGACCATTTTTGAAATTGGAAACAAGAAAAAGATAAGAAAAGAAAAATGTTCGGAACAAATAAATCTGATTTGAATCAAGTATGTATTTCTTTTGCAATTCTAATGAAACTTTGTTTTTAAATTTCTGTTTTTCAAAACTTTTCCACCCTCCAAACAAACAAACAAAAAAAAAACAAGAAAATCCTACGAAATCTTAATATTGCTAAATTATTTTTCCAAAATAAAGATTATCGTTCCGCATTAATGTAAGTGTAATTATCATTTTTCATGAAATAATCGATAATGATTTGCTAATCAAATATATTTTTGAATACAAAAGGTATATAAATGAATTATTGGAATTGAAACCGGATTCAAGTGAAGCATATAAATTTTTATCACAAATCAATGAAGCATTAGGTGAAAATGAATTGGCTATAAAAAATTATCAAAAATCATTGGAATTAAAATCAATCGAATCGGCTAATAATTTTCTAAATGATAGTGGTAGTGGTGATCAAATCTTTCAATCACCATCAAGATTAAAAACATTTTCAAATCGTATGAATATGAGTCCAAGAAATAAAAATGGACCAAATATTGGACAGGTAAATTGATGATGAAACAATTCTCTAATCTAAAACTTATTTTTTTTTCTTTTCACAGAATTCTCCAACAACAACAACAGTCACATTAGATTCGGATATTTTCAAAGCGATTGAAAATTTAATTGAAACAAAATTTTCAACCATAATCAATTCAATTCAAATGATAAAAGATCAGATGGCTAATTCTAATTCATTGATAGCTCAAAATAATGCTCAAGCTATTACAATGTTAAAAGTATGTGTAATTAATTTTTGTTTCTATTTAAAAAAATTTATCTATTTTTTGTTTTGTTTTTTGATTAGCAACAATTTGATGAAATGGATAAAAAATTAACAACATTATTGAATAAGAATAATGAAATGAATAAATCATTGATTTCGAATCAAAATTCAAATAAAATATTAATGGAATTACAAAAAGATAAACAAACATTCAAAATGGAATTGGATAAAATATCAAATATTATAAATGAATTTGGTGATAAATTTGAACAAAAATTTAATGAATTAAATGAAAAAATTGAAGCTATTAATATTTACCGTGGAAATCGTGATGATGATGATGATAATTATGATGATTATGAAGATGAAGAAGATGATGAAAATTATTATCAACAAAATGATCATCTACCATCATTGAAAACAACAAATGATCAACGACCATTGAATGAATTGTTTATGAAAACAAAACAAGGAAATATGTGGACATGTGAAATATGTGCTGTTACTAATGATGATAATGTTTTAAATTGTGTTTCATGTGAATCGCCAAGAAATCCAGCAGAACAAAATGTAGTTAAAAATTTATTTGCTTCACCTATAGGCGCACAACAACAACAACAACAGCAACAAACATCGTCATTGTTTGGTCAAACAAATTCTACATTTAAATTTGGTTCATTTAATTTTCCTGCATTTTCGCAGAATTCAAGCAACAATGATAATACAAATGTAACAAATCTAAATACTAATCAAACTAATTCCAGTGGCCCTTTTGGATTTAAAACACCAACTACTATAGCATTATCAACAAAAACAGAAATCCTTAATAATCCACAAATTTCTGTAAACACAACTAAATCATTGTTTTCATTTGCTTCCAGTTCTTCAGATTCGTCAAAGACATCCATAACAACAATAACAACAACAACAGCCACAACAATTCCATCGATTCAATCAAATTTTTCATTCAATGCATCATCATTAAATGTACCGAATCCTAATGCTAATGTAGTAGTTTCCAATTCATTTTCATTTCCAAACATTACATCAACGAATGCCAATACTATTGCTAATGTAGATATTGATAAATCATCATTAACAACAACAACAACACCATTTTCATCAACATTTCAATTTGGTAACATTTCAACTAATCAATTTCCAGCATTCAATAATCTAGGAAATCAGCTTATGGTCACTCAATCATCGTTGTTGACGTCAACGCCTGAAAAAGCACAAAATTCGGGATTATTTTCATTTTCAAATAATATGAATTTAGGTCAGAATACAATGTTTTCACCACCTAAATTAGATTCAAACAATATACAACAACAACAACATGAAAGTGAAAATGAGCATGAACATGATCAAAGTGGTTCGGGTGAAGATTTAATTCTACCAAAAGTTAATTTACCTGAGAATTATGAACATATTACTGGTGAAGAAGATGAATTAGAAATTTATTGTATGAAACGTGCAAAACTTTATGTATTTGTTGCACCTGAATATAAAGAACGTGGAACAGGTGAATTAAAAATTTTACGACATAAAATGACGAAAAAATTACGTATGGTAATGCGTCGTGATCAAGTACATACTGTTTGTTTGAATACTTGGCTCAACAAAGATATTAAATTTGATGAAAAATCCAAACATGTTTTGTTTCAATGTATTGATTTTAGTGATAACAAACCGGATCCACAAACATTTGCATTGAAATCAAGAGATTTGAAAGAATTTTTACAATTTATCAAAGAAAATTTAACTGATAATGTTGATGATGAAACTGAAAAATCAACATCGTCACAAACTAATGCTACAGTTAGTGAAGAAATATCATCTACAGATGTACCGACGACGGTGATAGAAAAATCTTCCAATAATTCTTTGGATGAAGATATACAGATTGTTTTTGTCCGTGAACCAAAACCCGAAGATTTACCATTGATTGATTCATTAAAATTACCGAAAAATTTTTTCAGCTATGAAGAAAAAGAACCATGTAAAGGTTGTATTGGTTGTCGAGTTGATGAATTATCATGGAATGATCTCACACATTCAACTTTATTAGCCGTAAAAGAAGAAGAACAACAACAACAAAATTCTAATCCATGGGCAGCAACCAATGGTTTAGGATTATTTTCTGGTCTAACTAGTGATGTTCAAACAGCTAAAATCGATACAATCAAATTGAATAAAGATGGTGAAACAGAATCAGAAGTAGAAACATTTAGTTATGTATCGGAAAAAAGTAAAATGTTACCAGAAAATTATGTCCATATAACGGGTGAAGAAAATGAAGAAGTTATATATAAAGAACGTGCTAAACTATATCGTTATATTAAAGAAACAAATGAATTTAAAGAACGTGGTGTTGGTGAAATGAAAATTTTACGAAAACGTGATACAGGTAATTTGATTTGAATTTGAATTTCAATTAACTAATTTCATATTTTTTTTTGTTTCTCTTTCCAGATAATTATCGTCTATTGATGCGTCGTGATAATGTTTTTAAAATTATTTGTAATCATCAAATAACTGAACATTTACGATTAAAAGAACGAACTATAAATAGTTTTATATGGGGTTGTAAAGATTTTTCGGAAAATCCAAATGGTGAAGATCAAATATTTGTTATTAAATTTAAGGTAATTTTATTGGAATTTTATTTTTTCACTGAAAATTCATTCAAATTTTTGTTGTTGTTGGAATTTTAGGATGAAACACGACGAAATGCTTTTCAACAGGCTGTCGAAAAATGTATGCCATCCAAATAATAATAATATGGAAAGCATGAATAAAATTGATAATCGCTTGAAAATGTAGCAGTATGTTTTGAAATTTAAAAATTATCATTGAATTTTTATTTAAATTTTTTTTTTGTTTTTTTCCAAAGGTCTTCAATGATTGCGTTTGTTTATGAATCTCTTTTTTTCTTTCTTTCTTTTTCATATATGGAAAAAATTCTGATCTATTAAATAAATTTTATTAAAAAATTTTTATTCAATTCATGTCTTTTGTTTGTTTGTTTTTTCTTCATTCATTTAATTTTGATTGGAATATCACCATAACCATATTTATTTTTATGTTCCTCATAAAGATCGATTACTTGTTGAATATATTTTTCATGTAATTCATCAATTTGTACGTCGGTTGGATGCGGTGTTCGTTCTACATTGATTGGTTTACCAACTAAAATGAATTCAGAGCAAAAAATAAAAAATTAATTTGAATTTCTGTTTGTTATTAGAATTACGTTTTGTGTGATGACTTACCGACTGTAAAAACTTCTTTACGAAATGGCATTACACCGAATGAATATTGAAAAACACCACGACCTAAATTGTGTTAAAATGAAAAAGTTAACACATCTCAATCAATCAATCGATTGAACATACCGAAAAATAATGGTGGAGTAAATGTTAATAATTTTAAAAGTTTTTCCTGTATTTTTCTACCCAAAGTCATTTCTTCATGATGCATTGTTTGATAAAGTTCATTTTCACCAAATGATATAACCGGTACAAGTGATGCTCTGTGTGTGTGATGAAAAAAATTAGTGAATTTTTTTCTTACAAAGATTGAAAATATTTTACCCATTTGTTAAGGCAACACGTGCAAAACCTTTACGTTTTTTCAATGTCAATATCATTGTGTTTGGTATGGTATCCAATACTTCACGTGCACCACCTATTATCAGACCTGCAGCATTACCGGTTCCTTTTTTCTTACTTTATTAAAAAGTAAAGGTTAGATTAGTTTAATTGTGAGTTTTAAAAAGATTGATCGAGAATGACCAACATACCTAAGAATAAATTCTAAACTTTCTTTGGATGGTGAACAAGCACCATTCATTAATGATAATTCACGTTGTATTGGTAATTGAAATTGAAAATTCAATGCAATCAAATGTGGTGTTATACCGGGAAATAATTCGGAAAAATTTGTTCCTTCCGTACCAAAATTAACAAAATGTGAATGACAAAGTATTCCATGTGGATGTATACCGAATATATAATTTCTTTCCGCAGGTAATTCGGCCGTTTTAATCAAACGAACGGGAAAATATTCGGCAAACCATTTCCATATCGGTAAACGACGATACCAATTACTTCTTCGTCCACCTTTTTATCGTCAAAAAAAATGAATGAATGAATTTCAATTGTAAAAAGGAAAAATCATCTTAATATGCACATACCACGTAATGGTGTTTCATGATCAAAAATCCACCAACAAAGATATAAAATTGGTATATAATAATAACGTGTAAATAAAATAGATAACAATAATAACAATGTTAATGTTCCAGTAAAAAGAAAATTTGCAACAAAATAAAATACGGCAAATGTTTGTAATCGGCGTCGAAATGGTATAAGAAATGGTGCAAATCTGATTCCAAATGCCATATTGTTGTTGTTCAGTTTTTCTTCGGTTGATTCAGTTCTTTTCTTCAACAAAAATCGAAATCCCGGACAAAAAAAAAGAATGATCCGAGTGAAATGAATTACAAATGTGTTTTGAACAAATTAATTTATTTAATCAAGAAATCAAACTGCCAAAGATTTAATGTAACCAGAAACAAAATAATTTCTCTTGATGATGATATTTATCATCAAAATAAAAATGGCTGATAATCAAATAGATTTTTTGTGTTATTTTTTTTCTGTTCGTTTTTTTTACTGATTAAAACAAAATTGTGATTTTGAACAACTTGTTTGATTGATTGATTGATTGATTCACTCTCTCCTGATTTTCGCTATTTGGTTGGCTATTTGGTTGGTTGTTTGTTTTCCTTGTTACTTTTTCTCAGACGAAAAAAAAACAACAAAAATATTTGTCAATAAAATTCATCGATTGATTGATTATTGATAAAAAATTATTATTATTATTAATAAATCTTCCTTAAAAACAAAAATATGATAATTTCAAAATGATTTTTTCAGAAGAAACAAGAAATGATGATAAATGAATGAGCTTATTGAGTCTGAGAATTTTTGTTTTTTTATTTTTTCGTTCATTTAATTTTGATTGTAATATCACCATAACCATATTTATTTTTATGTTCCTCATATAGATTGATTACTTGTTGAATATATTTTTCATGTAATTCATCGATTTGTACATCGGTAGGATGCGGTGTTCGTTCTACATTGATTGGTTTACCAACTAAAAAATGATTGATTGATTGGTTGAATTCGAGGCAAACAAACAAATAAAATTAATGTAAATTTCGGTTGCTAATTTGATAGTAAATAATACATACCAACTGTAAAAACTTCTTTACGAAATGGCATTAAACCGAATGAATATTGAAAAACACCACGACCTTAAATGTTAATGAAAAAAGAAAAAAGTTAAAACACATACCACCATGACGATAACACATATCCTGTCAATCAATCAATCAATCAATAGATTGAAAACATACCGAAAAATAATGGTGGAGTAAATGTTAATAATTTATATAGTTTTTCCTGTATTTTTCTACCAATGGTCATTTCTTCATGATGCATTGTTTGATAAAGTTCATTTTCACCAAACGATATAACCGGTACAAGTGATGCTCTATGTGTGTTATTCAGGATAACAGATTTTATTTGATTAAATTTACAAAGAGAAAAAATTAGATATATTTTACCCATTTGTTAATGCAACACGTGCATAACCTTTACGTTTTTTCAATGTCAATATCATTGTATTCGGTATGGTATCCAATACTTCACGTGCACCACCTATTATCAATCCTACAGCATTACCGGTTCCTTTTTTCTTACTTTATTATTAAGTAAAGGTGATTAGTTCAATTATTAGTAAAAAAAAAGATTGATCGAGAATGACCTACATACCTAAGAATAAATTCTAAACTTTCTTTCGATGCTGAACTAGAACGGTCAACATAAATTGTTCACGTTGTATTGGTAATTGAAATTGAAAATTTAATGCAATCAAATGTGGTGTTATACCGGGAAAAATTTCTGAAAAATTTGTTCCTTCAGTTGCAAAATTAACAAAATGTGAATGACAAAGTATTCCATGTGGATGTAAACCAAAAATATAATTTCTATCCGCTGGTAATTCGGCTGTTTTAATCAAACGAACGGGAAAATATTCGGCAAACCATTTCCATATTGGCAGATGACGATACCAATTACATCTTCGTCCACCTTTTTTTTTTGGCATATCATTAAAATTTTTACTTTTTTAAATTGATTTTCGAAAACATAATACACATACCACGTAATGGTGTTTCATGATCAAAAATCCACCAACAAAGATATAAAAATGGTATATAATAATAACGTGTTAAGAAAAATGATAATGTTAACGATAATCCAAACAATCCGGATAGAAGAAAATTTGTTACATAATAAAATACGGCAAATGTTTGTAATCGTCGTCGAAATGGTATAAGAAATGGTGCAAATTCGATTCCAAATGCCATATTGTTGTTGTTGTTCAGTTCTCGATTTTTTTGTTCAGCTTTTGTTTTTTGAAAAACTTTTTTAAATTAAATCAAAGAAGGGAAAGAAAAAACTTTTGAAATTTCGCAAAATCCGTTCAAAAATTTTTTTGGTCGAAAAAATCAAGTCCAAATGTTTTCGTAAACATATGTGCCATTAACATATAAAGAACGTGAAACATTTTTCAAATATCGAACAAAATACTTTATAAACCCAGAACAAAAATGCCAGAAAAAAATTTATCACATTAAATGGCTGATAATGATGATAATCAATTTGATTTTTTGTTCTGTTTCTTGATTATGATCAAGGTTTTGCTGTTATATTTTTTTTATTTCAAACGACAAAATAAAAAAACAACAAGAACAACATTTGTCACTTTATTTAAAAGATAAAATAGTATCAGTCTGATAATACATTCAAGAAAAAACATTCAACGAAAAAATGATAATTTCAAAAAGAAAAAAAAACATTGGCCAATGATGAATGATGATTTTGGTTCAGTCACGTGAATGTGTTAGGAGGAATTTTTTTTTCGTTCATTTAATTTTGATTGGAATATCACCATAACCATATTTATTTTTATGTTCATCATATAGATTGATTACTTGTTGAATATATTTTTCATGTAATTCATCAATTTGTGCATCGGTAGGATATGATATTCTTTCTACATTGATTGGTTTACCAACTAAAAAAATGATTGATTGAATTCAGAGCAAAATAGAATTAAAATTCCGGTTACTTTTTTTTTGTAATACATACCGACTGTAAAGATTTCTTTACGATATGGCATTATACCGAATGAATATTGAAAAACTCCACGACCTTAAAAGATTAATGAATTTTACATATAATGATAAAAGATATAAGTAATCAATCAATAGATTGAACATACCGAAAAATAATGGAGGAGTGAATGTTAATAATTTATATAATTTTTCCTGTATTTTTTTCCCGGTACTCATTTCTTCATGATGCATTGTTTGATAAAGTTCATTTTCACCAAACGATATAACCGGTACAAGTGATGCTCTATGTGTGTGATGATTATACAAATTAGAAAAAATTAGTGAATTATTTTTTTCCAAAACAAAAAAATGAGAAAACATTACCCATTTTCTAATGCTTCACGTGCAAAACCTTTACGATTTTTCAATGTTAATATCATTGTATTTGGTATGGTATCCAATACTTCACGTGCACCACCTATTACAACACAAACAGCATTACCGGTTCCTTTTTTTCTTCTAAAGAAAATCAGTTGTTAATCAGTTTAAATTGAGGTTGAATAGACACACACCATACATACCTAAGAATATAATTCCAACTTTCTTTGGATGCTGAACAAGCACCGGCTGATAAAAATAAATCCCTTTGTATTGGTAATTTAAATTGCATATTAATAGTAACCAAATGTGGTATAATACCGGGAAATAATTTGGAAAAATTTGTTCCTTCCGTTAAGAAATTAGTAATATGTGAAAATGATAATATTCCATGTGGATGTAAACCAAATATATAATTACGATTCGATGGTATATCGACTGTTTTAATCAAACGAATGGGAAAATATTCTGCATATAAACGCCATATTGGTAAATTACGAAACCAATTTATTCTTCGTCCACCTGTCATTGATGAATTCAATTTATTTTAAATGAACATTTTTCTTAAATGAATACATACCACGTATTGGTGTTTCATGATCAAATATCCACCAAAATAAATACAATAATGTTATATAATAATATTGTGTATATAATAAACGAAATAATATTATTGATGAAATTATTCCACAAAATGGAATATACATTGATAAAAATATGGCCAATGTTTGTAACCGGCGTCGAAATGGTATTGAAAATGGAGCAAATTTTATACCAAATACCATTGTTGATTGATTTCTTTTTTGTTTTGTTGTTTTTCGCAGATTGATGCTTTGAAAATTTTGAGGAAAAATTGAATGTTGTTTTATTCTTAAATATTTTTTTTGTTCCCAATGTTTGAATCAAAACACAAACAAAACAAAACAAAAAATTTTCTTAGTCATATTTATGATCAATTTGATTGATTGATTGATTATTTATGAATAATAATCATCATTATTTATTCAAACAAACAAACAAACAAAATGTTCATTAATTTTTATCAATATCTTATGATGAAATGTACCAAATGATAAATGTGTTTCAATTTTTGTTGTACTAAAAATCATCAAAACAAAAATATTCGAAAAAAAATTGTATTCGAAAAAGTTTTTACCAAGCAAGTAACGCCATCTATTATCACAGGAAAACATGAAATAATGTTTAATAACGGCCAAAATGACGGTTTTAAAAAAAAAAAAGTTTTGTTTTTTCTTCACAGAGAGAGAGAGAGAGAGAGAGAGAGAGAGAGAGAGAGAGAGAGAGAGAGAGAGAGAGAGAGAGAGAGAGAGAGAGAGAGAGAGAGAGAGAGAGAGAGAGAGAGAGAGAGAGAGAGACACTGTGCTGAAATGTTAACACAACAAACACATTTGGGGTAAATTGATATAAGCGCGCACCCGCCAAAATGTTTTTTTTTTTTTATGATTTCAAGTAAAGTGTTCAGTGTTGTTGAACAATTTCGATTAGGTGCAACAATTGTTTTTTTTTTTTGATCAAATCAACGAAAACAGCACAGGTAAAAAAAAAATCATTTAACGAGAAAAATCGTTTTAAAATCAATCAAGTGCGTGTTAACATCGTTTCGAACGTTTTTTGTTTCGAATGTTTTTGTTTCGAACGCTTTTTGTTTCGAATGTTTCGATATCTGAAACAAACAAAAAAAAAACATTATTAAATCCTCATCATTAAATAATCAATTTACTAACAACAACAACAACAAGGTTCTCTCTTTTTTTTTTCTGTTGATTAACCTTGTTATTTTTCCATCATCATCATCATCATCATCGAATCTTTCATCATCATCATTTTGTAATTAATAATATTTGACAACGAAACTAAATGGTAAGAACTTTTTTTTTTTGTAAAATAGAAATCCATTATCCTCCCCCTTTCCCCTCCCAAACAAACAGCTAGCATCATTATCATCGAAATCTTTTTTTTTTTTTTTGAAATGAAAAAATCAAAGCAAAACAATAACAAAATGTAAAGAAGAAGAAAAGTTTCTTTTCCACTTCTTATTTTTTTTCGGGATTTTCGTTCATCATATAGAACCGATATATATTCGGTAATTATTCGTGAAGAATTGAAATTCCGAAATTTTCTTTTCTATTTATTTATTTATTTTCAATGTAACTATAAATGAATGAATGAATATGATGATGATGATAATCATCATCATCTAACCAACTTTCATATCATAGAAAATCTTTGTTCGGTTTATCCTTGTATCTAATAATGTAATGATGATGATGATCATACTACGCCGCTATTATCATCATCGTCGTCTTCGTTACATGTGTAAATTTTCTTCTTTTTTCAGCTTTTTTTCAGTTTTTTTTTGTTCTAAATTTCAGTTTCGATGACACTGAAAAAAGTTAGTGAGTTAGTGATGATGAAGAAAGTATTTCAAGTTTGTCGGATTTTTTTTTTTTATATAGAACTTGAAAAAAAAGATTTTAAAGATCTATCGCCTGTTGCTAATTTTTTCTCTCTTCATCTTTGATTATATAGCGAATTTATTCATTCATTTCAATTAGATTTTGGTTGTTTGATATAATTTTTGTTGTTGTTGTTGTTGTTGATTGTTAATCATGGTCATGATCATCATCATCATCAACATCATCATGATGAATCAGAGTTAGTCAGTAAGTCAGTTTTTTTTTTAAATAAAAATTTTTTATTATTTTTTACAATCTTTTCTCTGTTGTAGTCGGGTGGTGGTAGTAGTTGTTGTAATTGAATGAATCCTGGTTGGTTGTAAAAAACCAAAAAGTTTTTTTTCAATCAAACAAATCATCATATCTTTTCTTTTACAAGTTTTGTTGTTGTCGATGTTTTTCTGTTGTTTTTTTTTTGTCTATAAACATTCGAAATTTTTGATTGATTTTTGTTCGTTTCCTACGAAAAAAAAACATAAATAAATTTGCTTAAATTAATTTATTATCATTGTTGTTTATCAGGGTCCATAATACAAACAAACAAACGAAAAATGATTGATTAATCGATTGGTTTTTGCGATCATCATCATCATCATTGTTTTTCTCTCCATTTCATCATCGTCCATTGATCATTGCTCAATTTGTTTTTTCGTTGTTTTCAAATTTGTTTTTGTTTTAGTTTTTTTTGAAAGATTTGTTTGTTTGTAAGCAAAGAAAATGTCATCATCATCATCATCATCATCGTTGTCGCCACAGCCACCACCAACAACAACAACAACAAAATCATCATCAACAACAACAACAACAACAACAAAAGTGAAATCGAAAAAATCAAAAAATGTTCTCGATTATTTAATCATTATCGATAAAGATCTTTATGAAAATGAACAATTTATTCAATCAATCAATGAGGTTTGTGTTTTTTTTGGTTTTTTTCTATTTGAATTTTTACATTGAATTTCGTTTTTTTTTGTTTTGGTAAACAGAATTTTGATTTTCAAATTAAACTTCAAACGGATATTGATTCAATAATAATCGATAATAATGATAATAATAATGTTGATGATAATTATGATAATAACGATAATCAAAAACAACAAAATGATGATGATATGATCAATAATAATAATAATAATAATAATGATAATCAAACAAAATCATCACCATCATCGAAAAATATTCTTTACATAAGTAATTCATTTGAAGGTCCATTATTTCAACATCTTTGTCAACAACGTAAACCAATTATTAGTGATATTGTTGTTAAATATTGTATTGAAAATCGACAGGTAAGTTTTTTTTGTTTAACAAAAAAACAAAAATTTTTCAACAAAATTGAATTCTTTATATCCAATGAAACAAAAACAGAGTCTTCCAATACCAAAAAATCCATTGTATAATTATTTTATGAAAGATTTTGTCATCTGTTTTTCTGTTCATGATAAACATAAAACGGTAAAGTTTTTCTTTTTTTGTTTATTTGATCATCATTTAATCTGATATAATTTTTTCGATTAGCGCATGACAAATGATTATCTAAATTTGATTCGTTATATGGGTGGCCAAAGTCGTAAAGATATGAAAAGTGGCCGTTCATTTGAACGTACACATTTGATTGAATCAAAAACTGATTCGGATAATTATAATGTAATGTATAATCCACAGGAAAAAGAGAATTGATTGTTTGTAATTCACATTTTTTCTTTTCAAAAATCTAGTTGGCTGTAATATATAATTTACCAATTCTTTGTAAAGAATGGATTGATCATGTTTGGCAAAATAGACGTGAAATAAATTTTAATCCAAATGATGAAAATATTTTAGCCAAATATCGTTTAAAACCATTTACAGATTTACGTATTGCTTTATATAATTTTCGACCAAAAGAACTTGCAGAAAAAACAAAATTAATTATTGAATATGGTGGTTATTCAATATCATTTTGTGAATCAAATACAACACATTTAGTGATTAATGATCATACTGAAATTGATTGTGAAGATATTCAAGAACAATATACAAATTTACCAAAATTTATTGTTTCTGAATCGGTAAGTTTCTGTTTTTTTTGTGGTTTTTAGTAATAAAATTTGATTTTTTTTTCAATTAAATAAATAGTGGTTAACCAAATCAATCGAAACAAATTATCGTCAACCAGAAGATGAATATTTAATAAATCTTCCATTTAATGAAAATAAATTGATTAATAATTTAATGACAAATGATTGTTCATTCAAAAATTCAATATTATCCAGTCCAAATTTTGATAAATCATTTGATGAATCTTCATTAATTGGTAATTATTTCGTTAAAAACATTGAATTTTTCATTTTCATTTTCATTTTTTTATAATTTCTAAAAACAAAAAAGCTGCTGACAAAAATGATCTCAAAAAACAGGCGATTACTCAAGAATTATATCAAACTGAAAATAATTATGTAACAATTTTAAAAGATATTATAAAGGTTTGTTTGATGAAACTCTGTGTATATTTGTAATGAGATTAAAAAAAAATCTGTTAGATTTTCAGCGATCCACTTAAAAATCATCAATTTCCCGGTGAATTACCAAATGAAATTGAATTGAAAACAATATTTGGTGGTTTGCCACCGATTATCGATGTACATCAAAAAATATTGGATGAATTGGAACCGGTAGTAAAAAATTGGAAAGCTGAAAATGAAATTGGAAAAATATTTCAAAAACATAAACAAGATTTTCTTACTGTCTATCCTCAATATGTAAATTTTTATGAAAAAACCAAAGAAATGATTGAACAATGTGTAAAAAAATATCCTAGATTTAAATCTTTTTTAAAGGTAAATCATTATGATTATGACTTTTCAATGTTTTTCATTCATTTTTTATATGACAGGCTAGTCAAGAATCGCAAGAATGTCGTAAACAAACATTTCAAGAATTATTAATCAATCCAATACAACGATTGCCTCGTATTGAATTATATTTACGAAGTAAGTAATTTTTTTCCGATAATTTTTTTGATTGTAAAAAAATGAATTTTTTTCCCTGCTAATTAGCATTGTTAAATAGTACGGATGAACTACATCCCGATCATAAACTATTGAATGATGCTTTAGAAACAATTATTTCGGTTAATAAGTAAGTGAAAAGGATTTATGGAATGGTGATGATTTCTAAAAATTAATTAATCTTGTTGTTGATTATATAGAGTAATCAATTTAGGAAAGAAAAAAATTGAAGGACAAATGGAATTATTTGAATTAATGAATGATATTGAAGATTGCCCGGCTACATTATTATCAGCTAATCGTCATTTTATTGCCAAATGTGATGTAAAAATATTATTAGAAAAAGATGGTATCGATGATTATGAACAACAATTTATACGAAAATTAGAAAATAACCTATTTACATTGTTATTATTTACTGATTGTATTTTGGTAAGTTTTTCTCTTCATGTTTATCATTAGTGATTGATTTTTCATTTGATTAAATGAAAAAATAGCTTTGTAAAAAACGTATAGTAACACGATCAACATCATTAAAAGATCGTGCAAATATACCGATGAGTGCATCGAAAAAAACTAAAAAAACATATCGATTTATTGAAACAATCGATTTAACATCATTAAAATGTATCATCAATGAATTTGATGAAGGAGGTAATTTGATTGCGAAATTTTTTCCATTTGAAAACTAATTTTTCTTCATTTTTTTAAAAGAATTGGATCCAGTTTATTTGGATGCATTTGCTCTGTTTGTCAAACACGAGGAACGTTATTTTAATACATATCCATTCATTGTTAAAGATATTTCAATGAAAAAGGATAAATTTTTAGAAGAACTGGTTCTTGCTTATGAACAATCGATGCAATTATTAGTTGATGATGATAATGTTAACAACAACAACAACAATAATGATGATGATGATGAAGATATTCAATTTTTAAAAAAAGGAAATTTTCATGCCATCGATTTTGATCATCTAGTATTATTGGCACGTTCATTAGATAAATCAAAATATTTTAAACGAACCAAAGAACGTTTAAATCGTAAATTATCATTCCGTCGTAATACATCTAGTCTATTATCAGCATCATTGGATAATATTTCATCAGCTGCATCACCATCACGTTTATCAAAAGTGTTTAGTTTTAATTTTTTTACACCAAAAGGAAATGATTTAAATGGTAATCAACAACAACAACAACATCATCGTCATCATCCACCAATTCATCGCCAACCACATCAACAACCACAACATTTGAGTAATGATTTAAATTCATTCAATGAATTGACGGTAAATATATTATATCATGCAAAAAAACTGAAAAATTTTAAAATTTCTTCGTTTTTTTTCAGGAATTAAATAATGCAGATAATTTTAGTTTACCAGCAACACCGATACCAAGAAAAAAATATTATAAAGGTGCTGCAACTGATTTGATTAGATCGAAAAAAATTTAATTGAAAATCCTCATCAAACAACAACAACAACAAAAATTCAGATTCATCGATCTCGATTCTTTAAATCTTTATATTTTCTTTGATTTTTTTTCTTCAAAAAAAATATTCTTTCTAAATCTACCCATCCATCCATCCATCCATCTATCTTCCTATCTATCTATATAAACCCAAATGAATCCAACAATCAAAAAAAAAAAAAGATTCGAATATAAAAGATTTTTGTAAAAATTGCTTTAGTTTGTAAACATTAACATTTCTATATATTTGATAATCAAATAAACCAAAAAAAACAAAAGAATTGTAAATATCTTGATATTTTAAAATTAACTAAATTAAATTTGCAGAAAAAAAATTTTGAAAGACAGACAGACAGATTGAAAACACTGTAAACAAAACAAATTCCTATATTCCAAAAAAATAGCCAAAAAACAACAATGTTTTAACACTGAAATTGATTATAATTTATTCAAATAATAATAAAATTTTTTCAATTAGAAATTTGATTCGTTTGATGATTTTTTCGATGATTTTGATTTACATCATCAATATCTTTGAAAGATTCTATTTTTCTGGTAAGAAATTTTTTTTCTTTTGTTTGTTTGTTTGTCTCTCTCTCTCTCTCTCTCTCTTTCTTGAAAAGTAATAATAAATCGAATCAATTGTTTAGATTATTTTCGATTCGAATTTCACATTTGGTTATCCGTTTTTGGTTTGAAATATACAACGAAAATGAATCAATTTTAAATCGAATTAAAACGATTTCCAAAATTTCAATCATCATCATCATCATCGGGTGTTTGTGTGTGGTAGTCACTTTGTTTTGTTTGCATCACATCCAGAATGATGACGAATGATGATTTTCGATATGGAAAGATGTTTCAATGAAAATAATTCCTTTTGAATAAAAATAAAATAATGTTAATGTTTTCATCATCATCATCATCACATGAATCTTATTGATGAAAAAACAAAATCAAGGATTAATTCCTAAGATTTTGTTGTTGTTGTTGTTTATGGATGCTGTCGTTTTCTTCGATGAATTAAAGTGATGCGAATGATGTCGAGAGAGAGAGAGAGAGAGAGAGAGATCATTAAATTGAAATAAAACTCGAACAAAAAGTAATAAATATTATTATTATTTGTTTGAAGAAAACGAAAAAAAAGGCGGTGGTCCCACTCGAACAAACTAAAAAAACTAGTTTGCCGGATCATGCTTGCATGATATGTTAAACTCGCCAGTTTGTCAAATCGCAAACTTTTCCCGTTTTCTACTTCCACAGTGCATTTTTCGGTTTAGTCTGTTTGTTAGTTTTTACAAGTGGGACCACGGCCAAAAGATTCAACAGCAACAACAAAACAATTAAATTTTTTTTTGAGCGTTTTTTTTCTGTTTCCCTCCGCCTACGTTTGTTGATGAAGGTTTTTTTTTTGTTGAGTTTTTTGGTAAGTTTTTCAACAACAACAACAACAACAAACACACAAAGCATCATGTGTAAAGCAAAAATCAACGATCAAATTATATTCATTTTTTTTGGTAATCTTTTTTTTCCCAAATATGAATTATAATAATATTTTCGAAGGAAAAAAAAGATTTTTGGATGAAAAGAAAATCACATGATCCGATAATCATTTCTTGCCAAATAGTAAATCCAAAAAAAAACGCAAATGACGAATCCACAAATCCGTTTTGGATGAAAATAAAATATTATCTGAAGTTTCACAAAAAAAAATTCCAACGCAGCACACAGGGCATATAACAGAGAATCTAAATTTATCTCTTTGTTGTTTATCATCATCTTCGTTTTTATGTGTCCGGGTGAAGCAGAAACAAAACAAACCCGCGGGTTTTTTCTTTCTTTGTTTTCTTTGATTTATTTGATATTATCATGCAAAAAAAAGATAACATTACAATAATAATTTACATTCATCATCATCATTTTCGGTTTTAAAATGAATTTATTCGGGTAATTTTTCGGATATCAGAAAAACCAATATAGTTCACTATATAACTTTAACCATTCGAATCAACCAAACAAAAAAAAACAAGAATATTCTGCTGGCCATATATAGTAGTAGTGGTAGAAAATAGTGATAGTAGTAGTAGTTTCTCTTTAGAGAGATGGTCAAATTCAACCCCCATACACACACACCTCTCTCTTTCATTACAATAAAATTACCACCGGAATAATTTCGGTATACCTCTACTATTTTTATTCTCTACACCAAGAATAATGATAGATCTTTCTTCACGAGAAAAAAATGAACAATTCTTCATCATCATCATCATCATGATAGTCATTCGCAGACACACAGAATGCGAAAGAGGTGTATCGCAAGATGAAAGATCATCATCATCATCATTGATTTTATGTTCACCAATATCCGTAGATCCATCTCCATCTCTATATATATCGGAATCTGACACACAACAGCCAAAACACACAACGCAAAACGAACGAAAAACCGAAGAAAAAAGAAATCAAACACATAATGTTATCATCGAAATGTAAAACTATAGTCCATTCACAGCAAACAAACAAAAACACCAGAATTGAACAACAAACCAGAGAGATTCTTCATCTTGATCAACAACAACAACAACATTTTGAGCATATGTAAAAGTATGTGTGTGTTTGGTTTGGTTTGGTTGTTCGAATCCATCATCGAAGGAAACCAAAAACATTCGAAAACATTCGTTCGAATTGACAACCAAAAAAAAAAAAAAAAAAAATTTGTCGTTTTTTAATTGTTTTTTTTTCTAACTTTGTTTTTGTTTTTGTTCTGGTTTCACCTGAAAATCACATTAATTAAAATTCTTGTTTGTAAATTTTTCAAATCTGAGCTTGTTATTGGAAAAACAAAAATGTGAAAACTTCCGAATTTTTGTTTCCCAGAAAAAATTCTTGCTTTGTTCATTTTGTTCATTTCTTTTTTTTTGTGATAAAATTATCATCTACGTTCATCATCATCAATGTACGAAGCAACAACAACAAAATTTCAATCGGTAAATATTTATTCAAAACAACAAAAACAAAAAATTTTTTTATAACATGTAATTGACAACCACTATTCAAACAAAACTAGCAAACAAAAAACTAAAAAAAAGACTAAAAATAACCCCCGATAAAGATAAGCAGAAAAAAAAGTAGTAATTGTTTAACACAAAAAGAAGAAAAAGAAGAAAAGAAAAGGATTACATCAACATTATTATTCACAACAACAATAAACCTTCTTATTGTTGTTGTTGTTGTTGTTTTCAATCATTCTTTTTTTGTTCCTAGACATGAATGAATAAATAAATAAATAAAAAACAACAAAATAAAATAATCACATGAAGCTTTTAGTATAATGATGATGAGGGAAACATTTTCATTCAGGTCATTTTCATTAAAAATTTATCATCATTCTTTCATTCTTCATACACGAGAGAAGAAAAGGATGGTTGGGGGAAAAGATATAATCTCATTTTTCTTGTGGTTAGTTTTAGGTTAGAGTAGTAGTTATTATCTACTAAAAAATTTTCCCCCTTCCCCCCCTCTGAAACTATTATAATCAATAGGTAGATTGTATAGGTGAAAAAAAAAATTTTTTTCACAATTAAAATTCATTACTCGTACCGATTTGGATCGGTCGTTGATATTCGTTCTTTTTTGTTTTTTGGCTGTTTGTCTTTTTGTGAATCGCGTGTGAAGTATTTCATGTGTGTGTCTGTGTGTGTGACAAGGTGTAACTGGGTTAAAATGAAATTTTTTGACATTTTGAAAAGCCACATGCCATTATAATCAAAAAAAAAAAAAACAATATGAATTATGGCAGTGAAGCTGACATTTTTTTCCATTTTCGTTTTTGTTGTTTGTTTGTTGTACAGGTGTAATGGACATTTTTAAATTAAAAAAATTAATTTTTTTTTTACTTTTCTTTTTTTCCTCATGCAAAATTGGTTCGATTTCCAAAAAAATCAATTCAATTCATGATGATAATCAAGATTTGATTTTTGAATAATTCAATTTGATTTTTGATTCTGATTTTCTCCTCATTAATCCAATAATGATAAAAAGAATATCATTATCATCATTACGTTCAAGTACAAAAGATTCATCAAAAATTGTAAAATATACAACATGTAGTAGTCATAATAATAATAATAATAAATTAGTTGATGATGATTTGGATGAAGTTGCCGTTATAAGTAGTAATGCTGCACCTGAAAGTGTTCGTTATGGTGATGGTCATCATCATTATTCACAAACAGCAAACGGACCAAGAGTTGTACCGGGTATTATAACAGCTGGTGTTGATCGTACAAAACTATTAACCACTACTTCATTACAAAATGCTAATAGGTAATAGATTATTTTTTGTAATTATAAACTTTTATAATAAGAAACTTATAATAACTGATTTTTTCCATTTGTATTTATAGAAAGCCTTCAAATAATTTAAATAGAAACAATGATGATGATGATGATGAAACAAATGATGATGATAATCATCATCATCATCATCATCTAAAAGATCGATGTCCATCACAACAATCATTAATTGCTGTTAATTGTGATCAACAACAAGATAAACAATCAATTTTATCATCAACAAACGCAACAACAACAACAACAGCAACAATTATAAATGGAAAAAATAATAGTAAAAAACGTTCCATTCATCAGATGACAACCGGTTTAATTAATCGTAATGATTTAGAAATATCGAAAAAAACACGTGAATTACGTAGAAAAGAAATCAGAAAAGAATTTGAAAAATGGGAAAATGTTACCGGTTCAATACATCATAAATCCGGTTGTAATTGGTCATTTGTATTTGATCCATCCGGACGACTTTGTTATTATTGGTCATTGATTGTTAGCATTGCATTTCTTTATAATTTTTGGTCAATTATATATCGTTGTGCATTTCAAGAGATTAATGAAAAAACTGTTGCATCATGGTTTGCATTAGATTATTTTGCCGATTTTATCTATATATTAGATATATTGGTTAATTTTCGTACCGGTTATTTGGAAGAAGGTGTTTTACAAACTGATAGTGTTAAATTACGACAACATTATATGAATTGTACAATATTCTATATTGATTGTCTTTGTTTATTACCATTGGATTTTCTTTATTTATCAATTGGTTTTAAATCTATTTTACGTTGTTTTCGTTTGGTAAAAATTTATCGTTTTTGGGCATTTTTAGATCGTACAGAACGGCATACAAATTATCCAAATATATTTCGCACATTATCATTATTACATTATATATTGGCCATATTTCATTGGAATGCATGTTTAAGTCATATAATACATATGAAAGATGGTTTTGGTTCACGTGATTGGTTTACAAGATCAAAAAATAAAGACTGTGAAGGCGTTACTTGTGATTATCTTCAGTAAGTATCTTTTTAATGCAAATTTATGAATCAAAAATAAAAATCTTATCGATTTTTTCTGTTCAATTAAAGCGCCATGTATTGGTCAGTATTGGCATTGACCACAATCGGTATGTTTAGAATTTTTTTTATTGTTTTTTTTTCAAAAAAAAACTAATTAATTTCAATTTCAAATCAAAGGTGATCTACCAACACCACGAACTAAAAGTGAATATGTTTTCCTAATTTCGCAATTGGTTTTTGGTCTTTTTCTATTTGCAAGTATGAATAGTTCATATTCAATTAATGTTTCTTTTGGATGTCTAATTGATGTTTTCATTCATTATTATCTCACGTAATTAAGCTGTACTTGGTCACGTAGCAAATATTGTAACAAATGTTAGTGCTGCACGTAAAGAATTTCAAGGTAGGATATTGATTGATCAATGATGATTTCCAATCGATAAATAATCAATAAATGTTTTTTTTTAAGCAAAATTGGATGCTGTTAAAACATATATGCGTATGCGTAGAGTACCTGATCATATACAAACAAAAGTGATACGTTGGTTTGATTATCTGTGGATGACACAAAAATCATCGGATGAAGAACGTTCAGTTGGTTGTCTTCCGGATAAATTAAAAGCAGAAATTGCTATTCATGTACATTTGGATACATTAAAACGTGTGGAAATTTTTCAAAATACTGAAGCAGGATTTCTTTGTGAACTGGTATTACGTTTACGTCCAGTATTATTTAGTCCAGGTGATTATATTTGTCGTAAAGGTGAAGTTGGTAAAGAAATGTATATTGTTAATCGTGGAAGGTAAACATAGAGATTTCATTTTCTAGGTTATAATTAATTAATTAATTAATTGATTATTTTTTAATTAAAACAAATTTAGATTACAAGTTGTTACCGATAATGGAAAAACGGTATTAGCAACATTACGTGCCGGTAGTTATTTTGGTGAAATTAGTATTTTGAATATGGGAACAGCTGGTAATCGTCGTACAGCATCAGTTCGTTCAGTTGGTTATTCGGATCTATTTTGTTTGAATAAACAGGTAAATTTTATTTTTAATGAAAACTTTTTCATTTTCACTAATTAAATTTTCTAAAAAAATCAAAATTTTTTTTTTTGCAGGATATGTGGGATGTATTAAAAGATTATCCAGCTGCTCGTGTACGATTGGAAGCAATTGCTGTAAAACGATTGGAAAAATATCGTAAAGAACCATTGAAAAAAAGTATTTTTTTTTTTATTCGATAATGAACAGAATGAATTTGGATTGTTAAATTGTCTTTTTTTTTCTCTCTCACTTAAACACATTACAGTTGCAATGGGAAGAAGTAAAAGTACACCTGGTCTAGTTGAATCGAAAGGAAAAATACCTGTTAATAATTTAAATATTTTACAAGCAATGAAAGAAAATCAATCAGCTTCAACAGCAACATTAATAAAAGCTGATGTTGAAGATGATGAAAATGAAAATGATGATTTGAATATGAATGGTGAAAAAATTATAAATGGAAAACAACAACAAGATGATGGTAATTTAGATGAAACAATTGAATCAACAAGCAGTATGGATACAATGAAAGCATCATCAAAAGATAGTCATCAAAATCATCAGGGTCAATCATTAATAGCACAACAAAATTGTTGTGATCAAATTTTACAAAATAAAACAATAGCACATCAACAACAACAACAACAAACATCTACAGCATTTTTATCGCCATCAATATTAGCCACAACAAATAATTATCATCAACAACAACAACAAACGCCACAAACATTAATATATTCACATTTATTAAGTCCGAATGTAGCATTAGTTAATTTTGATCAAAGATCACAACAACATACACCATCACCGTCTACAATGCAACAAACAACAACAAATAATAATAATAATAATTTTTATCCATCATCTCCACAAATGCCTCATCATATATCACCATCATCATTACATCAACAACAATTTCTTCAAGCTCAGCATCCACATCATCCACATCATCATCATCATTTTAATACATCACCATCACCATATTGTACAATAAGTCCGGCTGCATCGACAAATCAGCTTCCAATATTTTCCAATAATTTGGCTGGACAAATCGTAACTCAACAGCAACAACCTCCATCATCATCAAATAATAATAATAATTTATGTGGATCAGATGATAATAGTTCTTATAATAATATACAGATAGAATTTCCAACACAGGATGCATTATTATCGGAAATTAAACGATTACGTGAACGTTTATTAACAATGGAAACAGAAAATGCATCAATGTCAATGAAATTAAATCAACAACAATGGCAAGTTGAAAACAGGTAAAACATTTTTTTTTCTATCCAGGATTTTTCCCCTTGAAATTTGAAAATATTTAATTTTGAATTATTCTGATTTCAGATTGGCCGAAATTGAACATCAAATTAGTTCGGCAGCAAGTGCAAATTCTTGTTCAGCAGCTCAATTAGGTTTTATTAGTTCAAATAGTTCGATGGCAAGTGTTGAAGATAATGAACGTAATAAAGAATCGATTATTTGATTTTTGTATCAACAACAACAACAATCAATCAATCAACCAATAAATAAATAAAAGGCCGCCTAATTACATCAAATTAATGGATAACTACCCACTACGACCACCATCAATCATCAAAACGATACATTCCTTCTTTAATTTTCTTGTTGTTGATCTGGATTATTTATTATTCTCTGATCACATTCACTCTCTCTATCGATGTTTTTTTTTCTTTTGTTCTTCAATATGTTTCGAACTTTTACAAAAATTTGACAAAATGAATAAATTATATATTCTGTTTGATATTGAAAATCTTTATTTAGAAAAAAAAATCTTATTTAATCAATAATCATTTAAAATGAGGTAAATATTGAATCAAATCAAATCAACAGCACAAATGGAAGAATAATTAAGACATTTTTGTTGATATCGTGATGATTATACATGGTTAATATAGGATGGCAATTTTTTTTTGATTATCTTCACCTCCCCTCTTTTATAAATATAAAATTTTTGTTTTTTATAAATTCCAATTTATCACAATGGATGATCAAGGTCAATTTATTTTAAGATTTATTTTCGATGATGATGATCATGATACGAATGGTACGGATAATTTATAATTAAGCCACTGGGTCGAATGTATTTGAAGTATTTTTTTTTTATTTTGAAAAATCATTATTATTATTATTCAAGGCATCCAATGTTTCAAATTACCACAAGATTCAAGATTTTTGATTAGCAATTAATTCATTAACAATATTAGATAATTCTTCATTTTCACGATTTTTTTGTTCAATCTGTGATTGTAAACCATTTACACGCATTTCAAGAATTTTTACCTGTGCTTTTAGATTAACCGTTTCATTATTATTTGATAAACGTTGATTTGCTCTGTAAAGATTCGAGAAAAACAATTTAATAATAATGATTAAAAACAGAGAAAAATACATACGTTTCGATAGCATCATCAGCCTGTTGTCTCAATCGCAGACAATCATCATCTTTTTCTTTTATTTTATCTTTTAATTCTTTTATACGAGAATTTTTCTGTGATAATTGTTGATCAATTTCTTTTACCAATGTACGTAAACCATCATAACGGCTATGTATTTCATAATAATTTTTTTCAATACCATTAATATCTTCTTCTAATTGGCTAATAATAATTGAATTTTTTTTCAATTCTTCATCTTTTTCATCCGATTCTTTTTTCTGTTTAGTTATTTTTGCCATTGATCGATTAATAATTTCTTCATTATACAATAACATTTGTTCCATTAATGATTTTAAATGTTCATTTTCTTGTTCCAATTGTTCGAATTGTTGTTGTTCTTGTTCATCGATATCTGTTTCATCTTTGATAAATGTTTGATTATGAACATCATCATCATCAACAACAATATTGTTGTTGTTGTTGTTACCATTAAGAATCTTATTATCATCAATTTTATTGTTACCATTGTGAATATCATCATTGCTGTTGTTGATGATAATAACATTATCATTAACAATTGGAACATCATTATTATTCGATACTGATGATGATGATGATGATTCGATTTTAATCGGTGTACCAACTAATGGATCAAATTGTCTATATAATGATATACGACCAACATTTGTTGATGGATGATGATGATTATTTTTATCATTATATTCCCATTTATCCAATTGTTCGATTAATGTATCGGATAATGTTTGAAATTGTTGTTCATCACCACCACCATTGTCATTATTATCATTTTCGTTAATCATTTCAGACATTCTAGTTTCAATATTTTACAACAAGTTTAATTAAAATGCACAAGTTTTTTTTGGTTCAAAAAAAACAAAACGAAATCAAATCAATAACCGCGAGTTTATATGCCGAAATTATGTGTGTTGTGGTGGCAAAAAAAAAATTTACATTAATTCTATTCTGACATCTCTTTCTCTCTCTCTCTCAATCATTTTACGTTCGTTGAAAAATCCATAACAGTGAATCGATGATATTGTTCATAAACAACGTTCCAAAATTTTTTTTTTCAAATTATTTCATCATCGCGATTATTATTATTAAATCATCTTTATTATTTTTTAAAATTTCTAATTTTGTTTATTTTATAAGAAAATTGTTATGGACTTTTTTTTCTGAAAAAAAACATAAAATTTTCAAAGAAAAAGTCTTGGATCATAGCTTGGCTTTGGACTTGTTGGTCTATATGTTTTAAATGATGATGAAGATGATGATTGTGGCGGCGGTGGTAACGGTGGTGAACGAGATCTTGAACGACTAAATGATCGCCTTTTTTGATGATGATGATGATGATTATGATGACTTGGTGATCTTGAACGATTACGACGATGATAATTTCTATTTGGTTTCAAAAAAAAAAATTCAATTATCATTTTGTCATAGAATTCGGAATTCATTTACCTTTCCGTACGATAATCACGAGAAATCGATGAACGTTTTCCATTATCATGTTTATTACGTATTCGCATCTCTGTTGGAGCTTTTGTTTATAACGAATTCCAAATGATTAATGTCATGAAAAAATATATATTTCGAAATTGATTAATCTTTTTTTGTTTTTTTTTGATTAAATTCTTTTTTTCAAATAAAAAAACAAACATTACTTTTTCGATCTCCTTGTGCAAATTCTACTTGTAATTCATGGCCCCATAAACGAACATGTTTCAATTTTCGCATTGCATATTCTGCATCCTTAATTCTTTCAAATGTAAATAAAGAAAGGACATGGAAAAACAATCATAGTTAAGGAAAATAAATGTGAAAAGGGAAAAAATATTGATCAAAAAAAAACAAAGAAAAAGTTCATGAGAAAAGGATATTCAACATAGGCAAAACCACGAATTCTTCCCGTATAATAATCTCTTGGTATATAAACATCTTTAATTGAACCAAATTCTTCAAAAATTGAACGTAAATCTTGACATCTTTGATTAATAGACAAAAACATTAGTAAAAGATAAACACAAAACAAACAAAAAGAAATGATACCTTGTTTGAAATGGAACACGTTTTATGAATAAAGATCGATTTGGTTTTGTTGAAAATGTTGGCGATGATGATGAATGATCATATCGATGATGACTCATGACTTTTACACTTTTCTTTAGATTTTCTACAGAATTAATTTACCAAATCGAAATCTAATTCAGATCCAGAATAATGAATAAAAAATATCAAAAAAAAACAAAGGAAAACACGCTTATCACAGAAAAATAATAAATCCAAAATGATCGTAAATAATAACCAAACAACATACAACATTTACAACAAAACTAAAATGAATTCGAACTTTTTTTTTCTCCTTTTTCTAAATCCAATTCGAACAAATGAAAAAAAATTCCTTCGATTATTAATGGGACCGATATATCGATTGTAATGACCCTAAAATAATCGATTAATTTTATTCTTTAGAAACAAAACAAAAAAAACTTTGAAAAATTAAAATTTAAAAAAAAATTTTCTTTTTTTTTTATTTCGAAAAAAATGCAACAAAGTGAAAAAATGATTGAAAGAAAACATCAAGGCATTGAATGAATATCAAAATACATAATCAATTTAAAATGATGAATGAATGAATGATGAAAATTTAAATTAAAAATCAAGATTTGTAGAATGAGTGAGTGAGTGTAGTTGAAAGGTTGAGTAAAAACTAATGACAAAAAATAAAAATAAAAATCATATGAAATTCAAAATAAAATTATAAATTATAAATCAAAAAAAAAAAAAAATGAGAAACTTAAAACGTGATTGATTCCAAAAAACCAAAAAATTAACTTTTTTTCATCATCATTGTTGTTTTACCACCACCAACAACACCGGTTGTACCACCACCACCACCGTTATTATAATTATTACTACCGGCTGAACAATTATGACAAAATTCTAATGACATTTCACGATTTGGTTTTAAATGAAAACAAATACCAGCATTTGTATGATGATTATCTTTATTATGATAATTATGTTGATGATAATGATAATGACCATGAATATTACCATTATTTGTAACAATACTGTTATTATTTCCATCAATTTTTGTTGTTGTTGTTGATGATGATTTTAATCGTTTTTTAGCCAAATAACCATTTGTTTCATCAATAATTGTCGACGACGACGACGACGACGACGATGTTGTTGTTGTTGATTGTGGTGGATCAAAACTCTGCAAATTAACACTATTCAATTTAATTGTTGGTAATTTTTTCATATGTTGAATTAATTCAAGTATTTGTGGTGTTTGTTTAACAATTGATTCTAAATATTCTTGTCGTTTTCTGGTCATATCCAATAAATCGGCCATTTTATCATATAAATTTTTTAATTGGGAATTTTTCTGTTCCAATTCCTGATTTCTATCGATTAATGCTTGCATTTCATTTTTCTTTTTAGCACGATTTTGCCGTGCAGCAATTGCATTTGCATTCATGCATACCATTCGATTATTATCTTTACCAGATTTTTTTGATCGTTTTCCATTATTTGAACTAATAATTGATTGTTGATCACTTTGTTGTTGTTGATTATTCGACAATATTGTTGATGATAATGAATATTGTGAAAGAATATCATCATCAACATTAAATTGTCCATCATTAATATCACCACTACCAACACCACCATTAATATCATCATTTTGTTGTAATTGATGAGCAATATTTTCAACAAATTGTACATTACGTTCGAATGAAAAATTTTCATCATTTATAATGTTTGGATAGATTGATGTAACAAGTGTTTGTTCTTGATAATTATCATTATGACCACCAACACCGTTATAAAATTCAACATTAGCCATTGTTGTTGTTGTTGCTGGGATTTCTTGTTCAGTTTTCATCATTGAGCCATAAATTTGTTGTTGTTGTTCATTATTTCTGGATTGATCAACAAATTCAATTTGATGCTGTTGATAAATGGTTGAATCCATATTTGATAAATTAGTCAGATCTAAATTATCATCAAACAATAAAAATGATGATGAGGATGAGGATTGTGGTAATAAAGATTCATCAAATGTTACATTACCATTCCAATCTGTTAATGTTTCAGGAATAATTGTTGTTGTTGTTGATGATGATGATAATGATGATGAATTTAATAAAAATTGATCTATTTGATCATCAAAATCTTGATGATTAATTGCAGGTGTAGGTGCATTCAATAATAAATCATCATCATCCGATTCATTATCTTTATTAAAATTAATTTCAACTAATGATTGTTCAATAGCCATTATTGATGCCGGTGATAATATTGTTTCAAATATTGTTTCAATTGATAAGGATGATTCTTCTTCGATCGATTCCAGATTATTATCAATGATGATTACTTTTTTTTAATCACAAACAAAAAAAAATCTATCAAAATTTTTAAAAAATCACAACAGGCCCAACCAAATATCTTTATCACAATGGAATCGATCTTCGAGAAACACCAAACGACGACGATGATGAAACCCAAACCAAACCAATGACTTCGAATGAATGACAAGGTATACCACCCCCTCTTTTCTTCTTCTTTCTTGCTTTTACTTTTCTTTTTCTTTAGCGGCTCGCGATATCTTCACACACCATACACTCGCAACAACCAACCTATCAAAACGACGACGTTGATGAAACGTTTATCGATATTTCGCCATCGACAACATTATGCATGGCACATGCATGCATTAAAAAAAAGAAAAAGAGAAAAGGATTCGCGCATGTCTGATTCGAAAAAAAAATTGATACACATTCTGTACTGTATGCGCGCATTGTTACCAACCGCGATTCAAAAAAAAAAAAAAAAAAAAATTATCAATGCATTGCATCATTGACCGAAAAAAAAAAAATTAGAAAACAAAAAGAAATTGGGAAAAATCAAATTCTTAGGAAAAAACTTTTGGACGAAAATTCATTTATTTCATCATTTTCTGCTATACATTTCATCATTATTTCAACAAAAAAAAATTCTTTGATCGTTGATGACGATTCGAATCAACAGTTTGTTCGATTTATTTGGGGGTGGTGGTGGTTGAGGAAGGATGTTTCAAAAATTTTCAAAATGATGTTTAAATATAATACCTTCTTTACGATTTAATTGATCACATGCTTGTTGTACACTATTTGTCATTGGATTTGGTCCACAACTAAAAACCCCGACACGTTCGACCTTTGGAAAAAGGAAAAACGAAAAACGGTTAGTATCAGAATTTAGAAGAAAAAAAAACCGAAAATTAATTTACATTTCGATGTTCATATTGTAATGATTCGAAAAAAACTTTAAAATTTGGTCGTCCAAAATGTGTTTTAGCTTGTAGACCAGTGAAAAGACTTTTGTTTGAAATACGTTGAAAATGTCGTTCACAAATATACTTTGAAATTCAGGAGAAAAAAAATGGATTTATTCGAAGAAAAAGACATTGAAAACATTGATATCTTACCAACATTGTTGTTCGAAGATCAAATTTTTCATAAAATTGTGTTATGAAAATATGTGTAACCAATAAATTATTTGAATCTTTTTCCTCTGCTTCCCGAATAACATCAGACATCCATTCAAAATGTTTTTGTGTACGAGTTACCCATATGAAATAAACTTTTTTACAATTAATTTTTGCATTAATACTTGAACGAAATGTAATATCTTTAATGATTGATGCAAACGGTGTAATACCGATACCACCACCAATTAATATTGAAACATCAAAACGAAACCAATCCTGATGTCCTTCACCATATGGTCCATCCAGATATAATTTCGGATAAGGACGACCATTCAATTGATTATGATCATACATTTGACGAATATTTTTTGTAAATGGTCCAACAGCCCGTATATATAATGATAATGATGATTCATGTGGTGCTGATGCAATTGTAAATGGATGATATTCACTATGGTTTAAACCCAGACAAGCAATACGTAACCATTGACCACTTTTATAATCAAAATTTGGTGGTTTTTTAAATTCTAAATATGTAACATTTGATGGATGAAGAGTTGCTTTTACAACCGATATTTCAATCTTTTTTCGACTTGCACTAATCAAACGATCAATTGTAAATAATGTCTGTTTCGGAAGTAAGAAAAAATTCAAAATTCAAATGAAGAAAACAACAGATAACTTACCAAAGGTATGATAAAATAATAATAAAAAATTGGTGGCTGTACTAATCTACCTAAACCATGTAAAACCATTAATAGATAAAATAATGGATACAAACTATGTGTCAACCAAAATGCATTGAATATATGACGCCGTGAATATGGTATTGCAAATATATAGATAATGAATAATATGGCTAATAAACTGAAACCCGTTACACCGGTAATTGTACCGAATGCCCAATGATAAAATTTTGGCATTTCATTTGATCTGTGAATCAGACGAAAAGAGAAACAAAGATTTCAAAGTGAAAAATGATTCAAAAAATACATACGAAAAATAAGTTTCGGACAAAATACAATTCAAATCCTGTGGTCGTTGTGTTGATATATGATAAAAATTACTTAAATGACCAAATGAATGTATGATTGCCATTATAAAACCAATGAATGCTAAATATTTATGAAATGAAACAACCGAATCAAATGGTATATAATGATGAAGAAATGTTTCACGTATAACGGTTATAATATTACGACACATTGTCAATAAGATGGTAGAATAAACAAACATTATAACACTTGCTGAACCACGTGTTAATGGTATACCAAAACCGGCTATTTGTCGTAAACCAGATGATTCATTCAATTCAATATAATAATAAGCTTTATCCAGGAAAATAATCAAAACAATAAGATTAAAGAAAATCAAGAAAAAAATTTCTTTTTTCCTTGCATCCAAAAAACGAATCCACGTTATTAACCATTCTGGTTCGGATGATAGTTTTGGTTCTTGTGTTTCAATTTTTAAAAATGTTGGTGCTTGTTTGGTAAAATCCGGTACAATATTATTCTTCTGGTTACCACCAAAATAACTACGAACAATTGTATCATTTGCACGATTTATTTTACTTTTTCGTTTTGTTGTTGTTGTTTGTGTTGTTGTTGATGATGTTGGTAATTTATCCAAATTGGATAGATCAAAATTCAATTCCGTATAACCTAATTCATCTTTATAATTATGAAATAAACGGCTAAAATCATCAAATGTTAGTTCTTTTTTTGAATTAAAACCATTTTCAATTAACATTGATTGAATTGTTTGTTGCATTTCTTTTGGTGATACACTTTGATTTGCAATTTCCAATAATGATTTTATCATTGAACTAAAATCATCCATTGATAAACGACCAGTTTGATTAACATCATACATATCGAACATTATACGAATTTTTTGTTCAGCTGATCCTTTTGCAAATATAATAATAACATCAAGAAATTCACGAAATGATATATAACCATTATTATCCGAATCAATTAAACGAAACATTTGTCGAACAAATGTTGCATCCGGACGCATTGATAATACTTCAGCAAATTCAAATTCAGTTAATTCGGTTTCGATAATTTCTTTAGCCGTTTTCATATCTAGCTGTTTTTTATCCATTTTTTGATTAAATGCTTGTGAAAATATAACACGAAAAAATTTTTCCAAATGTTTTTGTCGTTTATTACGAGTATATGCTGATTTGAATATAAATCTCAGCTCTTTATTGGTTCTTTCCATTTGATAATGAATTTCATTTAGAAATCCTTCCAATTTTGTCAGGAATTTTTCACGATCATAATATGAATCAAATTTTAAAACTAAATCATATTCTTTTGGAAAACGTATTAGCATATAATTTTGATTATTATTTAAACTTAATTCAATAGATATTTTACCAATAGAATTATTTTTCAAATAAATACAACGTACAATACGTGATTCATATGGTAAACGTACAATGATTGAACGTGATTTTGAATTTAACGATATAATTGTATTACGATAACCATCATTATTACCTAACCATTCTTGTACCATTGTATTATCATCATTATTGATTGTCATTCGTCGTAATTTTGATACTTTTATACGTTGACATTCGGATTTATGATGCCGCATGTAAACTAATAATTTCAATATTATAACCAATATTATTATGAATAATGGTATCAGTAGAATGGTAACCACGAATGATAATTCACTACCATTAAAATAATCATAACATTGTCCTTTGGTACAATTTTCCATTGAAACAAATGTTTGGAATGTTGATAATGTTAAACATTTGGTTGTTTTATCCGAAATTTCACATGGATAAATACGTAATAATTTACGTAAACTTTCAAAACATTTTTCCGATATACGGTTTTGATCTTCATTTGGTAATTTAAATGCATCTGATTGTATTAATTCATCATTAACATTGGTTATTGATTTAATTATATCGGAAAATTTGATTGATTTTATCATTTTAATTTGATATGAATCAAATTGATTTGAATTCAAATTTTCAAAATAAAATCGATCACCATTACGTAAACGTAAAAATTGTTCAAGAAAAAAATATTTTATCATCGAACCTGGTTGTTTACCATTATTTTCTAATAATGCACCAACAATCAGATCAATATTTTGAATATTCTGATATAATTTTGATAAGATTATTTCCAAACGATGATTGATACGCATTGAATATGACCATTGTGAACGTAATAATTGTCGAAATGATCCATATGTAATATTTGAATCTAGACCGATTGTTTTTCGTACTGTTAGATAATCTGGTTGTTGAAAATCTCTTGAATATTGTAATAAAATGGCAACTAGATTTTGTCTAGTAAAATCAGCACCAATACCTTTTGCATAATGTAAAATATCTTCAACAATAAAATGATCATCACGTTGTGAACTTTGTAATAATAAACCGATAAGAATTTTTTCAAAACCATCACGAACCAAATAGTTTATTGGATCGAAATAGGTATTACATGTACGCAGGATAGAATAACGAAAATTTTTCGAACATTCTGTACTCAATTTGAATACTGATGGTGATATTAACGTATAAAGATATGCATTGGAAAGAATTTCAAATAAATCATTAATTTGTGGATCAATCATTGGATCATAACCATGATATTCGGGTAATGTTTCACCTAAAAATGATGGCAGCCATTCATTGAATACAATATGTTGCATAGTAGCAATGGTATATTTTCTTGCTTCCATATAAATCATTTGATCAGAATGATTTGGATTTTTTTGATAAATCATTTCGGCAATTAAATTATGCCATCGTAACCAAATAAAATGTATGGTTAATATAAATGGATTTTCATTGATTGGATTTTCACCGAAATCTATTTTTTTTTTTTTTTTAGAATGGTCGAAAGGAAAGAAATCAATTAATCGATATAATCGATACTTTGAACAAAAGAAAAAATAATTGAAAAAAAAATCTTACAATTAAAACATTCTTTACCAAATCGATGTTGATGATGATAATGATTAAGATGATGATTCGATTGTGTTTGATCGATTAAACGGCCACGTTTAAATGTACGTAAAAAATCTGAACAAAATTTTGAATTACCATAAATTAATTCACCATCAATCCATATGCTACGATAATTCATTTTGTTTGGCGGATTTTCCAACGATTCGATCAATTTACAATGTTCAATTTCATTCAAAAACATAAAACTATGTTCCGATGTACTTGATTGATATGGTATTTGATTTCCATTACGATCAAAATATGTTCGTGGAAGGGGGATTTTTCGATATGATGGTGGACATTTTGGATGCCATGTATCCAACATATCATTCAATATGAACATACCAAAATAAACTGATAATAAATTTTTACCATTGATTGAAAAATGTATTTGATTATCATTGAATATTGATTCACTAATCATAAAAATATTATCATTATCATCAGCGGAATTATTACGAAATTTTGGAAACATTAATTTTTTTATTGGTGAACCATTTGAACCAAGATCTGGACGATTTAGATCATGATACCAACCATCATAGCTTAAAAATTCATCAATATTCGTTGGTGATGATGATTGTAATGAATCGAATGGAAAATTTTGAAATATTTGCAATAATGATCCACTTAATTCATCAGCGACAATAACATCATCATTATTGAATGTTTCTGTTGATTCATTATTGAATTTTCTTAAACTTTTCGATAATAACGGTATGGACGATGAATAATTTGTAATCAAATTAATCAATATTATTATTGTAATGATGATTTTGGTGATGATTATGCGAATGTCCATGATTGATTGTTCGATGATGACTGGACTAAATTCGAATCAATGTCGACATGTTATGTGTTATGTTTTAGAGAAAGAAAGAAAAAAAGGAAATTCATTGATAAGGAATATTGCTGTTGTTTGTTGTTTGTCGTGCTGTTATCATTGCAGGAAATCATCATGGTGATGATGGCGGTGAAGGAGCCTATGCAATGGAATCAATTCAATCAGAATGAAATTTGATTTCAATTTTTCATTGATTTTTTTCATTGTTTTTGAATTTCAAACAAAATCTACGATTCAAATCGATTTCCTTGTTCAAACGAAAATTTTTTTTTTTCGTTTTGTTTTGTTTCTTAATTTCAATTCTCATTCCGGTTTTCAACTGAATAATCACAAATTCTATGTAAGTTTCATCGAATCCAATCACACACACACCATTCACATTAAATAATATATCAATCACGTTCGACAAATGCGGAATACGATGGAAAAATTGAATTTTTTTTTTATTTATTATAAAAAAAAGTTATTAAAATTAATCGATTTAAAAGAAAAAAATTAAAATATTTAAAATATTTTACATTATTTGTTTGATTATAATTTAGATCTTTTGGCTGGAATATTATGGTCCAATGATGATGATGATGCGGATGATGATTCGATTCGTTCACGTGATTTAGATTTTTGTAAATTTTTTGATGGTGTAATTCCCGTATCTTTTAATATTTTTTCATCCGTATTACGAACATTTTGAAATTCAACCGGATATGATGTACGAAGATGTGGCCTTAGTAATTGATTTCGTTGTCTTAATATTTTTATTCGTTCTTGTGGAAATGGTGTTGGTGGTGGTGGTTGTGGATTAATCGATGATGATTGTGTTATTCTATTCGGATCCATAAATTCACCTTCTTCATCGGCCATCTCGAATTTAATACCCTGTACATCGGGTAGTTTATTGATTATTCTTGGATTTGATGTTTTTGTTGTTGTTGTTGTTGATGATGATATTACAAATGTTTGCGATTTTTGATAAGGTAATTGATTCGCTTTCGATTGACATTCTTCTTGTTCTTGTTGTTTCGGTTGATTTTGATTAATTCCCCGGTCATTCATCAATTTCGAACGTTTTACATCATCATTAACATTCGATTCGGTAAATTGAGCCATCAATTTTCTAAGATTTTCAATTTCTTTTTCCAATTCCATATTTTCTTTTAATAATCTTTCTTTTGTTTTTCTTTCAGCAACAAATGATTGATTTTCAACAATATATGCTTTTTGTAGATTTTTTATTTTCATTTCAAGTTTTTTCGTATTCATTTTCATAGTTTCAAATTCATTTTGTAGTTGTTCATATTTCAAACGAAACATTTCATTATCATTATTTTTTTCAAAATTTTTCAGTTTTTCACGATAATCATCGATAATTGAATGTAAATTTTCAAATTCTTTTTGTTTTTCATCAAATTTTTGTTGAAATTTCTTCAATTCTTCATTTTGATCGGTGATTTTTTGTTCATGTTTTTCAATTATTAATCGAGATTTTTGTAATTCTTTTTCAATTTGGCCATTATCCGTACAAATATCTTCCAATTGTATTTCTAATGTATGTTTAAAATGTGAAAGTAATGATATTGTTTCAAGTTGTTTATTAAAAACTTCAATAATTTGTTGACAATTCGAATCAATTTCCTTTTGAAATTTTTCAGTAAAATTTTCTTGATTTTCTTTTAATTTTTGAAAAGATTCTTTAACATTTTTCAATTCCAATTCAATGGATTGTTTTAATTGTTTTATCAATTGATTTTGTCGAATTAATTCATTTGTATTGGTTTCGTTTAACATTTTTAATCGATCAAATTCATTTTGTAATAATTTTATTCTTTCATTCAATTTTTCCGTTGATTTTATCACCAAATCTTTTTCATTTTGTTCATTCGATAATTTCTGTTCTAATTCTTCTTTTTGTACGACCAGCTCTCGAATATCTTTTTCCAATGCATTAATTTTGATATCGGCAACATTTTCACCAATAATTTCACCAGTCATCATCATTGGTAAATTATTCAAATCTGATATTGAATTATCGAATGAATAATTAAAGGAAATATTTCTTCGTAGATTAATCGAATGGCTTTCTTTCATCTGTACGATTTGTGTTTCAAGTGTTCGAATCAATTCTTCATAATCATCCATTTTTTCACGTTGATTATTAATAATTTTTTCCAATTTTATTAATTCATCGGATAGTAGAGAATTTTTTTCCATCAACATTTCAATATTGTTTTTATTTTTTTGTAATTTTTCAATTTGTTCATCTTTTTGGGTGATAACAGTATCCATATCATCCATTTGTCGTTGAATACTTTGATTTTCATTCTGTGAGAATTCATATTTTTGTCGAATATCATTGAATTTTTTCTGTAATGATTCAAATTCTTGTTTAAGATCATCATATTGATCAGCATCAACAACATTACGTTGATGAAATATTGTTAATGTTTCACGTTGTTTTTTAATTGTCAATTCTTTTTCATGAATAATTTTATCTTTTTCTTCCAACAATAATTCTAAATCATCAATTTTGTTTAATAATTCATTTTGATTAGCCCTAATGTAACAAAAAAAAATGTTGAATAAATTTTTTTTTTTTTTTGGAAATATCATCTGCACTTACATGATTTACCAAATCGCGATTTGATGATGATAATTATGATTTTCAAAAATTTCAAATATAAAATCCAATCCAAACAACAAAAAAAAAAAAAAAAACACAACCGTCATTCAATTCAAACAAACATACAGCGCCACTAAACACTGCCATCTAGTAACGCATTTAGCCATTTTTGAAAAAATGTGGAATATTATCCAGATGTTCGAATGAATCGAAATGATGGAAAATCCCGATTCGAATGTGGATTATTTAATCGGTGGATCATCATCATCGATTAATGAAAAAATTCTTCGTTATGAAAATTTTGTTGAAAATGTATTGAAAAATGATTTGCATAAAGTTTCTTGCCAATATGAAAAGATCTGTGAACAAATTACCGATTATAATAATATTAAATCAACAATTGAAACAATCAATGGTGATCAAATGAAAACATTGAAAACAATGAATGATATTGGTTCAAATTGTTATGTTCAATGTGTCATGTAAGTTGTTTTTGATTCAAAAAACAAAATTATCTAATTGTCTTTTCTTTCAATGTTGCTCAGACCGAATACCGATCGAATATATTTATGTGTTGGACTTGATTGTTATGTTGAATTGACACTTGATGAAGCATTGAGATTCATTAATCGTAAAACAGAAATTCTTAAAAAATCAATGGAATTTTTAATGGAAAATTCTGCTAAAATTAAAGCCCATATTAAAATTGTATTAAATTTAATCGATCAATTACGAAACGATGATGATGGCGATGGATAATAGTTAATTTTTTAAAAATAAATACTAATTGAAAGAACAATCAAATAAATTCTGTACATTATTCATGATTAATATTCCTTCAATTTTGAGCATTTCTAAACAACCGATAAAATTGCGATAATAAGATGATGTTAGACCATTTGGTAATGAATGACAACCACCGATCCATAATTTTCCATTCGTATTTAATTCATTGGCTCCATCGGCAGAAATAGCGCTGGACATATATTTTTCATCCACTTCCATAATGCCTATTCGTTTATCTCTAAAAAATTATTCAATTAAATTCATGATTGAATTGAATAAATCAATCTAGTTAATATACCTAGTTAATATAACATGATGAAGTTCACCATCATTGATTTTGATCGTACTTCTTATACTAAGATAATTAGATCGTATACCAAGATTAAAACTAAATTCCAGATAACCATCGATCAATATTAAAGCAATATAATCCGATATTGTATTTGAATCATTGCTTAGCCAAAAGATTAATCCATCTTCATTTTTGGTACGCAATTTCAGTTCGATCAAATTTTTATGATAATTGACCCTTGTACAAAAAAATCATTAGAATAAAATATTCAAATGAAATAAGTAAAAATCAAATTACAATTGTAAATCCACTGTAGTCATATTATCCACATAGGATCTTCGTAATATTGAATTGGAATTCTTTTCGATAGCTATTGTAAATAGAAATAATTTTTTTTTAAATTTTCAATATAATTTGAATTTGGTAATATTTACCCTTTTCACACAATTCACCGTGATAATTCGGTTGACAATGGCATATGAATGTATTTACTAACCAAAAAAAGAAAACAAAATTGAATGATAACATTTACTAGATGAAGTGACTTACACCATGGTAAACATTGACCATCATTATGACATGGATTTTCAATACCACCACAAGGTGGACCATGATATGGTTGAACATTTACCAGATTGATAGCTTTGTCGATAATGTTTCGTTGTATGATACCATTAATAACAATACGTTGTATTGCTCCATTGAAATAATTATCGGCGGATGGTGGAATACCACCCAAATAAAATGGTTGATTAAGATTTAATTCATTTAGATTTCCAATGGCTACATCTGTCACTAATGGTCTGTGCACAGGTTTTGTAAAAAAATGATGGTTATATTCCATGAATTATATAATCAAAATAACACATACTCATCATCCATTTGTAACATTCCTATTTTTGATTGTCGTATCATAACTATTCGATGCCATTCTCCAAGTTTTAATCGATTTTGTGATCTAAAATGTTTTAGCGAAAAAAAAATCAATATTGATCGATAGAAACTTTCAGATAAAACTTACTTGATAGAAACATTTCCACTATTCGTTAAGAGCGATCGAAAAAAAATTTAAAAGAATAAGTTTGGAAAATATAGATTTTTTTTTAACATTTACCTTTTGTTTTGCGGATTTCCCAGATTAAAATCAAAATAAATAAAACCTTGATTCAGATGAAGTTGTAGAAAATCACCTTGACTATGACCATTGAACATGATTAAACCATTCAATGCTCTTGTCATAAGCCAAACTATAAACAAAAAATGGTTTAGTTTATCAAATAGAAATTCAATTTATCAAAACAAACCTTCAATTACAAATGTTTGACTAACACCTTGTAATGTTGGTAATTGTACAAATGATTGATTCCAAAAATCCATAACAGCTAATGAATGTGCTATGTTAGTTTTTTTTTGGAAAAAATGATAATAAAATTTTGCTTTGTTTCGAAAATGTATAACTTACATTTATTACAAATATGATGATCATATTGACAGAATGTACATTTATGTCCAGTACATAATTTTGTTTCACATTGTTCACCAATGAATTCCTTCGGACAGATACATTTAAATGAAAGATTACGTTGTCGACATTTACTACCATTTTTACAAAATGATCGATTACAAGCACTTTTGTCACAATTTTCTATATAAAAAAAAGATTCAAAATAAACAAATTTATTCATTTTCAGGCAGAAAAAACAGAAACATACCGATATTGTTCCAATTGATAAAATCTGGATTTCGATCCGACAAATGTATACGATTATCATTGACAATCAATGAATGTAGACAACCGGTAAAATTCTTTTTTACGCTTAAAAGATCAAAAAATTTTCTCTGATTTAATGATGGTAAACCACCAATGAAAAGATTATGACCTAAATCAAGAAGTTTATGTGGACCTTCACTTTTTCCAATTATCTGATCATTATTTATCGATAATGAAGCTTCAGCAAATTGACGATTAATCTGTATGACAAGATTACGACCAAGAATAATTGGTTTTGATCCTTTCAGCACTACAGTTCCACTTCCTAAATTGAATCGTAATTCAATGAATGAATTTTTTAAAATCAATGCAATATAATCGCCTTCTCCGGTATTTGTTTGTCCATTATATAGAATAATACCATCCGTTGTAAATGTTATTATTTCTAATTTAATTTTAACTTTTGAATGAGCTTTAAGTGTATCCATTTCGATAAAAGCTTCGCCATTGAAATGAATATTTTCCGATTCTTCATATCGATAATCATAATCGACCATTGTTGGCATTGTTGGACCAGCAGTATTCAAAAGGATTTCATTTTCAGACATATCCAACATTTTTACAGTCAAATGTTGTTGTTGTTGATCATAATCTTGATAACGAGTTGAACGACGTACCGGACTTGTTGTTGCTGAATCTTGAAATGCAACCGTAGTAGGATAACAACGATCTGATGGTAAAGATGCAATTGGCTCATTCATTTTACATGAATACAATTTCAGATGACATTCAGATTCATAAATTTTTCCATTACTACCACATACCGGATCAGTACTAAATGGACAATCAAAATCACAAACACAATGTGAATTTTTACATATTGCACTGAAATTACATTGATTATTATCAGTACAGGGATACGTTTCGGTTGTAATATTTACTGTAAAATTTTAAAAAAGATAAATTAATTAGATAGAATCATTCATTATTAGAAATAGTCTTACGGTCAATCGGACAACGATCCAAATGTCCGAATGTTGTTTCCGAACAAATATCACATTTCATTCCTTGAAATCCTGGTTTACATACACAACGGCCAGTCATTTGTTCACAATCGATTCGTGATGATCCAATCTTATTACATTTACAAGCTGAAATGGTAAGGTTTTAGAAAAAAAATGCAGAAAAACAAAAACAAATAAAACTTACGAATACAACCGGAATTTCCTTCGGATATCTTATGCAATCCCCAATAACCTGCTTCACAACGATCACAACGTAAACCACCGACACCTGGTTTACAATAACATTGATTTGATTGTGGATTACATTTCGCAAGATATGATCCCAGTCGATTACATTGACAAATACTTGGACATCCAGCATGATTTGGTCCAAGGGCTAAAGTTTTTTGATCCGGACAACAACCATAAACGGTATCGAAACAATCTTCATCGAAATCCAATTCTTGACAACATTTAGCAAAATCTAATCCTTTATGACAATAACTATATTTTGGACAATTTTGTTGTTGACAATTGTATTCTTTTTTAGTAAAATTATTGATCAATGGTGGTTGACCTTGACATGGTATATTTAAAAATTTTTTACAAAAATTCATATCCATTTTATCAATATTTTGTTGTCGATTACAAATTTCTTCACGAAATATACATTCATTTTCATAGATACGGCCATCATTTCCTGTTATAAACGATATATAAAATATTCAAAATTGAATCAAATGAAATTATTTGAACAAAATTACCACAAATTTTTTCCGAATTAGCTGTGAATATTGAACAATTGAAACTGTTGAAAGGAAAATAATCATTAAAATTTTACGTTATTTTTTTCGATTGACTTACTTGCAAAAACAAGTATTTTCTGTTGATTGATGTTGATGATCAATCATACAGATACCACCATATTTACATGTATTATATTGACATCGTGTATTCATTGATTCAGTGACTGAAATTTGGTGAAATGGAAAAAATATTCGATTATTATTAAATTAAAAAATGATCCGATAAAATATAATTACTTTTGAGCAATGGCAGCTTTCCTTCACAAGGTCCTTTATATTGTATGTTGATTTTTTTCAAACTTGAACAAGCCGATATCATTAATTGACATTGATTTTCATAGGTAATATTATTCGAACCACAAACCGGATCAATATAGGTGGGACATTTTTTCGGACAAACACACACCCCGTTTTCACAACGGGCACCAAATTCACAATGAATATTTTGACAAGAATTACATGGACCATGTTTAATAATCAGAATATTTTCTCGTTTTTTACATGCACTAGCACGAAATTCACATTCATTTGTATAGGTTATCAGATCTGAACCACAAACTGGATCATATTTCTATTTTGAAATGAAAAAAATGATTAGATATTTTTCAAAGAATCTTATAAATAAACATCAAAACCTTTTGACAATTTGTTGGACAAACACAATGACCACCTTGATCATCGGTTTCACATTTAGAATAATATAAACAATTAATATTTTCACATCCAAAACAAGGACCATCAGAAAATGTTATATTATTCAATTGTTTTTCACACATATCCTGACGAAATTTGCAACGATTTTTATACGTAATAAGATTGCTACCACAAACAGGTGAATATTCTTCATTACATTGTGGACAAATACAGCTATAATTTCCTGTTGGTGATAGGCCACAAATTGAACCATATTTACATATACCATGATTACGATGACAAAAATTATCTAAATCTTTATGGTTGATGATGATGATTATAAAAATGTTTGAATCAAAAAATTCCGAGTGTAACACTTACCACAAGTACCCATATATCGAATGCTAATATTTCGATGATTTAAACAAGCTTGACGTTTTAGATCACAATCAGAATCATATGTTTTACCATCAGTACCACATACTGGTTTCAATATTTTTGTACAACTTGTTGGACATTGACATTGAGCAATACCATAACGATTTATTTCACAATCCTGATATTGTGAACATTTTAGTGATTTACATGCATTGTTTTCTATCATGAGCAACAACGAAAAAACAAAACATTAAGTTTCAGGAATCAAAAATGACAATCAACAAACCTGAACATGATTTTTGATGTAATATTCGTAAACTTTTTGAACTACGACATGCTTCAACACGTAGTGTACATTCATTGATATATGTTTTACCATCACTACCGCAAACTGGTTCGAATTCATTACCACAAGCACAATTACATTTACAAATTGGATTACGATTATCATCAACTTGACATATTTGTGATGCTGGACATTTTACACCATAACATGGATCTGATAAGAAAAATGGAACGAAGAGATAAAATATCATTATTGTGGAAAATTGTAATTAACATACCACAAGAACCATTATAACGAACATGTATCTCTTTGGAAAATTCACATGCATGTCGATTTAATTCACAAAGATTTGAATAATCATGTCCATCAGTACCGCAAACTAAACGACTACCACGTGAATCACCATATGATGGACATTTTTCCATACAAACACATTCAGCCGAATGACCATCATATGATAATTGACATTCAGCACCAAGATGACAATTTTTTTTATAACATGGATTCGATGGATCCAAACGATCAGATCGATAACATGATTGAACAAAATTATTTACAACTAAAACTATAATAATAATAATAATGAAAAAGATTAGATTTGTCCAGAAAAACATTTGAAAAACATAATATTAAAAAAAATGTGGATTATAAGGATGATAATGATGATGATTTGATTGAATTCATTGAACTCAAATTTATTCAAGTTTCTGTTCCAATAACAATAACATCATTTTTTTAATATATAGTGATGGAATGCTCAGAATCCAGAATTACCAGAATTCTTGATCCAATTCGAATTAAATATTAACGATAATAGATGGCGTTCACTTGTTCGACCAAAGAAAAAAAAATCGAATGTTGCGGAAATGAATGAACAACAATAGTAAGTATCGATATAACTATCGATTATTCTATCGAACACAATCGAATACTATTGATTAATAAGATTAATATATTGATAACCACAACAAATCAATCGATTGATGATGATGATTACCAATTGAATATTTTCATTTTATCTCGATTTATAAATCTAACCATATTGTTATTTCCATGTTGTTGTTGTTGTTCAAGATTATTATTGTCATCATTATTTATAATGCTTATATAGGATTAAGTTTTTTATTATTATTATTGTTTTTTTTGGCTATCTCTCTCTTCATATATAAACATTGTTCAACAAACATTGTTGTTTTTTTTTATTTTCATTTTTTTTCATCATCATCAACGAAGACGACCAGAAAAAAATGAATCAAATTGATCGTAAAGACAATAAAGAAGATTTTTTTTTGGCTATATGCACAATTTATTTCTGTATGGATGATGATTCAAGAAGATTTTTTTGGGTTGTTTTTCGGGTGCACTTGTGTTATTCGCCAAACGAATCGATCTATTGGCCATCATGCCGGCGTCCAGCACCTGTGTACACGAAAACGAAAACGAAAAAAAAATGTTTAAAGGATGTTGTTATTGATGAAAATTACAAAATTTCGAATCGAATCAAATCGATTCGAATTTTCGATCCAAGCCATTTATTTTTGAATAAAACTGTCTAACAACAACAAAGTCTACCATCAAATAACTTTCAAATATGCCAATATAGCCCCCAAAACCACTTGGTTAAATGATGATGATGGTAGTGGCCATTGGCGATCATTGATGATGATCTAATATCGATAATCAATCTAATAATCGAATATTTAAGGAATTAGCTCCAAACAAGAAAATCGATATTATGAATATATTCAAAAATTACATTTGTGTGTTGAACACACACACACACTTTTTTTGGAATCGAGAAGCCACCAGATCGATAATTATAAGTAATGGATATATATTATTATATAAACGTTTAATTTGATTTACTCTTTCCATTTTCTATAGAGAAACGACGACGACGACGACTTTTTATTTGAACTTTTTTTTCCGTTTGGTCTTTGTGTTTGAAGAATCTAATATAATAAGTAAAAAGGATTATTGAATTGAATTGAATTGAATTTCACTTGTGATGACTTTTGGCCATATAATTTCAAACACGAAAAAAAAGTCAAGATTGAAAATCGTTTCGTTTTTTTCAAATCATTTAAAGTTTTTTTTTTGTTTCCACATTTGAAAATAGATTATATAATTTATTGAGTTGGATTAGGCAAATTAAACATACACACACACATCATTTGGGAGAGGAAAACTGTTTGAAAAAAAGCTAAAAAAACGATATCGATGAATTCTTTCCATTCAAATTGAAGTGATGTGTGTGTGTTGACATTTACTGTTTGAAAAAAAAATCAAGAGAGATTCGCCCGTGTTCTGTATTCACACATTTTACATTTTCGATTTGGATTCTAAACGAAGAAAAAAGAATCGGGTGAACAAAATTCAATCGAACAAAAAACAAAAACAAAAAAAGCTTAAAAGTCATCTATTTAAATTACACAAAAATTGTGTTTGACTGGGTTGGTGTTTGCATAAAGCATCACAATTCGGATTTCAAATTCAAAAAATTAATTTTCATTCTATTGTATCGTGTCGAAATGTCCTTGTTTTTGTTTTTTGTTTTGTTTACTTACTTTTTTTCTTTTGATTAAATTATCTTAACAAAAAAAATAGAAATTCTATGATATTTCAATTAGAAAAGGTAAAAAATCAAACATATGAATGATACAATAAGTCGATGATGATTGTTGAACAAAAAAAAAAATCGGGATTTACAGAATTATACACAAACACACATATGGAATATCTTGGAAGGCGGCGTGGCTTGGCGTAGGTTGGGCGCCATATTTGTATTTCCACATAGAGAATATACATCTGTTGTGTCTGATTGAGATGATGATGATGATGATGATGAGAAGAGTTGTATTGAGATGAATGTGTTGAGTGAGTGAGTGAATGCGCCGTGTTCAAATACAATAGGTTTTCTTCTTTTTTTGCTGGATTCTGGTTCTGGTTTCACATTTTTTTTTTTTTTTTTGGCTTGGTATTATTATTATTATTATATTCTTGAACAAATCTTTATGATGTGATCGTCGACAGAAATCATGAAATTGCTGAATGAAAATGAAATGAATATTCATATTATTTGAAAGAGAATCTTTCTGGTAAATTCATTGTCTGGTGTGTTTCGGGTTTCCGTTTTTTTGTTGTTGTTTGTTTGTTGCCCAGTTGTTCCGGTTTGTTTTCTTTAATTGAAAATTTATCGAATTCATTCAACGGGGAAAAAAAAGGTATGTTAATTGATTGATTGATTGATTTTTCCGGAAAAAAAGTTTTCAAAACTTTGAGAAATTTTCTTGGAAATTTTCGTTTTCAAGAAAAATTTTTTCCAGTAACAATTTCCATTTCGAATTCGAAAAAAAAATTCGAATGTTTTATTTCTTGTTAAACATTCGAAATGATGATGTTGATGATGATGATGACAAAAAATTGTGAATTTCTAAATTGAAACAAACAACAACAGAAGTTATATAAAAACAATCGTCATTATTTGTCGGCTGCCGAAATTTATATAAATTGTTTGATATTATCATCAAAATAAATAAATAAATATCAAACATTGAATGATCCGAGAATTTTTTTTTCTCTCTCTTGGTTATTTTGTTGACATTTGTAATTAATTCCAATTCTATGAAAGAAACGAAACGAAAATGAATGAAGCAAACAAGTTTTTAGTATTTAAATGTTTATCTAAGTATTTTACTTTCTTACTTTTTTTGCTTTTTCTTTTCTTCGAGGTTTTTTTTGTTGATGCTGTTATTCTTATTCTTTTTCGCTGTTTTTCGTCTTCAATTTGGTTGTGCAAATAATGAAACGAATCATAGAGAATGAGAGAAAGAAAGAATAGCCAGGAACAATATCGCATTTTAGCAAATAATAATAATAATAAAGCATATAACCCAACCAATTCAATATATTGAATTTTCGAATCGAATCAAGTTAAAGATGGTTGGTGAATGAAAGAATCTTATTCTTCTTCTTGATAACATTCATCCATCAAAGAAGCAAAGAAGAATATAAATTACAATTATTATAATAATAATGATGATGATTTACAGAATTTATAACCAATGAAAATATTAACAGAATCAAATTCTTTGAATGATAATTCAATTCGTTCGATTCTATTTCATCATCAACAACATTCAAACAATCGAACCACTTTGTGTAAATATAGTCAACGGTGCTGTATTGTCATAACGTTCGAAATGATAATTTTTACCTTCCATAATTTTTTCTTTGTAAATAATTTTTGAAATATGATTTATTCATTAATTTTTTCTTCTTCTTTTCTCTTTTTGGAATAGGAATTCAACAAACAAAGATAAAAAAAATTCTTCTGATCATTTTTTCATATTTAAATTAATCGAGAGAGGGGAGGAAAACAAACCGAAAAAATGTTCACCACAATCAATCGAAACAATAACAATGATGATTCTGGTTATTTAGTACAAAGTTATGCTGGTGGTAGCTCATCTAATCATGATTATCGAGGAAAAATCAAACAAGATCCAACATTATTATCCACATATGGTTATCCGCATCATCATCTGAATAATAACAACAAAATGACAACAGCAACAGCTGCAACTGCTTCGGGTCTTTATCATCAATCTTTATCAACGACAGTGGTAGAGTTATCGGATAATAATCAAAATCAAAATAATCCACATAAATTGATAACAAGTAAAATTACATATTATGCATTGATTGTAATATTGATTACAGGTATAATGGTAAGCATTTCACCGAATTGATTGTTTTGAAAAAAAAATTAATCATTTCATTCAAATTTTTATTTGAAAAATAGATGTTGGTTGTCGTTCCAATTGGCAGTACATTTTTATTCATCGATTGTAAGTTTTGTTTTTGTTTGTTCAAAAAAAAAAATGAAGAAGTCAAATCACAAACACCTTTCGAGTTGATCGATTTTTGTTTGTTTGTTTGAAATGTCATGATTAAGATGAAAGATTTTTTTGAATATCATTTACACCAGCAAAAACAAAACAAAAAAAATTCAGTTCAATCATATTTCCCCAGATAATATTCCCTTCAGGGAAAACAACCAAAAAAAAGGCTGTTTTGCATCTTTTTCCACTCATCTTTTTTCATCATTTTATCATCAACACCCGAGGTGTTTATTGTTGTTTTTTGTTGTGTATCCGACAAAAACACGCACACACACCTTTATCATCATCATCATCATGTAATTTACATCCCAAAACGATCATCAATATGATGATGATAGTCCCGATTGGTTTTTTTTGTTTTGTTTTGTTTTTTCATCATTTCAATCATTGTCATTTTCATCATGATTGAAGATATGTTTAATAATTTTTTTTCCACATGAATTGTTTTGTTTTGTGTGCATTATTTTCGATTAGAACATCATTTTACCCCGGTGTGTCTATATATGAAAGATGAGAGATGAAATTGATCGATTGATTCATACGGGTATTTCGAGACTTAACCTTTTGTTTTGTTCTGATACTTTCATTTTTTTCGGTGATATGCTATTGATATCTTTCTGTCATCATCGTAAAAATTTGATTGAATATTTGGGCACGAAATGAAATGAAAAAAAATGTTTTAATTTGAAAATTCCTGAATTGAAAAAAGTAACATTTGTTTTGTTTTTTATTCTTTTTTCGAATTTTTTTCAGATAAACAACAGCTTGCACAACGAAAATCCAATAAAAGTGGTAAGTCTTACAAAAAAAAACTTAATTTCTTTCATTTTTTTTCAATCAAATGTGAATTTTTCATAAACTTCCAAACTTGCAAAAAAAAACAATAGATTTTTGTAAATCAAAATGTCAATATGGTGCTGAATGTATATTGGATGAATATACAAATCAATCATATTGTCGTTGTCCATTAACAAGTTGTCCAGATGATTATCAACCTGTTTGTGGTTAGTTTCATAGATAAATTTTTGACTGAAAAAAATCAATTTTTTTTAACCTTTTTTTTCTCTATTCTCTTGTAAAAAAGGCTCGGATAATATAACATATATTAATAAATGTCATCTAAAATTGGAATCATGTAATAAACAACAAAATATTCGTATAACATTGAATGGTACTTGTGGTAAGTGAGATCAATTGCCAAATGAATATTATGCCTATAAGTTTATATACGAAGAAAAAAAAACAATTCATATCTGATCTATCTGGTCTTTTGTTGCTGTTTATCTTTACATTTGTTTTATATCGATATAATGTGCAAAAAAGCATTTTTTTTCTTTTTTGATTGAGATATGATGATGAAAGAAAGAAAAAAAAAAGTTGGATAAAAGTGATCGGAAATGAAATGAATGGTGAATTGAGAATTCCCATAGTGTGTGTGTGAATAGCAATAATATTTATAATGGACATATCTTTTTTATGAAAAATAATTACAAATATAAATAATAACTTTTATGCCTATCATCATCATTCATTCATTCATCTGAACTATGAAGATTTTTATTTTTTTTTGTTTCTGATCACTTATCTTTTTTTTCCTTTACGAATCTCTATAAACGTACTTGAACATACATCCATTTGGATGGATCGGATAAACATCTTTTATCTATCTGTTTTCATCCAAATGAATGAATGAATGAATGAATGGACAATCATTTTAACATAATAATAATAATATCGAGAAGTGGATAGTATATATAAAAAATTAAACGACATTAATCGAAAACAATTTCCTCTTTCTAACTCTGTAGGTTGTTGTTGTTTTTTTTGCAATGATGCTTTTTATATGGAAGGGCAAAAGTTGAATATCAAATGGATATCATTTCCTAAATGGTGATTGACCAATGAAAAGACCAATAAAAACCATTATTTTTTCTCTCTCTAAAATTTATCCAAAATATTACATTCATGATCATCATTCATTCATTCTAGAAATGGCTATTATTAATTGCAAAACAAAAAAATATGAACTCAAAAATCTCTTTTCAGATTCTATTTCTACTTAATTTTTTCCAATTCACAAAATGAATTTAATATGATAAAAGGATGCGCATGAATATTATAAAATTAGCTTCTGGCATTTATTATTATTGTGTTATTTCTCATGAAAAAAAAGACGAAAGAAAAATGCTACAAGTTTTATCTTGTTTGTTTATCAAACAATGTAACACATTTAAACATAGTTTTTTCTTTCTTCTTTTTCGTTTTCTTTTTGTTTGTTTGGATATATAAATTCTTTTAACATTCATCGATCCATTCATTCATTCGTTTCATTTTATCCATTCGTTTTGTTTTGTTTACATTAAGCACACACACACGCACATTCTATTTGCATAAAGAGAGAGAGAGAGAGAGAGAGAGAGAGATACTACTAACACGCCCGGCATCTACAAGACAAACATCGGTATCTTTCCGTAAGAAAAAAAAGATTATTAATGTTATTTCGTGTGAGAAATGGGAGAGGGAGAGAGAGAGAGATTTGAAAAAGTTAGGGAGACATCAATAAAAATAGTTTCAAAAGATGAATGACTTTCCGTTTCAGTTTATATATACATTACCGGTAGTTTGACATTTTATAGACATGACATTGTATTTTGACTACTGTTGTTAGTGTGTGATTATGTCGAATGGAGTGGAGAGAAAAAAATCGAATTTTTCACTTTAAAATTGAAAATGAAAATGAAAATTAATTATCACCGAAAACTGAAAATTTTTGTACGATGTTTATTGTGTGGGGATGACAAAACTTTCTTGCTAAGAATATTTTCCCAACCAAAACATCAGTATTGAAAAAAGCAAGAACGTGAATCCTTATAACAGGAGAAAAACAAAGACAAACAACGAAAAAGGGTTATCATTTAGTGAAAATAATGTATTTATAATTTATTATTATATTTAGAAAAAAAGCAAGCGAGTGATGCATTGAATTTTCAACAAAAAAAAATTTTACAAATTTTAAAATTTTTGGCATCTTTTTTTTCTGTTACAAAATACACACTTTTAGGTTATATAACCTAAGCCAAAATGGAAATGAAAAGTTTTTCGCTAACCAATTTTGACATGAATCCATATGGGAAATTTCTTTTCTTTCTTTTTTTTTCGTTACAAACATTCTTTATTATGATATTATCAATGTTCGTTATTTGGTACGCACTTTTTGTTTTTTGTTGAGCATATTTATTCATGTTGTGAGAGAGAGAGAAGTGTTGTAAAATTTTTAAAATTCAAAATGTACTTTGAAGAAAGCAAAGATTCTTCTTCATTCATTTTTTCATTCTGTTTGTTAATTCATCATCATCATCATGATGTACTTGTTTTCCAATAACTGTTGTCTGTTAATTTTTTTTCATGGTTGTTCGATGTCAAAGTGTTTCAGGAAAACAAAAAAGGGTTAACAAAAAATTTCCCCAATTTTTCCGTTGACAATAAGCTTCTATTTGACATTTTTGTAATGTTGTTTCGGTTTCATTTCAGATCCGAGTTTCAGTCGATATTGAATTTTTCCCAACAAAAAAAACATTTATAAAATCATCATTTACTTTCGATGAAATGGTACATTGAACATTATCATCATTATGATAATGTCATTTCAATATTATTTCCACCAACAAAAAAAAACAGGAAAAAAATCATTAGTTAAATTTGATTTGATTTTTCTCAATTGAAAATCACAATTTTCAATTCTATTTCGATCAATTGAAAAACGAAAACTAAAACAACAAGAATCTATTTCCACTGATACGATATCCGGTTGTTCATTTTGTTGTTTCATGTTTGTTTCTGTAGAAAAAAAAACATTCATTCAAGTCAGTTATCATGAATGAATATTGACATCAAACAACAACTAAAAAACATTTAAATAATTAATGGCAACAGAATAAATAAACAAAAAAAGTGTTGAATTTTATTTTTTTTCCAAAAAACTTTTTCTTTCTCTCATTCTCTCACCATCTAATCAGATTATTTGTTTGTTTGTTGATTTTTCAGTTGTTGTTTTGTTGAATTATGATCGAATTTTTTTTACATAATGTATAAAAACAGATATTATCAGCATCATCATAATCACATAATGAATCACAAATTATCATTTAAACAGATAGGTCATTAATATTGACAAAACAAAAGAGCGAAAATTTTTTCTTTTTTTTTTTTTTTTGAAAAAACATCAAGATCATGATGTATAACGAAGAAAAAAATGTATGCATCTCATTTAATCATCATGATGATGAAGATAAAAAAGTATAAACTTTGCCAAACTGAAGCACTGAAAGTGTTAATTCTCGAGAGAAATCGATTGAAGCAACACACACACTTTACATTTTTCTATTCTGTTCTTGTTTTTCAACTCTTATCATTTTTCGACTGACAGTTGCAGAACTGCGGAAGAACTTTCATATAAAAATATCCATGAAATTCTAGTGAACAAAAAAAACTCTTTCCTTCCTTTTTTCATCATTTTTTCTGTTTTGATTTGATCGATTTGGTTAGATGGTGTTTATTATTGTTTAAACGAAAAAAAAACAAATCACCATATAACTAGATGATAATGATATGGTGAACAATGTTTTGTTTCATTTATAAGATAAGGTTTTGTGCAATGAAATGATAATAATTCATTGATTTCTTCTACCAGCCAAAGAAGAAGCGCAAAAATTTCCCGAAAGGAAAAAAAGTATTTTCTGGTTTAAATATGAAAAAAGATGAAATTTTTTTATTTAAGAAAATGAAATTTCCAAAGCAAAAAAAAAAATCTAAATGGTTGAATGAATGAATGAATTTTCCGGGCAATTAACATATAAATTATTTACTTTTTATAATGACAAGAACAACAAGCAGAAAATTACTCATTTTGTCCATCAAATCAGAATCAGAATTTTAAATTTTCTTTTTTTTTTTTGAAATGAATGTAAATCAAATCAAGTTTTGAAAAGAATTCAGTTTTTGTTTCCACATTTAAAATTCATTTCTTTTCTATTTTTTTCTTTCTTCTGTTTGTTTTCAGATTCAGCATTATGTAAAAATATTGTCTGTCAACGTTATCAACATTGTCAATTGAATGAAAATGGCCAAACACAATGTGTTTGTTCACAGCAACAACAATCATCGGATGCTTGTCGTAACAAGCAACCAGGTAAGATGCTTTTAAAAATTCAGAAAAATAAATTGAAAATTTTTTGCTCTGGCCTTCTTCACAAATTGGATTCATAATTAAGTTTGCGGTTCGAATGGAAAATTATTCGATTCGTTATGTGAATTGGAAAAATATTCCTGTATTTATAATATCGATTTGTTACCGGTCGATGATATTACATTCTGCTCGGGTTCTCATCATGTATCAACAACAACTAAACAAAAACAGAAAACATCAGCATCAGAAGCCGCATCAATAACAAAATGGTCTAATTATGGTGATGTTGATCATCAACAAAATGTTAAATGTGGTGATCAAATATGTCATTATTATGCTAAATGTCAACAAACAACCGAAAATGTTTCATCATCAACAACAACTTTGTTATTATCATCAAGCCCGGGGACATCAACAACAACAACAATTGCAACAATGAAAAAGTGTCAATGTCAGAATAATTGTTCAAATGGTAATTTGGTATTCTATTTATTTATTTTCCTGTTTTTTAATTGCTTTCTTCATTTACATTTACTCAATAATTATTTGCATTGATGGCGATTGTTTACATTTTTGAAAAAAAAATGCAGAATATGATCCTGTTTGTGGTAGTAATCAACAGAATTTTCCAAATGAATGTGAATTACGATCATATGCATGCTCAAGGCAATTAAATATAACTAAATTATACAATGGTATTTGTGGTATGTTTTGTTTTTGTTTACCGTTTATTTTTGTTTTTTGATCAAATTTTTCATTTAATCGATTTTTCTCCATTGAATGTTTGTAGGTAAATGTTATCCTGAATGTAATTATTATTCAAAATGTCAGCTAAATGAACAAAATAATAATATACCGGAATGTATTTGTCCACAAGTTTGTAAACGGTAAGTTTATATAGGATTCTGATTCTATTTACTTGATTGATGTGTTACACCATATTTTGTTTCTTGCAATTTTCCAATCTTTTTTTTCTATAATTTTCTTTTTCCAGTGTTGATCAGCCTGTTTGTGGAGATAATGGTAAACAATCAAAAAAAAAAAACAACCAGAAACAAAAAACATCTGAGCTCTTTTTTTATTTCAAAATAGTTTAGATTTAGTTAGAATAGATAGATAGAATGTAAAACAATTCAGGCAAAACATTTTAAAAAAAAATAATCATATCATTACATAACACTACAGACAACATTCAAAAAACAATGATTTTATTTTCGAAAATTAACGATTATTAATAATAATGAATTTAACATTGAATTTAATAAGGCATAACATATGAAAATGAATGTGAATTACGAATAGCATCATGTCGTTTACGTAAACAGATTAATATACAATTCAATTCAAGTTGTGGTAAGTGAAAAAAAAATATTCTTCTCATATCACAATTTCGATTAATTTCTTGTTCATCATTTTTGTTTTCTCCAACCAACCAAACAAAACAAATTCTAGATTTATGCCACAACGTTATTTGTCATTATGGTAATTTACATTTGTTTGTTTTTTTCCCGAATGATTACATGGTGGATTGGTTTTCTGTTTCTGGATAGGATAAGGGTTTTTTGTTTTTCATTGTAGTTTTTTTAGCAGCCAATTTACCGTAGATAATTATAATTATTATTATTTACGATCCTATTCAATTTTATAGTGAAAAAACAAAAACAAAACAAAACTGATCTACCATGTAAACACACACATTTGGTTGTTGGTTGTTAATTTGCCTATCTTTATCTCATTCGTTTTTTTTCTCTTCGACCAAAAAAAAATATAGGAGCTACTTGTGTTAATGGTGAATGTTTATGTACAAATAATTGCCAAAATAATCTTGTTGAAGAACCATTATGTGCTAATGGTAAGAATTTTTCCATAATTTTTTTTCATTGTGAAAATTTTCCATTTAAAAACAATCGATTTTTCATTGTTTTGTTCCCTTGATTATCTTATCTATTAGATGGTAATACATATCGTAATGAATGTGAAATGAATCGAATGGCTTGTAATAGCCGTAAAGAATTGATTGCGTATGTATTGATTGATTTTTATTCATTCTTGATAAAAACATTGATTTTTTCATTATTTTAAAATCAATAGATTATTCTATGGACAATGTGAAGAAACAAATAATGAAAATTATTTAGAAGAATTTCATCAATTAATACATCAAGATGAATTGAATCATCATTATGATCAAATTAAATCCGATCAACCAACAACATCATTGATGATTGAATTGGATCAATCAAATAATCGACAACAATCGATTGATTGTAACCTGGATAAAATGGTATTTATTTTTGGATAGTCAAAAACATTCAAAACATTTTGTTTATCAATCATTTCATTTTATCATTACAGAATCAAACTTGTCGACCAACCATAATTGATAGCAACTATATATACATTTGTGGTATGAAATTCCATGTTACACTGTTAAAAACCGCCTGATGTTATATCCTCAGAATAAGAAAAACCCGAGGTTATATCCCCAGATTCCGAAAAATCTGAGTTTATATCTTCAGATTATTTTAAGGATCAGGATCGCTTCGGGCTGCAGCGAAAGTTCAAATTTGCCTCTAAGCGACATTCCATCCATCCATGGAACATCTTTCCATGTGATGTATGTCATGATTTAATTGAAAGCTCATGTCTTGAGAGAATTCTAAATTTGGTGCTAATGACTATTAATGATGAGTTCCTCAACAACAAATCACTTTTAGCAAGTCTTATATCGGGCGCTCAGTACTGTGATACACCTTTTTCTGTTCGATCTGTCGCCGGTGGTTTTGCTTATGCAGGCGATATGATTCATCTCTCAGAACTTATCGTTTGCCTGGAACACATTTTATTGGTCGAAGTTGCCATGGCCGTTGGTGTTGATACCAATCGTATCGAAGCAAGCAAAGCATTTCAATTATATGCCACATACAAAACGATTTGTCTCATAAGTTTCAGCACCATCATAACAACCGAACAAATTAGCGAATTAAGTGCTAACATTTCAAATCTATTCCGTTTAGCACTGGAAATCGATCACGAATTTAAAATTACACCCAAACTACACCATCTTACACATTATCCGGACCTGATACGGATGTTCGGTCCGTTGATACAGTTCTCTACCCTTTCATTTGAAAGGAAACACCAGTATTTTAAGAAATGGGTAAAGCTCATAAATAACACCATTAACCCTTCTTATTCGTTGGCCAATCGTCACCAGTATCATCAATCCATTGTAATGAAAGATTATGAACAGACGAAATTCGATTTCAATCATCAACAAAATGTTGATCCCCAATTTATGGCGGAATCGACTTCATCATTTCATCAGCAGTGGCCATCACCTTTCCCACTGAAGAAAAACATCGCAAGGCGAATCGGCCAATCAGGCATGTGGATTGAGGCAAGATCGTTTTGGAAAATGAATGATGAAATATATGTCAAAGGAGAAATTTTTGAACTAAGCGTTATGAAAGAACTAACTTTTCCCATCTTGATATCAAAACATCCATCAATTTATGTCCCGTATCTTAAACTCTTTCACATAAACGACTTTGTTCGAGTCGTAAATGAAAAAAAAATCCTATTAACAGCTTTCATTTGATACAATAACATCGAATATTCCAGATTCCAGCAGATCACTTTTTTTAATTTTTGAATAAATTTTTTTTAAACCTCATATTTTTTTGGTCTGGAGTTATATCCTCATGGATATAACCTCAGGCGGTTTTTCAACAGTGTATGCTGCTTATTTTTGGTTTTCTGGATTTAATTTTTCCCCAAATCAAATATATAGATAATAATCAAATATTTCAATCCGAATGTGATATGTTGTTGCAACAAAAATGTAATGATAATGGTGTTGGAGAATCATCGAAACAACAAATCAATTGTACTAATCGTATGTGTCATTTGTTTGTGGGATGGGGTGGTTGAATTGATTTATTCTTTTGGATTACTTTTCTGGATTTATAGATTGTCATTGTTTTAAGAATGGTATCCATAATCATCCTCATCACCATCATCGATCCAACGCTGCTGCTCAATTATGCGATTTTAGATTTGGTCATTGTTTGTGTAAACAAGGATGGCATGGTTCGAAATGTGATTCATGTTCATCCGGTTATTGGAATGCTGCTGTTGTTGTGGCTACTAAAGATAATAATCATATCAAAAACATTGACTGCAAACGTAAAGAATTTGATTTTATTCATTTGGAAACAAATAATGATAAAATATTATTGTTTTTATAAAATAGCTTGTAATTGTAATCCAATAGGATCGATTAATCAAAATTGTAATGATTCGAATGGAAAATGTCAATGTAAACCTGGTGTAAAAGGTCATCGATGTGATCGTTGTCCAACAAATACTCATCTAACCAATCAAGGATGTGTTCATAATTCATTAAATAAAAATATTTCCTGTTCACCGAATCGTTGCCGATTTGGATCGATATGTCAATCAAATGGTTCCTGTACTTGTAATTTTAATTGTAATTCATTCAATAATCATCATCATCATCATTATCAATCAATATGGTAAGTTGATGATGATCAATTTGATTATCCAATGATTAATAAGCACGTGATTTTTTTTGGTTTCTTGATGATATAGCTCTTCAGATGGAACAATCCATAAATCAATGTGCCATTTTCGTCAATATATGTGTAATTTACAAAAACGTTTACAAATTAACAAACATTGTCGTGTTGATTGATTGATTGATTCAATCAATTAATTAATTTATCTGTTTTATCAATCTATCTATCTGATTTATAATATATTGCCTTTACGAAATTTATCTAGTTCATAGAATGATGCTTTAACAATACGGCCACCAAAATAACGGCCATTTAAATCGACTAATGCTTTTATAGCTGAATCAACATGTGCAAATTCGATAAAAATTTTCACCGCATCTTCTTCATTTTCATAATCTTTTTTCTCAAAAATTTGACATTTAATTACTTCACCATATTTGGAACATTCTTCTTTTGTTTCAGGTTCTAATTCTGAATCAACTTCACCTGGACCAACCATATTACGTAATAATACAACTTTGGATGGATTTTTCAATTTTTCAGCAATAGGCAAATCATCCATTTTCATTTTTTCATCTTCACAAATAATTTTACCTTGAGTTTTACTTGTTTTTTCCACTTGTAATGCTTTATTAATACCTTGTTCTTCTTTACCAAGACCTTGGCCTTGTTTATAACCCATTTTGGCCATTATTTTGGCAGCCACTGAACTAACTTCAAATCCTTTTGATGTTTTTTGATTTGATGTACTTGATGTACTTTTTGTAACTTTTTCAACATTTTCCAATAAAGATGGCGGTGGTGCAAATGCAGCCAATGTTTTGCTTTGTTTTGAATCAGATGTTGATCGATTATGACTATTCTTGTTTTCATATTCATCATCATCATCATCTTCATCATCATCATAATCTAGTCCAAGACTTCGAGTGGCAATTATCGGAGATTTTGAAGCTTTTTTTTCCTGTTCTTTACGTTCTTTGATTAATTTTTCATAATCATTTGGCCATCGTGGATCGTATTCGTCTTTTGGATCCCAATCACCACCAAGCAATGAAGCACCTTGTTTAGTCATATTCATTTGATTCATATCGATAACTGGCGGTGGTGGAATTTCATCCACTTTGGATGATAATAAATTTCGACTGTGGTAACCTCCATACAATGTTGATTGATTTTGTTTGTAATTATTCTTCGAATATAGATAAAACGTGAGGTAAACGTGTTTTTCAAATCATCATTATAATTCTAATTACCTTTGCAGTAGTTCTTTTCAATTGTAAATGATCTTGTAATAATTTGATACTCGAAGTTTTACCTGTCGATTCATCATTCAGTGTTATTATATCATCGTATAATGACATTTTGAAATATTTTCGTTGTTTTTTTTTTCCGTCGAAAAATTCAAATATTTTTTTGAAAATGGCTCAAAACAAAACACAAAAAACCAAAAAAGAAAATCTGCACGCAGCTTGTATCGTCTATTTGAACTTCAATCAATCTCATCATGTGGAAATAGTAGAACAGTAATGAAAATTTAAAATTTATTAAGTAAATTACAGAATATCACAGAAGATCATGATTTTTTTTTGTTGCAACAAAAAAAAAAAGATAATTATCATGATGATAATGATTTATGAAACAATTTTATTTTGATGAGTTGATTCTACTTTTCCGTTAGCAGTGATGATACGTGTTTCACCATGCATAAATGTGGCAAATTTTTTCAAATTTATTCTAGCCTTTTCGGCTTCGATTCGTAATCGATTACGTGGTTCTAAAAATGGCTTAAACAAACAATAAGAAAAAATATTAAAATGATGATAATAAATCAATCGACTTGATACATACTTCATCGGAAAAAGCAAATGTACCCCAATGAATAGCTACAGAAAATTTACTTCGTAAATCTTTATGCAATTGAATAGCTTCGGCTGGATTAATATGTTGATATTTCATATATCTACGTGGTTCATATGAACCGATTGGAATGGCCGATACATCGAATGGGCCATATATCGAACCAATTTGTTTGAATACATCACAAAAACCGGTATCACCAGTGAAAAAAAATCTAAAACGAGGACCTTTTACTACCCAACTACCCCATAATGATTTATTATCATCGGTTAATGTACGTTTACTCCAATGTTGTGCAGGTGTAAATACGAATGAAACTAAAATTCGAATGAAAACAATCAAATTGAATTTAGTCAAATTTTATCAATAAATCTGTTGTTGATCATCATAATTACCATCACTTTTATCCGGTACACAATTTTCTTCCCACCAATCTAATTCGACAACATTTTCACATCCAACACGACCAAACCAATCACCTGTATGTTTTTGTTTTGAATATTACAATGATTATGGAATGGAATCGAATAGAATCGAATAAAAAACAAACCTAAACCAATAGGAATGAACCAACGAAGATCGGAACCATATCTTGCATTCAATAATACAACAGTATTTAAATCAAGATGATCATAATGTGAATGTGATATGATAACAGCATCCAAATTTGATGGAAGATCATGAACCTTTTTTAATGAATAAAATCAATCGTAATGAAATGATCAAAATGATCGTCTAACACACAAAAACGTTATTTAACATTATACATACCGTACAAGGTGGATCACGAAAACGTTTTGGACCAATCACTTGACTTGGTGATGCTCTTTCACTAAACATTGGATCAGTCAATACTGTAATGTTATCGAATTCGGCCAAAACCGAAGCATGACCTAACCATGTTATACGAAATGAATTTTCCGGTGGTTTAGTTGAAATGTTTGGCTCTAATATCGGTAAATGTTGATTTAATTCCTTGAAAAAAATTCTCATTATTTCATTTTACAGAAATTATATTATTAGAATTTACTTTTTTCGATGCAACATTACTTTTGTCACGTGACAGACCTAGCTTTAAAATATTTGTAAATGTTGGTAATCTATAATTTGGCCATGGATTTTGATATTTTCCACCAATCATTAATGATTGTTCCATATCTAAACAATTAACAACAGTATTTCTTTTGACCATTTGACTTGTTGTTGAATTTTGTCTTGTTAATTGATGATGATTTGTTGTTGAACATAATGATAATTGACTGGATGAAGTGGTGGCAGCAGCCAAATTATTCATACGATATAAAGATGATTGCCTGGATTGTGTTGAATGATTTGAATTCAGCTTTTGATAATGATGATAATGATGATGATTATTATCGCTATTTTCAGGAATAAATTCCAATTCAGAATTAACTGGTCGTACAGGTAGATTAGCACGTTCACTATCATGACGATATTTATCTTTACCGGATGAACATATAACAGCATTACGGCTAATCAATTTATTATTATCCGATGTATGATGATGATGATGATGATTGTGATGATGAGTATTACCGTTATTATCATCAACATCATCATTTTGTTCAAACGAATTCAAACGTTTGGATAAGAATTTAAATTTTTGTATCATTTTTTTCGTTGTTGTTGTTGTTGTTGAAAATCACATTGATAATAATAATATTCTTTTAAAATGAAAAATTAACCATTGATTTTCACTAAACAAATATTTCGGGAACATTTTTGAATTTGATTATCGATTTGATTGTTCCATTAATGATGATGATAATGAAGAATAATTTAGGCCACAAACGAAAATGCATGTGAATAACAACCTTCATTGATCACAATGTTGCCATTGACTTTGTTTTTTTTTCTTTTCTGTCGATGTTGTTTGTTGTTGTTGTTCATCCATTATTCGAGATCGACAGACAAAGAGAATATTCTATTCTACAACAACAAGTTGGCAAATGAATGTTGGTTGGTTTTTTTTAAACATAGTGGCAAAAAAGTAAGAAAGAAAACAACAGTAGCGATCTATTTTTAATTTTCTTTTTATTCATGCAAATGCAAAATCAACCAACCAACCACATCAGTTGGTTTATTCCGATGGTGATGATAATATGTTTCTCGTAAAATGAATGAATATCGTTTTCATTTTGTTAGTTTATAAATCATATTTTATCAAATCTCATTGAAAAAATTTTGTTCGAAAAAAAGATGGCAGCACTGGTTCTGAAAAATTTTTTTATAAAGTTCAGTAAGGTTAGGTTGATGACAATGACTGTGATTCATAGTTGAGTGAGGTTAGGTTGGTCATCATCAATATGACTGTGATTCATAGTTCAGTGAGGTTAGGTTGATGACTATGACTATGACTTATAGTTCAGTGAGGTTAGGTTGACAACTATAATTATGACCAATATTCATAGTTCAGTGAGGTTAGGTTGATGACTATGACTATGACTTATAGTTCAGTGAGGTTAGGTTGACAACTATAATTATGACCAAGATTCATAGTTCAGTGAGGTTAGGTGAATAAATGTTTTACATTGTGTTTATTCGCTTTAAAAAATTCTATCCCCTTAAGTTTGGCTTTGAAGAAAAAATATTCGTACAACTTTACTTTACTTTTAAATGATAATGGTTTATATGAATGGTTTGAAGTTGTTCGTTTGAGTGCTGATCAGCGATGTTTATGTTTATTTTGGTTTTTTTTGGTGCATTCTTTGAAATTTCAATCAGCTTTCGAACATCTGTTTTCAACCAAAAAAGAAAAAAATCTTGATTTATAAATTAAATTTTCTTTTTAAACGAATAACGAAAACAATTCCTAAACAATTTGAATTTATTAATAGTGTTGTTGGTGGTGATGATGGTTGTGAATGATGAATTTTACTAATTTTATTATTGTAAACGAAATATTTATATCATTTTAAATGATGGATTCATTAGCAGATCATCATCCGAATGATGATCAACAACTACAACAACATCAATCACCATCCGGTGATGATCCAATTAATGATGATAATCAATCATCGAACGATTCGAATGAAATTGATAAATTACGAAAAGAATTATTGGAAACAAAAGAAAAATTAATGAAATTTAAAAATTTTGTAGTTACATTACGTGATGAACGTAATCAATTAAAAGAAAAAGTAAACAATGATAACATTGTGATTGAAAAATTAAAATCTCAGTTGAAAAATCAAGCCAACACCAGTCAATTATTTCATAATTTTCAGGTTAGTATTGTTTACCTGTGTGCGTTTTTGCTAATTTTCAAATTTTCTTGCTTCAAAATAAAATAAAGCAATTACAAAACGAATATGATAAAAGTCAAGATGAAATTGAACAATTAAAAAAACGATTAAAACATTCGGATAATGATCTATTGAAATGTTTAAATGAAATGAATGAATTAAAATTAAAGAATAATGAACAAAAAGAAGAAATTCAATCATTAAAACATCAACAAACACAACAAGAATCACAAATTGATCTGCAAAAAGAATCGATAAAAGATTATGAAAGCAGAATAATTGTTTATGATGCAAAACTTTCGGAAAAAGATCAACAAATTCAAGATTTTCAAGGAAAAGTTAACGAAATAAATGATTTACAAAAAGAATTACAAATTAAAAATGATATGATTGAGCAATTATCTCAACAATTATCTGACCAAACTGAGCGATTAAAACAAAATTCCAATCAAATTGATGAACAAAATCGAATGATTGAAAAATATTCAAAATTGGAAATGGAAAATGCAAATATTACCGAAAAAATTACCGAAAATAAACATATCATTCAGAATAATCAGAAAGAAATGGAAAAATTTCGACAAAATGAATCAGAATTACTTGAAACAATTGAACGATTGGAAAAATCACTGAATGATTTACGTTTATCCGGATCGGAAAAAATAAACAATTTAGAATTGGAAAATTATGAATTGAAAAATAAATTAGAATTAAGTGAAATGGATCTTCGAAATAATCGAGAAAAATTTGATGAATATAAATCAAAAGTAGCGATTGCATTGAAAGAAAATAAATCATTAAATCATGGTGATTATAATCGTCAATTAGAATTATTAAATTTAAAATTGGAAAATCTTGAACAAGAAAATCAAAAATTACGTATTGAAACGGAAAAATCGACAGATTTAGTTGAAAAACTGAAATCAGAAATTAGTGCAATGAAAACCCGAATATCCGAATCAAATAATCAACTGAAAGACGTGGAAAAATATCGACAAAATCTTCAACAATTAACCAGCGAAAATGATCGTCTAAATCAACTATTAAAACAATTACAAATATCATTTGCACGTGAACGTTTACAAATATCGGATACAAATCGTGAACAAATGGAAAAATTACGTTTAGAATATGAAAATAAAATTAAAGATTTGGAAGAAGAATTATCGAATCATCAACAACGAATCAATCAAACAAATCAATCATCATCACCGCCATCTGATGATTCAAATTCGATAATCAATTCGAATACATCGTTCGAAGAGATAAAAGATGAAAATCTATCCATTCGTTCGAATGTATCATCAAGTTTGGAAAGAAATTTTCTTGAAGAAATTCTAACCGAATCAACAACAAAATCACCATCATCAACAGTTAATGATAATGGTCAAATTGTAAATGGACAAAATTTTGAAAATCTAACACAATTATTGGCTGAAAGTGAAAATAATATCAATTTATTAACCGAACAGAATCGTTTGTTGAAAGAAGAAATTCGTCGTTTGAATCGTAGTTTTGATCGTATCGATATAGCAAATAATCTTGAATATTTGAAAAATGTTCTTCTTAAGGTTTGATTTTTTTTGATTTTTCGATTTGATTTTTAATTTCTATTTTTTCATTTTCTATTCTTTTCACTAATAGTTTCTTACGATTAAACGTTCGGATGAAAAAGAACGATTGATTAATGTTTTGAGTACAATACTTAAATTAACTAACGAAGAAACGGCTATATTTTATGAATTTTTATCCGAAAATTTCAATAGTAGCAATAATCAAAATCAAAATAATAACAGTAGCAACAAGTCATTAACCTCATCATGGAATCTATGGCAATGGTCTTGATAGACAAACTAACAAACAAAACGACACGTTCCATTCAAGTTTTTATCATCATCAGCAGCCGGATTCCCTCAGTTCATTTATTTCAAATTATTCTTTTTTTTAATTGTGATCTTTTAATTTCTTTTCTTTTTTTGTGTTTCTTTCTCTGATTGTGATGATGTATAAATAAAATCAAATTTTTTATTTATTCAAAAACAAAAAAAAATTCTTGATTGAACCGCATCAATCATCATTTTTTTCGTCTCTTATTAATTGATGAATGCGGACATGAATTCTGTATAGAAAAATTGGCTAATGGCGAAAGAATATTACCGCTTAATCATAGGAATCAAAGAATTCTTGATGATTCTCTTTGGCGACCGACGTTTATTCACCACCAACCACCACCAGAATCGTTGTTCTTTTTGCTATATAATTTTTTTTCTTGTTCTTTGGTTGAAATGAATCAAAAGTGGAAAAGTATTGCTTGGTTTGCTGATGATAATGATGATGACGATATTCGGATGAGAATATATTCCGTTTTTTCCTTTCATCTTTGAAGAAAAGGCTTGGCTGCTTTTGAAAGTTAAATTTTGTGGCGTGGCTGATCGGATGATGATCATCATCATGGTGGTGGCAGCAACGAATCTGAAGAACTTCGAAGATGATGCTAATAATAATTTTTTTTTTGGAAAATCAAAATGTTAGCAATATTTTTGGCCGACAACATAACTTTGGCGTATCTAAAGAAGAATAAACGAACGAACCGACAAGGAAAGAATTTGCGTTTCAATTCAATTTCAACAATTTTTTTTCTCAATCAGCAAGAAAAAGAAAAAAAAGTTCGCGAACGTTATTTTTTTCACATTCGGTTTTTTTTCCCGTTTGTTGTTGTACAATTCGAATTGCTCGCTTGTGTCTGTGTGTCTGTGTGTGTGATGTGTTCGATTTTTTGAGAAAATGCGTTTCTAATTGAAATTTTTTTTGAAAAAAATTTTAAAAAAACCAAAAAAACAAAAAAAAAAAAAAATGGCCGAATGTGATATAAAAAATAGTGATCATTATTCAATAGCTAATAAATCATCATTAATATCATCATCATCATTAGATGATAATGATAATATTCAACAACAACAATCATCAGCAACAAATTTGGATGGAAAAACCAAACGTAAAACACATCGTCTGAAACAACGTTTTCAAGTTGTTAAAAAACTTGGACAAGGTACATATGGTAAAGTACAATTAGCAATTAATAATGAATCTGGTCAGGAGGTAAGTTTTTTTTGTGATTTGATTTTTGGTTGAACTTTTTAAAATGAAAACATCAACAAAACGAAACGAAAATTAGGTTGCAATCAAAACGATCAAAAAGAATAAAGTTTCCAATCAACAAGATTTGGTTCGTATCCGACGTGAAATACAGATCATGTCATCGATTAATCATCCAAATATTATACATATTTTTGAAGGTTTGTTTTGCTGTTGTAATTTAGTTTTACAAAATTCAAAGTGAAATTTTTTTTACAGTTTTCGAAAATAAAGATAAAATCGTTTTGGTTATGCAATATGCAAGCGGTGGTGAACTATATGATTATGTTAGCTATCATAAAGCATTGTCGGATATGGAAGCTAGACGTGTTTTTCGTCAAATTGCTACAGCCATCTATTATTGTCATAAAGTATGTTGAATGTCTAATTGCCATTTTTTAACACTTAATGATTCATTCAAAAACTCACTCATTTTTAGAATAAAATTTGTCATCGTGATCTGAAATTGGAGAATATTCTGTTGGATGAAAAAGGCAATGCAAAAGTAATGATGATAATGCTAAATGTTGATGATAAATCTTGTTAATGATTTCTTCTTCTTTTCTGATGATTGCATCATCGATAGATTGCCGATTTTGGTCTTTCAAATGTATTTGATGATAAACATTTTCTACAAACATTTTGTGGCAGTCCATTATATGCATCACCGGAAATTGTACGTGGCCTGCCTTATTTTGGTCCTGAAGTTGATTGTTGGTCACTTGGTGTATTACTTTATACATTGGTTTATGGTGCAATGCCATTTGATGGTAGTAATTTTAAAAAATTAGTTAAACAAATTTCCGAAGCAAATTTTTTCGAGCCGCCAGAAAAATCACGTAAGATTTTCACAATTTCTCTTGTTAAAAATGATAATCATTTTTGTTTTTTCAGCGGCTACCGAATTGATTCATAAACTTTTGACACCTGAACCAAAAGAACGTGCATCAATTATCGATATTTGTATGGATCCATGGGTAAATCAAGATAGTGAACATCTTTTGCTACAAGTTGCTGAAGATATGTCCAACCTGACTAATCATGCTGTACGATTAGATATGTTGTTGGCATTAGCACCTGGTTCTGTTGCTGCCAATGCTGCTGCTGCTGCTTCGGCAACACCATCAAATGATGAACAACCGAAACCGACAGATTCGAATGTTGGCGATGATCAATCAAATAAACGACCAAATGAAACAAATGATAGTTTAGCTGATTTAGCCGGGAAAAAGACAACGAAAAAGAAATCAAAGAAAAATTTATCAAATGAACAAATTATGACGACAACTGAAAATGATTTGGTCAAGCAAAAACCAGAAAAAGAAAAGATTGTTGATGAAAAACCATCACCGGAGTCAAATCAGGAAAAATTAATCGAAGAAAAAGAAAATTTCGAAACTATTTCGACACCAGTGAATGAACAACCACCATCAACAAAAAACGAAACAACAACAATTGACAAAAATGATAAAAATTCAAGTCAAACAAGTTTAAAATCTACTGGATCTTCTGGTTCGATAACAACGAAAAAACGTGGCCGAATATCGATACCAAAAATATGGGATGATAATCAAGAAAAATTAAAAACAAGCAGTACTAATAGTAGTATGGGAAGTCCACGTAAAGAACCAAAATCACCGGGTTTATTTTCCGTTTCGGAATTGAAAAAAGAATTGGAACAAAGAACTAAATTGGACACTGTACCATCATCAATATTGGCAAAAAGACGCGATACATTGGCCGATGCAAGTGAATTGAAGCAGCAATCGTCGGCAGCCATAATGGAAAATGCTAAAAAATATAAAAATCGTAGCATTAGTTTGAATTTGAATCAAGTGATGATTGATGAACAGAAGAATAAAACCGTTGTTGGTGATCAAGATGATAAATCAAAATCGTTGAACGAAGAATCACCATTGAAATCAACAATCAAAGATGATGATGGCAGCCAATTTGTTGATGAAAAAACAACATCGACATCGAAAACATCAAGTACATCATCAATTAAATCCGATGATAAATCATTGGCCAAACAAATTATACAGAAAAATATAGCTAAAGCAAAATTAATGGAAAAACGGCAAACATCCGTACAATCAACAACAACAACGGCAACGGATTTACAATCCGGTGAAACAACACCATTAATTTCGATTGAAAATTCGACTATTTCGTCAATGATGCGAAATAGTCCAAATTCATCAACATCGAATGTATTTTTTCGAACAAAATCCAGTCTAAATGATACATTGGTGGATAATGTTGCTAGTGGTAGCGGTGTTTCGACTCCAACGACCAAAGATATTAATCAACAATTATCATCATCAACATCGATAGATCAATCGATTGTAGTGAATCCGGCACCAATTGCACGAAGTTATAAAAAAATTATCTTCACAAAAGATGGTGCAAAAATTACCGAAACTGGTAAATTTTATTCACATGAAGGTGATGGTGTTACTACACGAGTGGAAAAAACAAGTCGTATAACGATTAAAAACAATAATAATAATGACAATAATAATTCATCATCATCAACAGCAACAACATTATTACAACGTTCGGATAGTCAAAGTTCAACTGGTTCATTGGATATTTTTGATGATATTTTTGAAGATCATTGGACTGATAGTTTGTTTTCGGATGCAAAAAGTTTATTTAATAATTTTTTCGGTCGTCGAAGTGAAAAGTTAAGTCTTCGATCACGTGCCGAAAGTCTCGAACGTACTGCAAATTTTTTCCCCGGAAGATCAACCGATTCAATTCGATCGGAAAGAAAATTTCCAACAACATATCGTGATCGTGATTTGTTTGAACGACAAGGAAATAGTAGTTTTGGTTCACATAAATCATTGTTTCAAAAATCAATATTTTCAAATTCATCATCATTTTCAAAATCATCAATGATGAATGATAAAAATTCTGTTGATTTTGATAATATAATTGATCGTGGACGATCCCGAATTGATGATTTAAAACAAAAATATGGTCTTGGTCGATTTGTATCATCTGCATCTGCATCTGCATCCGCATCATCAGCTGATCAAATGAGAAATGATTTTTTTAATAACCGTAATCGTCGTATGATGTTTGATGATGATGATCATAATGATAATGGTAATCCATTAGAAGAAACTACAAATAAATCACGTATTGAACAATGGCTGGATAATCATCATCATCGTGATAATGATAATGATTATAGTGATGGAAGAAAAGATTTTGATAATTGTATGAATACATATGGTACAATGATGATGATGAGAAAACCGGCAAATCGTTTTTCACGAACAACAACAAATCCGATTAATTTAACCGGTAATACCAGTCAAAATAGTAATGTTAAAACCGATATTATTAAACATGTTGAAATAACTGATTCAAGTGCAACATGTCAGGTTATCCGACATAAAACTAGTCAAATGAAAACATCGGATAATATTATACCAAGAGATATACAATTAAATTTTAAACTAGATGAACAAACCGGTGGTTTAATATTGAATCAAACGAATATTGTACCGGTGAATTTGGATATGATGAATAAAAATTTATCAACATCATCGACATCGACATCGACAGCAACTGCTGCAACAAATGAATTAAAAATTGAAGAACCAAGTTCATTATTGGAACAATTACGTACATTTGGTTATAAAAAATTAGTTGATCGTCGTTTATCGGATTCATCATCAACAGAAGATTTACCAACAGCCAATACTGTTATTGAATCATCATCAGCAAGTATGATGACATCATCGTCGAATAAATCATCAGGTAAATTTTATTTTTTCACTTTTTTTTTGTCTTGAAATTTTTCGCTTGATTTTTGTTTTGTTTTTTTGTTGATCATTTGACTATTTTAACATTTGTGACTAACCACCATCAATATTGAATAAGTGTTTGGTGTATATAGTGATAGAATGAGCAAACGAATAAAAGAATTTCAACACTGATATAACTAACTAAAAATAGTAAAGGGTTATTGGGTTAGGATTATTATTTCCACAAACACTAATTGTTTATTATCGTAGAACGAAACGTTAATGTCCAAAATGATGATAATAATGATGATAAGAATTGTTTGAAAAACGATAACAACAAAACATCAACATCAACATCAACATCAGTAGCCGATCGCAACGATGAAGACAAAAATAACATCGACATTAATGGCTATTTAGAAAGAAAAAAAAGATTGATAAAACAATCGATTGATAATGATGATATTAGCAATAATAATAATAATGATGATTATCTTTATAAAAAAATATTGAATCGTTCGACAAGTCGAACTAGATCGATGATGAACAATCGATTTGATGATCAATCACCATCATCATCATCATCATCGTTATTGTTGACAAAAACTAATCCATTATTACCATTACCGAAATCATCATCATCGTCTTTTAATAATGAAACAGTTGAAGAACGTATACATCGTAAAAGTTATTATTCACGTTTTAATAATCATCATTCAGTTGATAATGATCAACAACAAAGACAACGACAACGACAGCGAAGACAAAGTTCTGTATCAAGATTGTTCAATTCTTCGTTTGATGATGATGATGATGATTATCAACAGCTAAGACGAAGACCACGATTATATTCACAAAGTTTTTCAAACAATTCATTCGTAAAACAACGATATGATGATCGAAGCAAAAACGACAATAATGACAATGATGACAACAACAGAATTTATCATCGATCATCAACAATGAATCTAATCAAGAATCAAATCGAACGTTCATATCAACGATTCAATTCATTCGATTCGATTCGACGCAGTTCATCATTATTACGTGATCAATCACAAACACGTATTATTAGATCAAGATTTCTTAGAAATGATGATTATGATAGTACCACTTCTGGTGTTGTTGATAATGATGATAATAAAAATCGAAGATCATTATCATCATCGACAACATCCAATATAATTGATCGAATTCGAGCTGCTTCGAAAATTCGTAAACAAATTTTAAATATTAATGATAATGATGATGATGATGATGATGAAAACATTACTGTCACAAATGGTCAAAAATGATCGTTTTTTTTCTTCTTTTAATTTTGATTTTCCTTTAAAATTTTCAATTTTTTGGAATGAATTTTTTCTGTTTATTTTATTTGCTTGTAATTTCTTTCCCTCGTTTATGAAATTGAAAAAAAAACTTATCAAAACACAAACCAAAACAAAATAATAAAAATTACAAAATGATTTTTGATTTAAATTTTTATATTTTTCTTTCTTCTCTCTCTATCTCCCTCTCTTCAATTCCATATTTCTAAAAAACAAAATAAAAAAGCGACACTTGCATCCAACAAATCGACAAATTTCGATCGAACCTGATGGATTCCATGATGGATTTCGAGTAACAAAAAAAACAGTTGAAAATTATAAAATTTGTTTTCATTTTAAGTGTGTTAATGTGTGTTTCTGATCTATTCAATTAAATGATAATTAAATAATAAAATTTGAAATAAAGTTTTTTGTTTTGATTTCCCGCATTTTGATTTTTGAAAAAAATCGTGATACGTTTATTATGAATAGCACATGAGTTGTGATGATGATGATAACAAAAATTTGGCGCAATATAAATGTGTGTGTGTTTTGTATTTTGTTCGATGCAAAAATTATCAAAGAAGAAAAATCTATTTTTGGTTGATAAAACAACAACAGCACTATGGCCTTACTATCAAAAGATGAAATAATTGAACAATTAAAAACGTTGATAATCAAAGATAATGCACAGGTAAATTGTTTTGTTTGGTTTGATTTTTGTTTTCGTTTTGATCTTCAATTGATTTTCTTGTTTTTTGATCACTAGATTACCATACATGATTTATGTCGAACATATCAGTTACATATTGATGATGCTAAAGAAATATTGAATGAATTTATTACCACTGCCAACAATAAAGATCTTGGTGGTTTGTCCGTTAGCTATTACGTACATTGGATTGAACCGGCAACCGAAAATTGTTTAACGGTAATGTTTGTTTGAAGAAATTTTTAATTTAAAAATTAATTGATTTTTTTTCAGCTTCAAAGATTTTTAATCGTTAACGGCCAAGATGATTTAAATTTTTATCAAAATTCACACGAAAATGTTCATCATTATGTTTATGGTGTTTGTACCCGAAAGAACGCAATCAAAAACGAATTAGTTTTTGATAAATATCCGATATTTGATGATCGTTGTTGTGATTTAGATTTTGAATCAATACAAAAAACAACCTATATTCGTAATGATCAGATTCGAATTCGTCCAAATAAACGTGATTTGATAGTTGAACAACAACAACCTCAACAAAATGGTGAACAAAAACCATCATTAATGGAAAAAATTTCGATAAAAACTGAATCGACAACGGTGGAATCACCAAGTAAAAAACGTCAACAGCCAAATGATGATGGTGATGAAAAGCAATCGAATGGAACAAACAAATCGAAAGAAACATCGAAAAAATATAAACGAATTAAAATTGAAAATGATGATGATGATGAAAATATGTTCGATGATGACGTTGATGAAAAACTATTTGATGATATAATCAACAAAGAAATTGAAATGAAAAATGTTAATGATAAACCGTCATCGCAACCGCAAAAACCAAAACAAGAGCAACCACCGGAACCAACCAAAAATATTCTCAAAGTTAAAAAACAAACACAATCAAGTATTATGAATTTTTTTAAAAAGAAATGATTGTATTTGTATTTGTAATTGGATTTGTATTTTACAATTTAATATTTTTCAATAATTTTGTACAATAAAATGAATTATTCGATTCAATAATTTCGGTAATTTTTTTATAAATATAAATTATATCTGCTATTGAACAATTTACCTGTATTCTTTTCATTTGTTGATTTTGTACGGAATTTTTTACAAAAAAATTCAATAAAATATTTGGCTGAAATTTTTCTCGACAATATTTACTTGATAATTTTATTTCAAAACGCCAACGTAAATGATTATAATAATTATAATTGGATGCAATGAATGATCGTTTAATCAATGCTGATTCGATGACATTTGATTCGGCGATTTTTTGATAAAATTTTGTAAATTGTTCAATAAAATATTCATTACAATTCATTGATAATAATCGTTGTTGAAAATCATTTTCATTTAGTTGAAATTTTATTGCCTGTATAATGAATGTTGAAAGTGAACGTATCAGATCAATATTTTCATTATTGATTATTGATTTTGAATGAGAATGTAGAAAATCCGAACATGATTTACAAATCGAATCAATTTCTATTTTGGAATCAATCAATCATTTTGATTAGAAGAAAAAAAAATCAACTTACCTTGATTATTACAACTATCCAGTTGTCTAATCTGACATTTAAATTCTTCTGTTTCTAGCATTTTCTAAATTTTTTATTGGGAAAAATCAATAAATTTTACAAAAAAAAAAAATTTTAATGTTTTTCTTTTTTTGTCGGGGAGTAACCTTATTTTGGCCTTTTCAAACAGAATGTTACCAAAAAAAAAAAAATCGAATCATTTTTGCAAACATTCGAATTGAATGATGTAACTGCAGTCAATCTGAAGAATTGAATCTGTGGTAATGTAGATGTAAAAATGAATTGAAAGTGACTGAAGATAACATCAAGAATCAAATCCTGATAATAATCTTTAAAATTGTTTGTTTTTTTTTGAATCTAATGAATAAAGAAAAAATCTTGTATTTGTGGACATGAAGTTTTGAAAAGTTTATCTTGCAATACGCATGTTCAATTTGAATTTTTTTTTCGTTCGGTTGTTGATGATGATGATGATGATGATTATAGTGAAAATGTTGAAATATTTTGCTGTGCTGTTGTCGTCGTTTGTTTGTATAAAAATGAAATGAAATAGTGAAAAGCAAAGTGCAAAACAAAAAAAAAAATAGAATCGAAACGACCGAAACGAAAAAAAATCTATAGAATCTTCTGTTTACTTTACTATAAAAAAAAATAGAGAGACAAACGAAAAACACTTTTTTCCTATATTTCTGTTGAAAAGAAACATCTCTATATTCTCATTGAAACTGTTCGTTTTGTTGTTGATCGTATTCTGGATTGGATCATCATTACATCATAAAATACTGTTTCTGTTTTTTGACGTTAACAAACCAATTAATCGTTCAATTAATAAGTGAGGATTATCATTAAATTTAATTATCTTTTTTTGTTTTATCATTCGCTTTGAATAATTCCTGTTTGTTTTGTTTTTTTTCGCAGTGATTCCATTACGTTGTTGTGTTAAAAAATATGAATGGGGTAAACGTGGTATGGATAGTTGTATTGCACGTTATCTACGTAATCAGATGCCTTCATATACGGTTGATGATGATACACCTTTTGCTGAGGTAGGTTTGTTTTGTTCATTTAATCAAAAAAATATTAATTTTGATTGACAGCTATGGATGGGAACTCATCCATCTGGACCTTCAGTAGTTGTTGGTACAACACCGGATCAAAATAATATAACCTTGTTACATTTTCTTAGTAATTATCCGGAATATGCCGGCAATGTTCGTATTGTAACAAAATATGGTAAAAATCTTCCATTTTTATTCAAAGTATTATCCGTACGAAAAGCATTATCGATTCAGGCACATCCTGATAAAGCATTAGCTGAAAAACTTCATCATGATGATCCATTTCATTATCCGGATGCTAATCATAAACCAGAATTGGCAATAGCATTAACTGAATTTGAAGCATTATGTGGTTTCCGTCCGCATGAAGAAATTGAATTTTTTCTGAACAATGTTCCCGAATTTAAAAATGTTATCGATTCAGCGGCATTGAAAAGTTTTCTGGAAAATAATGATAAAAAACAAGGTCTTAAAGATATGTTTACATCGATGATGAATTCAAGTGAAAATATTATACGTGAAAATTTAACATCATTACAGGCACGTTGGTATTGGTCAAATCATACAGAAAGTGATCAACGTTTAGAAACAATACGTAAAATATTTATCAAATTGAACAAAGAATTTCCCAATGATATTGGCTGTTTCAGTGTTTTCTGGTTTAATTATATAATTTTACAACCTGGTGATGCTATTTATATCGGTGAAGATGAACCACATGCTTATTTTCGTGGTGGTATGTTTGTTTTTTGTTGTTGAAAAACTTTGAATTTTTATTTAATTGATTGATTGAATAGATTGTATTGAATGTATGGCTTGTTCGGATAATGTTGTACGTGCTGGTCTAACACCAAAATTCAAAGATGTTAAAACATTATGCAGTATGTTATCATATAATAGTCGTGCACCAAAAGAACAATATTGTCAACCAATGGTAGTGGATAAATTTACCAAATCATATATTGTACCTGTACCGGAATATGTTGTCGATGCAATCGAAATTGGCCAAGAACATATTTCACCAACATTTGAATATCGTTTGGATGCAAAAGAAAGTGGTAGTGTTGTTGTTGTTATACGTGGTGATGCCAAAGTACAAGATCAGAAAATATTTTCCGGTTATGTTGGTTTTATACCGGCACAAACAAAATTGACTATTTCTGATGTTAAAAGTCCATTATTAATTTATCGTGCTTATTGTCGTCTTGATGATGATGATCAATGAAATCATCCATGAATGGTCCATTATTCTAAATCCTAACAACAAAAAATCTTTAATTTTTAATCCAAATTAGGAATTATTTCTATAGGTAGGTAGGTGTTTGCTGTTTGCATTGTGCATTTTTAATTTTTCAAAAATTATTATTATTATTCAAATTTGAAAACAAAACATCACAGTTTTTATTATTAATTACTATTAATTATGAATGAAACAAAGAAACAAAGAAATTTTTTTTTTTCAACAACACAAAATGAAAATAACCCGAATGTAATGATTATGATTATTAGATGATTGTTTTTGTTTGTTTGTTTTTTTTTCGCTTATTTAAATTTGAATCAAAATTAAAAATATTGATGATTATCTTGTCCAAGAAATTCATTTAATTTGGTTTATTAATTTTTGTTCGAGTAAATACCCGATATTTGTATTTCGGTTTATCGCCACCGCCATAGTTCTGATTTGCTGCTGTTGTGGCTGTTGGTGTTCCTGATTTCGATACTGTTGTTGATTCTTTTGGTGGTGATTTATACTGATTACCATCATCATCATTATTATCTGTATTTTGTTGTTGATTAGATGATGATGTTGGTGAAGATTTTTGCCGTGCAACTCCAGGTCGATATATTTCCAATGCTGGTCGATCTTTATTACGAATTCTTTGACGATCATCTTTTCTACTATTACCACCACCATTATTATTATCATTAAACTTTTCTTTTGGATTTTTCATTTGTTTCGGTTGTTGTTGTCGATGATGATAATTATGATTATGATTATCACCATCATTTTTTAGATTCGAATTCGGAACATCCATTATTTCGTTGTTGTTAGCTGATGATGATGCTGATGACAATAATTTTTTCGAATCCAATTTTCCGCTTGCATTCGAAATTGATGATGATTCTTGTGGGGGTGGCAATCGTTGTTGATGTTGTTGCTTTTCTTGACGTTTCCGTCTTTCATTATTTATACCACTACCTCCTCCTCGATTATTACCACTATTTTTACTATTAGCGCCACTGACTATTACGACAGTTTTTCGATCAATTTTATTATCTGATTGATAATCTTTTTTCGTTTGTTCCGTTAATCGATTACCACCAATCGGTTTTTCCATTATTTTCGTCGGTTGTTGTTGTTGTTGTTGTGGTTTTTCTTTTTTCTTTTCCAATTTTTTCGTACGTATCTCTTCTTTTTTCTTTTTTTTCATTTCTTCTTTTCGTCGTTTCTTTTCATCTTTTATTTTAATTTTTTCTAAACGTTTTTTATTCAGATATTCAACCAATGGTGGTATCGGATGATGATCAGTATCTTTATTATCTTTTGATTGTGAATCTTTATTTTCAATTTCTTCCAATATTTGTTCGGAATTTGTTTGTTGTTGTGTCGATGATGATATACCACCATTCTCGATAAATTCTTTGAATGCTAAAAAATCTGGATCATTTTCAATTGTATTTACTTTGGTATCTTTTTTTACATTCATTGAATTCAAACGTCTAGGTAGTTTTTGTATCGGTGCATATTCAACCAATGCTGGATATTCATTACCTTTCGAATCGATAAATATATAATCATCATATTTTTGTGTAAACATTAACATATCATCAATATTATTGAATTTTATATAGGCACGTGAATAAGCAAATTCACCCAGATTAAGATCACCCATAACATAATAAAATTCTTGATTTGATGGTAATGGTGAGACGACTTCTAAAAATTGTTCTTCATTCATTGTTGGTGGTAATTGTCGTACAATAATCTGATGAAAAAAAAATATTTTTCGAAATTTAGCAAAAAAATCAAAAACAAATCGTCAAACAAATGACTTACCCGGGTCATAAATTCAGGTTTCGGTACACGATGTGATGATCGTGTTGTTGTTGTTGTTGATTTTCGTTTTTCATTATTTTCACTATTTTTATTTTTTTCATTTTTATTATAAACATTTTGTTTGGATTTTGTTCCCAACGACGACGACGACGACGATGTTGATGATGGTTGTGGTAAAGATTTTACAACATTATTATTAGTTTCTTGAGTCATTTTTTTCAAATGAAAAAAATGAAAATTTTTGATTAAAAGTTTTTTCTTTTTTCTAATGGAATTTATTGAATCAAAAAAAAAAAAAAAAATAGTGCGAGTCGAATTTGCGAATGGAATTTATGAATGTTTTTTTTTAATAATTAATTTTTGTGACCATTCATGAAATATGTGACTGTACATATATCACAGAAAAAAAAGTAAGGTTAGTACTAACCTTTTTGGGTTATTTTCTCTAACCAATTTAGGTTAGTACTAACTCAGAACGGTTAGTACTAATCACTTAAGGTTAGTATGACGGTTAGTACTAACCTGAATGGGTTATTTGAAAGGTTAGTACTAACCCATATGGGTTATGATCAACGGTTAGTACTAACCTTAAGTGATTAGTACTAACTATTTTGGGTTAGTAATGACGGTTAGTACTAACCTAAGTGGGTTAGAAAAAAATTGCAACCATTAATTAATGAATATTAATTGTTATTTTTATTAATTGATAGAAAAAAATCATTATATTGCCGAAATGGAAGTTATTTTCACCCATCGAACGGACTTGGTCAACTAAATCAATAATTATTAACGAATGACCATTAATCAATTCACATTGCAGATAATATTCCGGATTGTGCAAAAATAAGACCATTGCTTTATTTAAGAATTTCATGTACTTGTAACAGACATAAATATTTACATATGAATTTGATAATAATAATTATTTAAAGTAGTGATTTTGAATACAATTAAGTAAAATACAAATTGAAAATAAAAATAAAAATAATAATACAATTAAAGAATAATAATTAAAAATCTATTGACATACGAATGTGGATCGTATCAGCGTTTGCGAAATTCTTATTCATGTTAAGTTGGAATTTGTCATTTTTTCAATTCATGAAATGATTTGGCGCGTTTTCTTTCTTTGAACAAATTATCGACACTATTCTAATATGATCAATGTGAATTGTATTTGCATTTTCAAGATTCTTTTTTATGTTAGGTTTGTCATGGTACAAATCCAAATTGGTAATTCAACTTGAAGAATATCTTCTCATAACAAATCCAAATTGGTAATCTAACATGAAGAATATCGCTCTTCAGCAAATCCAAATTTCAAATCTAACCCAAAGAATATCTTTTCATAACAAATACAAATTCCAAATCTAAAATGAAGAATATCCTTCTTCAGCAAATCCAAATTTCAAATCTAACCCAAAGAATATCTTTTCATAACAAATACAAATTCCAAATCTAAAATGAAGAATATCCTTCTTCAGCAAATCCAAATTTCAAATCTAACCCAAAGAATATCTTTTCATAACAAATACAAATTCCAAATCTAAAATGAAGAATATCCTTCTTCAGCAAATCCAAATTTCAAATCTAACCCAAAGAATATCTTTCTTCAGCAATTCCAAATTGGTAATCTAACATGAAGAATATCCTTCTTCAGCAAATCCAAATTTCAAATCTAACCCAAAGAATATCTTTCTTCAGCAATTCCAAATTGGTAATCTAACATGAAGAATATCCTTCTTCAGCAAATCCAAATTTCAAATCTAACCCAAAGAATATCTTTCTTCAGCAATTCCAAATTGGTAATCTAACATGAAGAATATCCTTCTTCAGCAAATCCAAATTTCAAATCTAACCCAAAGAATATCTTTCTTCAGCAATTCCAAATTGGTAATCTAACATGAAGAATATCTTTCTTCAGCAATTCCAAATTCCAAATCTAAAATGACCACCCAATTGGTCACCCCTGATATAGCCTAATGATTGATTGATGGACCTTATTAAATTATCGAACTAATTAATTTGCATTTTCTAACTGTTCAGCAACATGCATTTCATTCAGTCATGTTAAGTTTGATCCGTTGAATTTGTCGTTTTCTTATTCCATGAATTGATTTGGCGCCATTTCTTTCTTTGACCATATCATCGACAGAATTCATAAACGATTAATGTGGATTGTATTTGATTTTTAAAGATTCTTGTTTGCAAATTAAAATTTAACATTTTCACTATTCGTGAATCGATTTGGCGCGTTTTCTTCCTTCGACCAAATTATCGACACAATTCTGATATGATCAGTGTTGATCGTATTTGTATTCTCGAGATTCTTGATCATGTTAGGTTGAAATTTGTCGTTTTCACTATCCGTAAAATGATTTGGCGCGTTTTCTTACGTTGAACAAATTATTGACACTATTCTAATATGATCAATGTGAATTGTATCAGCGTTTGCATGAATTTAGTCAATGTAAAGTTGAAATCTGTCATTTTTTCAATTCGTGAATTAATTTGGCGCGTTTTCTTACTTTGAACAAATTATCGACACTATTCTAATATGATCAATGTGGATTGTATTCTTATTTCCAAAATTCTTGTTCATGTAAGGTTTGGTTTGATAAATTTAATGTTTTCTCAATTCATGACAATGTTTGGCGCCATTTCTGTCTTCAACCGAATTATCGACACAATTCTGGTATGATCAATGTGGTTTTGTTTCTTATTTTCAAAATTCTTGTTTGTGTTAAGTTTGGTTTGATAAATTTAACGTTTTTAATATTCCTGAATTGGTTTGGCGCGTTTTCTATCTTCGACCAAATTATCGACACTATTCTGATATGATCAATGTGGATCGTATTTGTATTTTCAAGATTCCTGATCATGTTAGGTTGAAATTCGCCATTCTCGTTGTTCTTGAATTAATTTGGCGCGTTTTCTATCTTCGACCAAATTATCGACACTATTCTGATATGATCAATGTGGATCGTATTTGTATTTTCAAGATTCCTGATCATGTTAGGTTGAAATTCGCCATTCTCGTTGTTCTTGAATTAATTTGGCGCGTTTTCTTACTTTAAACAAATTATTGACACAATTCTAATATGTTTAATGTGAATCGTATTCTTATTTCCAAAATTCTTGTTCATGTTAGGTTTGGTTTGATAAATTTAATGTTTTCTCAATTCATGAAAATATTTGGCGCGTTTTCTTCTCTTGAACAAATTATTGACAAAATTCTAATATGGTCAATGTGGATTGTATTCTTATTTCCAAAATTCTTGTTCATGTTAGGTTATGATTTGCCGTTTTCACTATCCGTGAAATGATTTGGCGCGTTTTCTTCTCTTGAACAAATTATTGACAAAATTCTAATATGGTCAATGTGGATTGTATTCTTATTTCCAAAATTCTTGTTCATGTTAGGTTTGTTTTGTTGAATTTATCGTTTCACTATTCTTGAATTAATTTGGCACGTTTTCTACCTTCAACCGAATTATCGAAACAATTCTAGTATGATCAATGTGAATTGTATCAGCGTTTGCATGAATTTAGTTTATGTAAAGTTAAAATTTGTCATTTTTTCAATTCTTGAATTAATTTGGCGCGCTTTCTTCCTCTGACCAAATTATCGACCTAATTCTAATATGATCATTTGATTTGATATGATCATCATAAAATTTGCCGTTCTTCCTGGTCATGTTAGGTTTGTTATGGTAAATTGGTCGCTTTCTCCATTTGTGAATGAATTTGGCGCTTTTCCGCTTCTCAACAAATTATCAGCGAAATTCTTACGTCGTATTTCCATTTTCAAAATTCGTGTTATGTCCGTTCTAATTAACTTTTTTTTTGACTTTAAAATATTTTTCAGATTTATCAATTCAAGAGGATTGATCATCTCTGAAATACATCAATTCACAAGTTGGAAATAATGATAATAAAATTAATTGCTAATGTTTGCCAATGTTAAATCTATGGAAGATTATAATGCATTTTTTTCCGAAAATTTTCAAGTTTGACAAATGAACATTTGCGCATAGTCAAATGCTAACTATTTTCAATACAAATACGGCCTGTACTTTCGATAGTGTAAATCGTTTTAGCGCGTAAAAATTCTCTCTCAGCTAGTGGCGGCTAGTGGTAACTATTTTCTATACTTTTCTTTCGTCCAATCAGAATGCAAGTTTCAAAAGTTCTATTCAACGGTCGTCAAAATCGTTTGTCCTCGTCATTCTATTTCGAACTTTTTTCGGTGACGGTTGTTTTTCGAACGTTTTTTTCTGGTTGATTTTATAAGTTATTTTTTTCAATTTTAATCATTGATTTTGGTCCAAATTTTTGGAACAACCACTTTTATTGATTAAAGATTATCTTTGTTTATGCTTTTATTTGTTTCAGATTAAAAATTGACCACGAAATTGATGAAAATTGTTTGAACGGGCTGCGATGCAATTGACGAAAAATGATCATTTTCTCGATGGCATTTATTCAAGTTTGTAATTATCAAATGATATTTCATTTTAAATAAACTTTCATTTAATCACATCTTTTTCAGTTTATTTTTTCAGTTTCATTATGTTGCTAATTAACATTTCCAGTAAATCAATAAAGGTAATGTTATCATTTTGAGTAACATGAAAATGATCACAATTTTCCTTCGTTTTAGCATATCATTCGACATGACAAAAGTCTATGGATAATTGGTGAGGAAAATACATGGTCCCAAATAAAACTGCTGGTAATAATCCAGGTAAATTTGAAATCTAATCCATAATACTTTTCACTTTAGTTTCTCAAGTCTTTACTAATGAATGTCGAAACAATATTCGATTGACTATCATATTCCAGATTGATTTGTTGGTTTCATTGTTCATCGGCATCTGATTCAAGAATAGTTTGATAATGTTCAACAATAGGATAGGCTAGGTTAGATTAGGATTAGAGAACATGGTCTGAACTATTTCCTATTGAATTCGGTGTCGGGTGAAACTTTGTGACCAACAAAACAATCGACAAATATGATTAAATCAGTCGAATATCGGCACAATTGACATCGATTTGGAATGATAATGAATGGTATGTGATTAAATGAAATGAACAAACTGACAACTTATATTTTTTTCCGTCAAGTATTTACCATTATATCTCATCATTTGTTGGAATGGCTATAGCTATCGATCATAGTTGATGGACATTGGTATCAATCACTGATATTGGATATTGGCAACCTGTTTTATCGGATTATCTTTGAAATTTGGACATTCACTTTTGGAATTATGAATAGCGATGAATAGCACGAAAAGACGAGTACAATCGGAAGATAAAATATAAACAATTTTTATTTTTAATTTAATTAATTAATTATTTTAATAAAATCAATTAAATTTTAATTAATATGGGGTTAAATTATTTGGGGAGGATAAAAAGGGGGGAAAGGAGCCGCTGCAACAAAAATTGGGATAGTACTAACCCAAAAAGGTTAGGAGACCATTTGGTTGCAATCAGGGTTAGTACTAACCCAAAAAGGTTATGAGACCATTTGGTTGCAACTAAATTGATACTAACCCAAATGGGTTAGTACTAACCCAAAATGGTGTGCCCACGTGCCCCAACCCATTTGGGTTAGTACTAACCCACTTTACTTTTTTTCAGTGTAAAAAGATTGTTGACAAAATCGTGTTTTGTTGTAGTGGTCGTCTTCTCTCGTCTAACTTTCGCTGTATACATATTCCTCACCCATCAAATGAGGATGCTATCTTTTTTTTTCATTGCATGCATGCAGTATAAAAACAAAAAATCGACACGTCTGCGTTGTACGCCCGGTTATTTTACCAAAAAAAAAAAAAAAAAAATTATTATTTTTGATCGTTTTTTCTGCTGCTGCTGCTTGATTCTTCTTTTCACCTAAACCGAAAAAATATTGCGGATAATGATTGTCATAACATAAATTTTGTTTTTGTTGTTTTATTTCACCCGAAAATGATGATTATGATGAAAAACATTTGGCAATTTTAACACTGTGTTTTTCTATTTGTTTTTGTTTTATTTCCCTGTTTTTTGTTTACACAATTCTGGATCAAAGAAAGAGATTATCCTGGAAAAGTTTATCAAAAAAAAGATTAAGATCAAAAAAAAAAACTTTTCCTCAGTTGCAATATAATTTAATATCCTCGTCATCATCCACATTCCAATTTTCATTCATTCATTTTTTTTGGTAGAATTTTTGTGATCAAAAAATTTTTTGTAAAATTCTACTTTGAAAAATTTTTCATCGGCTGTCGAAATCCTACTTTTTACAAACACCTTGTAAGCCTTGCAGCGAAAAAAAACATTCGAATTTTTCAATTTCATTCGAATTCTGCAAATTCTCTGCATTTGACAAACAGTGACAGCAACAAACAAACAAACAAAAATGTCAACATCTGGTGATTTTGGTAATCCATTACGTAAATTTAAACTCGTCTTTTTGGGCGAACAAAGTGGTATGTTTCTGATGTTATCTTTGAATTTTCTTTAAAAAATATTAAAATTTCTTCGTTTTTTTTCCATCAAAAGTCGGTAAAACATCATTAATAACACGTTTTATGTATGATACATTTGATAATACTTATCAGGCAACGATTGGTATTGATTTTTTATCGAAAACAATGTATCTTGAAGATAGAACCGTACGATTACAGCTTTGGGATACAGCCGGACAGGAAAGATTTCGTAGCCTAATTCCAAGTTATATTCGTGATTCTACTGTTGCTGTTGTTGTTTATGATATAACAAGTTAGTCGGAAATTCATTTTGAAAAAATTCCAATTCAATTTCAATCTTTTTCAATCCATTTACTAGATGCAAATTCATTTCATCAAACATCCAAATGGATTGATGATGTACGTACTGAACGTGGTAATGATGTTATTATAATGTTAGTTGGTAATAAAACTGATTTACAAGATAAACGACAAATATCAGCGGATGAAGGTGAAAAAAAAGCTAAAGAATTAAATGTTATGTTTATTGAAACTAGCGCCAAATCTGGTTATCAAGTTAAACAAGTATGATGATATTGATTTTTTCATCAAATTTACCTGAATCCTTTTGTTTTGTTTTCTTTCTCCCCCGATAGTTATTTAGAAGAGTTGCAGCTGCATTACCCGGTATGGAAGCAAATGAAAAAACGAAAGAAGATAGTACGTATTTCCTTTTAATTAATAATGATTTTTTTACCAAAAAAAAATCCGGAAATTTTGCATGTCGGAAATTAATTTTTCCCGAATTCTTTTTTTTCTCTCTTTTTCCTATAAAATCCTGATTCGATTCTTGTGCATGTTCCATTTTTCCATCAACCAACCAAACAACCAAACCAAAGTTGTCGAAGTTGATCTTAAAGATACACCAATCGAAACATCACAACAAGAAAATCGTTGTGGTTGTTGATTGATTGATTGATTTATTGTATATGGTGGTACATCAAATCACATAATTCACCTGTCTGCCTGCCTGATTACCTGGATTCCTTTTTCTTTTTTATTTTGCCCAAATATTATTTTTTCCATAGGAATTTTACACACTGAATTTTGCATGTTTTCTCTCTTACTATTATCAAAAAATGGGTCAAAAATAAAATATCATATCTCTATTGGATTTCAAATGAAATGAAACAAAAACAAAACCACACAAGTGCATGAAATAAAAACAAATAATTTGCATGCACGCACATCCATTGCCAAAAAAAAAAAAAAAAATTGTTTTGGTTTTTTTTCGTAGAGGGGAGGGGAAAAGCAGGATGTTGATTCGAATGACAACAACAGTAATTTTTGTTTCGAACGATTCGATTGATTTTGCCAATGATGATGATGATGATGGCTTAAATAAACATTTTTGGTTTTAAAAACTTTTTGCATGATGTTTTTGTGGAAACCAGAGAGAGAGAAAAAAAAATTTTCGTTGTTATGTTTTTGTTTTTGTTGAATTGATGACGATGATGATAATTTTTTTGTTTTGTTTTGATTTTCATTATTTCGAATATTGTTTAACTGATTCTATTTTTATTTTTGATTTTTTTCAAATCATCCAAATAATAGCAATTCCATTAAAACCATTACCATTGGAAAATGAAAATAAAACCGATGAAAATGGATGTATTTGTTGAAAAAAGGGAATACCAACAGAAGAAGAATGAAAAACCGGCAAAAAATGAATTTTTTTCGTCTTCTTCTTCAAATCATAATAATTTATATAGGAAATGATTTTGTTTTGTAATATTTTCTTGCTTCTACATCGTCGATTCTCACTTCAAATCAAATCAGATCAGAAGAAGATCATCATCAGATGTGATGTGGATGGGGTTATTTGTTTACCGGATATCACTCACTCACTTTTTTTCTGAGTAATAATAAACTGATGCCATCCATAAATGACGAAGAAATTTTTTTTTCTATCATTTTTTTTCTGATTATTTTAAACAAAAAACAAAAAAAGTATTAATTTAAATTATTCGATTTTTTTTTACCTTTTATACAAGAACCATAACAACAACAGTAATGATAATGATGATTTGTATTTACAAGCAATATTTATAATCAACAAAAAATTCATTTTAAAAATAAAAATTGCGATTTTTAAAATTGCGGAATTTCAAAAAACTTTTCATTTTCAAATTTTATTTTCGAATATTCGAATTCATAATTCACCAAAGTCATTGTATTTGTGTTTAACGCGCATCAGGTGGTAGTAGTGGTTCATATGAATAAATGAATCGGATTTTTTTTCTTGATCCCCGGAATATATTGTATCAAGAATTCAGACTACTACTATTCGATAAGATACTGCCACTACTACCTTCTATTATCTGGCTCCAATCTATTTTTTTTTTTTGGTAGTGGTAGTATCATCATCATCATCAACCCAATATATATTTGGAATGGGGATGTGTGTGATGTATGTATGTGTGTGAGGAATCTTGAATGAAAAATAGCAAAAACTTTTTTGGACCCCAAAAATCCACTTTAATTGTATTAAGTTTTTTGCTTTTAGTTTGTTTTGGTTGATTTGTGAATCTAAATAAAATAAAATAATAATAAATTCAGCTCTCATCACTTTTTTTGGGTTTGTTTTTCTGGTTGAGTTTGCTGCTGTTTGATTCAAATCAATCAATCAAATTGATCAATCAAGAAAATTATTGAATGTGATCATCACATCAGAGCATCATCTTGAAAGAAAGAAAAAATTGTCTTGTTGGCCGTATAATAAGATTACGAACCGGGCTACCAAAAAAAAAAAAATTCCCAGGATTTTTTCTCAACAACAACCAAGCTTTAACCCCAAAAGAGCTAATTGTTAAATAATTTTTTTTCTAAATTAATTTAATCAAATCAAATCAAATCGATCGATGATGATCTCAACAACAACAACCGCAACAGCAATCAATCAAACATTTCTATTTTCAAAATTACCAACAAAACAATCAAAATTTACCAAATTTTAATCACCATAACATTCATTTTTTTTGATTGATTTTTTTCTGTTGTTGTTTTGTTTTTTACACGTGGTTTTTTCGACCAATCAATCATTATCATCTAATTTAACACAAACATCTCCCTGATTATCATCATCACCAGCATCATAATCATTTTAATTAAATGGATAATAATAGTCTAAATAATAGCAATAATATCGATATAAAACAAAATAATATAACGAATACTTCGAATAATAATAATAATAGTAACAATAATAATAATGAAGATAGTAAAAAACAGGGAACAAGGTAAGATTTGTAAATTTTTTTTTTTTTTAATTTACAAAATTTTTTAAAACTAATTATCATCATGTTATCTATGTGTTTATACAGGGTGTTTAAAAAAAGTTCACCAAATGGAAAGATTACCGTTTATCTTGGTAAAAGAGATTTTGTTGATCATTTAAATCATATCGATCCTATTGGTAAATATTGGAAATTTATTTTGTTAAAATTTTTCTGTAATTTTTTTGTAATTTTATATCAACTATTTATTAGATGGTGTTGTATTAATCGATCCGGATTATATAAAAGAACGTAAAGTATATGGCCATGTATTGGCTGCATTTCGTTATGGTCGTGAAGATTTAGATGTATTAGGTTTAACATTTCGTAAAGATTTATTTCTTTCGGCTGAACAATTATATCCACCAAAAATTACAAATACAACAAATACTAATGTTACCACCATCACCACCACCACTAATAATAATAATAATAATGATAATAATCAAATACAATCGGCTACGGCAACAACATCGAGATCATTAACAAGGTTACAAGAAAGATTGATTAAAAAATTAGGTTCAAATGCATATCCATTCTTTTTTGAGGTTTGTTTGTGTTAAATGGATGTATTTTGGTGTTAAATTAATTTGAATTATTTCGTTCGTTTAAAAAAAATAGCTTCCTCCACATTGTCCAGCATCGGTTACATTACAACCGGCACCAGGTGATACTGGTAAACCATGTGGTGTTGATTATGAATTAAAAGCATATGTTGCCGATTCTGTTAATGATAAACCACATAAACGTAATTCCGTTCGGTTAGCTATCAGAAAAATTGTTTATGCACCAAGTAAACAAGGTGATCAACCTTGTATTGAAATAAGTAAAGATTTTGTTATGTCACCAAATAAATTACATTTGGAAGCATCATTAGATAAAGAGGTTTGGTTCAATGGATGTTTTTCTTTTTAAATAAATCTATTCTAACGAATTTTCTTCAAAATTTTCTTCTTTTTTTTCACATTTTTTCAATCATTAAAAACCTATAAAAAAATTTAGCTATATCATCATGGTGAAGATATTGTTGTTAATGTTCATATAGCTAATAATTCAAATCGTACTGTTAAAAAAATTAAAGTATCTGTTAGACAATTTGCTGATATATGCCTTTTCTCCACTGCTCAATATAAATGTACGGTGGCTGAAATTGAAAGCGAGTATGTGTTTTTTCTCGTTGATTTGATTATCAAATTTGGAAATCTAATTCGTTTCTTTTTCTTTTCTTTTTTTCTTTGATTTTTGTCATTTGAATAGAGATGGTTGCCCAATCGGCCCAGGTTTTACATTATCCAAAGTTTATAATCTAAAACCATTATTATCGGAAAATAAAGATAAACGTGGTTTAGCATTAGATGGCCAATTAAAACATGAAGATACTAATCTAGCATCATCAACAATGTATGTTTTTTTTTTGTATCGATTTTCGATTGAAAACTTATATTTTTTTCTTTCTTTCATTTTTCTTTCATTGAAAATATAAAATTTCAAAATTTTTTTTTCTTAGTATAATTGATCCAACACAGAAAGAAAATCTTGGTATAATTGTACGATATAAAGTAAAAGTAAAACTTTTATTAGGACCATTAGGTGGTGATGTTGTTGCTGAATTACCATTCATATTGATGCATCCAAAACCAAATGATGAATCATCAATGATAATGACAACAACAACAACAACAACAGGAACCACCACAGCAGCGACAAACGCAGCAACCAAAACATCTGATATTTTAAAAAATGATGGTAAAAAAATTGGTGAAGATAACAACAGCAGCAGCGGCAATACGAATAATGGACATTTAATTCAATTAGAGTATGTTCTTTTTTCAAGAGAAAAACCCCCCCAAAGAATTTCCTAATTTAATTTAACCCCGGCAAGCGACTAATCTAATTTTATTCTCATTATCTTTAATTTTAAATAACAGGGAAGATGATGAAGATAATGATGATATAATATTTGAAGATTTTGCACGATTACGTTTAAAAGGCAATACTTGAAAATCTGGAAAACAAAAAATTAAATCACCACACACTCACCACAAATCATCATCCCATTCATTTGGATTTCACCTTTTTTCATTCATTCAATTTTCTTCGTTCCAAAAACAAAGAAAATTTGAATAATTTCTCTTTTTCCCCGCTATTTTCACACTTGTGTGTTGTTTGTTTGTGTTCGTGTTTGGTTTGTGTCTGTTTTCTCTCTCTCTCTCTCTGTGTAAATATATCTTTCCCTCTTTCGTTTTTATTATCGGATGAAAAACTAAAATATCCAAAGGAAAATAATAATTTCAAACAAAAAGACCAATAAAAAGCCAATGATATTAAAAATCTGCATTTTTTCAACATATGATTATTAGTCTGTCTGTTTTCATTTTTCCAATTTTCTTTCCCTGTCTGTTTTTTTTTCTCCCCCCGGAATTTTCCTCAAAGATTCTACCAAAATGTGAAATTTATTTCTCTGTCTATTTATGAAATGAAAATGAATTTTGTTTTTTTCTTTTTTTTGTATACAAAAAAAATAAAAGATTTTTTTCAAAATTTAAATTTTTTTTTTTAAATCATTTCACCGATTGTCACCTCGGTGACCGATGTTGGTTGAAATAGTTTGGTTGATTGATTGATGATCACGTGATTTCAATGTGAATTTTTTTTTTGATTTTCAAATTTTTTTAAATTCTCGAAAAATGTTATTCAATACAAAACCAATTCTTGTGAATAAAGCTGAATCTGAATTCACTAGGCCAGGACGTTCATTCGGTAATTGTTTACGTGGTTGTCAATGGGCACCTGATGGATCATGTATATGTACAAATAGTGATGATCATTGTATTCGAATTTTTAATTTACCGGAAAAATTTCTGCATGATAATAATCTGGATATTATGGATGATACCAAAGAACCAGAAGAATTGGTTAGTATCCAATAATAATAATGATAATTTTCAAAAGCAAATCCCAAATGAAAAAAAACCCCACAAAATGATGATTGAAAGGCGAATTTGATTAATTGAATCTTGATTGTCGAAATACCGAAAAGATTCAAATAGGTATTTTCGACAATAAAAAAAACCGATTCAATTATGAGAATTTTTACATTTTTCACTGATTGTCAATCAAACACATAACCAAACAAAATCAATGATGAAAAAGGCAACTAATTGAATTTTGTTTTTGTTTTTTTTTTCATTTTTACTCAAGCATTCAGTACTTGAACTAAAAGAATCACAAATAATTTATGATTATTGTTGGTATCCTTATATGAATTCATTAGATTATTCTACTTGTTTGTAAGTTTTGTCTATTTATTTATTTCTGTTTACACTGAAAATGTTTCTGTTAATTGAATTTACTTTTGTCTTCTTTCCTTTATTCAATGTTTGTCGTTCTTCGGAAAATTCTAGCTTACTTTGTTGTAGTCGTGATGTACCGATACATTTATGGGATGCATATACGGGCCGTATATTTTCATCATTTTTAGCCGAAAATAATGTCAATGAATTAGTATCGGCACGTTCGATTCGTTTTATGGAATGTGGTAGAAAAATTCTGGCTGGTTATGAAAAATTTCTTTGCATATTTGATCTATCAAGACCGGGTAAATATGCCGATTATTTATGTAAGTATTTCTTAACATTCGAATGAAATATATTTACATAATAATGTTACTAATCAAAACAATTGAAAACAAAGATGACATTCCAAAAGGAATTATTTCATGTTTATCAACATGTAATAATGATAATCAATTATTTGCAACCGGATCATTTAATCGTTTAATTGGTTTATATGATTCCAAAACAATGGAAAATATTGCAACCATAAAAGGACATTATGGTGGTATAACACATTTACATTTATCATCCGATAATATTAGACTTTATAGTGGTGCTCGAAAGGTATTTACAATGACAAAAACGACAGCGACAACAACAAATTTCTTCATTCGTTTCTCTAATTAATTAAAAAGGATAATGAAATACTTTGCTGGGATCTACGTAATTATGGTGAAATTCTGCATATTATTCAACGAAATTGTCCAACAAATCAACGTATCTATTTTGATTTAAATGGACCAAATGATGAAAATATTTTAGCTACTGGTGATAATCAAATGGTTCGATTTTATAATTTGAAATTCAACGAACAACAACAACAACCGACAATGGATGATAAAATATTGAAATCATTTAATGAATTTCATTCACATAATAATCGTGTTAATGGTATTAGGTAAATGAATGAATGTTTCTGTTAACTATATAACTAACTAATTTTTGTTTTTTTTGTTTTGTTTTGTTTTTCATTTAGTTTTCATCCATCATTACCATTATTGGCAACAACATCCGGTGAAAGATGTTTAATCGATTTCAAAAATAATGATGATAATGACGATGATGATGATATCATTTATGATTATAAAAAAATCTATACACAAGATAATAATATGAAATTTTGGTGGTTCAAAGATGAAGATCATCATTCAATCAATCAAGATGATCAACCTCGAACTGATGATGATGATGATGATGATGATAATGTTAAAATAGAACAAAAATAACATGTTTATTTTGTTTGTGAATAAATAGAATGATGATTTTGGTGGTTTGTTTGTGTTGATATAGTCGGAAATTATAAAATTCCTTTTCTGTTTTTTTTTTTTTTTGTAAATAAACTTTGTTATTAAAATATATAAAAAAACGATTAACATTTATAAACAAGCAAAAAATATTTTCATTTTTTTTTATTTTGACACAGAATATTTCTGTCGGATATTGATAATGATGATGATGATCATATAACAGAAAGGAAATTTATTCGAACGTTTGAAAGTGAGCAAAAAAAAAAAAAAAAAAGATTCGATTATTTTCTGGTTTTTCTATTGAGCAACAACAACAACAACAAATTCAGGATATTGAATGATATCCCCCACGCTCCCTCCCCCCTATCAAAAAATTTATTGGTTTATCATCATCATCATCATGAATTTATCCAGGAAAATTTATCGATTCTTCGATATGGATAAATTATATTGATCATCATCATCATTCGAATAAAGATTAATAGTTTGTTTACCATACCGAATATTTCATCACCATAACCATCATCGTTGATCAATATTTATCCAGAAAAGCAAAAAAAGCAAAGAAAAATTTAATTATTTTTCATCATCATACCACCATACCACCACCGCCAAAGATCAATTGAAAAATTTATTATCATCATCATCATTTGCTGCTTGTAAAATATCATCCAAGGACATTTTGGAGGGGGGTATGTGCTATTAGATTCTATCAATTCGAATTGATTCCCCCTAAAGAAAAAAATCGAATTATATCTCATCCACCCACCCAATAAACGCATACGCATATCATCATATATAGCAGTGTGTTTTTGGTTTGGATCAAGAACTAATCTGATCTGATCTGATCATCATTTCAATTTGATCATGAAAAAAAATAAGTAATATTTCATAACAAATTTACAATATGTTCTGTGTGTGTGTGTTTGGTTGATTGATTGAAAATGATGTGAAAAGAAAAATACCATAAATGTTTGAATCTTCTTCTGTTTATTATCATCATCATCATCATTATGATTAAAATTTGAAACATTTCCTCCCCCCGTGTGTTTCGATTACATCATCATCATCAGTGTACCATTCATTCATCATCATCATCAATTTATTATTATCAATGTCGATGATCAATAAATATTTTTTTTATCGATTAATTGGTGATAAAATTATCATGATGATCATGATCATAATGATGATAATGATGATGATGATGTGGACAACAATTGTATCGTCGACAAAATTGATTAATAATCAACAACAACAACAGCAACAACCAGTTTATAATGTTCTAGTATTAATGGTTGAAAAAAGTCAAACAAATCGTTTTGATTTGGTACATATTGGACCGGCAATCGACATTGCACAGAAAGTTTGTTCGTTAAAATCCATTAAATTATAGAAAAAAAAATGAAAAATCAATTTCGTTCAAACTGAATGTTTTTTTTTTCCATTTTCTTTTTCTTTAAACAACTTAGAAATGTCAATCAAAATATAAAATCTATCTAAATCTTACCAAAGGTTCGATTTTTGATTTTGTTCGGTTTTTGAAAAACACTTACCGTTTTTTTCTGTTTTTCCTTCTTCCACCTTATCACAGAAACCTATCCAAATCAATGTAATGAAACGGCTGCACTGGGAAAAGCATATGACATTATAACCAGACAGAAAATTGTTGCATTAATTGGTCCAGCATGTAGTGATGATGTTCAGGTTGTTGGTCGTTTAGCTGCACATTTAGGTATACCATTATTAACCGGCTTGGGTGATGTTATCAATGATGACCGTTCAGCATATAATACATTAATCCGAACATCATATGATTTACGTGATAAAGCACGTGCCATCTTGGCATTTATGGCACATCATAATTGGTATCATTTTGGTCTGATTTACCGTTATCAAGATATTTATTATTCAACATTAGCTGAAGAACTGTTGCAACGTAATCATAATGAATATAAAAATTTTCGCTGTACATGTAAAGAATCATATAATCGTGATCATAATAAAACAATATTAACAAATTTACGTTTAATTATGGATCGTATGCGTTCTTGTGCACGAAGTATGTATTTTTTTTTAATATTGAAATTTTTTCTTTAAAATTTTAAATTTTTTAAATTGAAATTTAGTCATTGTTATAATTGGTGGTGAAAAAGAAGTACGTAATATGATGTTGATTGCATATTCAATGAATATGACAAATGGTGATTATGCATTCATTTATACGGAATTGATTGAAAAAGAAGCTATCGGTAATACATCATGGGCCGGTGGTAATGGTAAGTTTTTTGTGAGTTTTTTCTAATGAAATTTTTTAATGAAATTTTTTTCCCAAACTGAAAAGAATCGAAAGAAATCAAAGAAAAACTTAAATATGCATATCAATCACTGTTAATATTAAGTCTTAATCAACCACCCGGTGAACATTATAAAAATTTTAGTGATCAAGTTAAATATTTATCATTAAAAGAATATAATTATAAATATAATGAACAAATGGTTAATTATTTTACAGCATCATTTCATGATTCAGTTTTATTATTATGTAAATCATTACGTGAAAATCAACCAAAATTTTTTCATTATCATTCAACAAAAACATCTATTAAAGATATACGTAAAATGATATTGAAATCAATGAAAAATGTTACATTTTCCGGTATTTCGGGTAATGTTACTATTGATTTGGATGGTGATCGTATTGCTGATTATGCATTATTGGATCAAACCGATCCGGAAACTGGATTATTTGAAGTTGCATTAAGATATTATGGTGCAACACAAACATATGAAACAATTAAACAAATTCATTGGCCAAATGGTCTTGTACCGAAAGATATTCCTAAATGTGGTTTTGATGGTGCTATTTGTAAACGTTTGTTATTTTCAAATGAAAATTAGCCTTGAAAAATTAATAATTTTTTAAACAAATCATCCCTATATACAGGAATAACATTTCTTGGCATAACAATCGTTACAATTGTTACGGTTTTATTTCTATCAATTTTACTTGTTGTATTCATTTTGAGGTAAAAAATCTTTTTGTTGATTTTTTTGATTTTGATTGTTTTTTTTTCTTCCTTAAAAAGAAAAATTAAATATAAATTTGCATTGGCCAATATGTCATGGAAAATACGTTGGGATGAAATTGAACAAATAAATTTGGAACGTTCAAATTATGATTTTGATCATAAAGAAGATATTGGTGAATCAGATTCGATTAAAATTGTAATGGATTCGGTTGTCACTGGAATGTATAAGGTTTGTGTGGAGAAAAAACTAAGAAGAACAAATTTTTTTGAACAAGTTTTTCAAAATTAGGGAAATCAAGTTGTCATCAAAAAATTACGTACAACAAAATTTGATTTATCCAAAGAAATGTTGATTGAAGTGAAAATTGTAAGTTTTACTTTTGATTCTCCCAATCGATTGATTTACTGATTTTCTCCGATTTTTTTCTATTAGATGCGTGAAATATCACATGATAATTTAACAAGATTTTTCGGTATATGTACAGAAAATTGTCTGGCAATAGTTACGGAATATTGTTCAAAAGGTTCATTACGTGGATTATTAGCCAATTCATCATTGAATTTAGATTGGATATTTCGTTGTTCAATTATTAATGATATTATTTCTGGTATGACACATCTACATAATTCTGAACATTGTTATCATGGCCGATTACATTCGAATAATTGTCTTATTGATTCACGTTTTTGTGTAAAAATATCGGATTTTGGCCTACGACAATTAAAAAATGATAATGATTTAGGATTGATTTATTCATGTCAATCAATTGATAATTTAACGGATAATTTACATTTAAAATTATCAAGAAAATGTCAACAGAATTGTTTAAAAGAAGAACATAATGAAAATCTATTGTATTATGCACCAGAATTTTTTCAACCATGTAAATGTAAAAAAAATCATCTTGATTCATATTGTTTACAAACCAATTCCGGTAGTCAAAAAGGTGATTCATATAGTTTTGGTATTATTCTGCAGGAAATCATTCTGAGAAAAGAACCATTTTATCCACATCAAAAACATATGCATCTTTCAGGTAAGAGATGAATTTATTTCATTTGGGGAACTTTTAAAATCAATTCTATTCTTCTTCTCCCCCGATACAGAAATCATTAAACGATCTAAATTTGAAAATTTACGTCCATCGGTACCGATCGATGCATGTGTACCGGAATTATATTCATTAATGGTTAGTTGTTGGACAACGAATCCCGAAGATCGGCCAGATTTTTATCAAATAAAATGTGAAATGAAAAATCTAATGAAAACATTAAATATCAATAATAATTTATCAATCAATTCAACATTGACGGAAAATCTGTTAATACGTATGGAACAATATGCAATCGATTTGGAAATGATTGTCCGACAACGAACTAATCAATTGGCCGAAGAGAAAAAGAAAACCGAAGAACTTTTATATCAAATTTTGCCAAAGTTTGTCAAATTTTTCAAATTCAAATCATTTTGTTAATTTTGAAAAAAATTTCTAACCCTTTGTGTAGACCTGTTGCCGATCAACTAAAACGTGGCAAAATGTTTGAACCAAATTTTTTCGATTCAGTAACAATATTTTTCAGTGATATTGTTGGTTTTACACATCTTAGTTCGAATTCAACACCGATGCAAGTTGTTGATTTTCTAAATGATCTTTATACATTTTTCGATTCAATCATATCCGATTATGATGTTTATAAAGTTGAAACAATTGGTGATTCTTATATGGTTGTATCAGGTCTGCCAGAAAAGAATGGTATCGAACATGCACGACAAATTTGTCGTATGGCATTAAAAATCCTTGAAATGATGCCAAGTTTTGTTATTAAACATCGACCGGAAGAAAAATTAAAACTTCGTATCGGTATTAATACTGGTAGTTGTTGTGCTGGTTGTGTTGGTTAGTTAGTTTTTTTGTTTTGTTTTATATGATTTCCATTTTATTAATTTCTTATTTTTTCAATTGAAAAACAAGGAAATATTCGACCAAGATTTTGTCTATTTGGTGATGCTGTCAATACGGCATCACGTATGGAAAGTAATGGTGAACGTAAGTAATTTTTGATCTTTCATTTTCCATATAACAAAGTTTAATTTGTTCCATTTTCTCTTTGTTTTTGGAAAAAAAACATCAGCCCTAAAAATTCATGTTAGTTCATCAACCAAATCAGTGTTGGAATTATTTGGTACATTTATATTGGAACCACGTGGTGAAATATTTATCAAAGGAAAAGGAAAAATGTTGACCTATTGGCTGTTGGGTGAAAAATGAATGAAATTTTTTTTTTTTTGAATTTTTTGAAACTGATTTTTCATTAATTTTTTTTTTGCTTTTTATTTATTTAAAAAATAAAAAATAAAAATTTATCATTTAAATAACAACAACAGCAGCGTAAAAATCGAATCGTTACGAATCATCATTCCAGATATTTTTTGATTCTCGTAATGTTTTTTCTTTTTTTTCTGTGAAAAGAAAGTTGGAAAAAAGTTTAATTTTAGTCATAATTTCAGTTACAAATATTACCTTTAGCTAAACGTAATTTTTCACGTTCAGCTTCTCGTTGTTTTGGATCAATTATTTGATTTGATTTTAAACCTAGCGCACCAATTACTAAACGTTTGGCAGTTATGGCTGATGTTTCGGGTCGTAATTTCCGTGTTACATCGCTATCTGATTGATTTTTTGATTGCGATTAATTGATTGAATGAGATGTAAAGAAACGTGCAAAACAAACCTTTAATTTTTTTAGCTTTTTGTTTTGATTCATTAGTTGCCTGGCCAATTGGACGAACTTTCATAATTGGAAACATTCGATTCATTGCTTCGGTTGCTTGTATATTTGATTGAAATGTAACCAATGCATGTGTATCATCGACCCAATCGATTTCGAAATTTTTAAAATTACTAAAAAAATTAAGATTAAAAAAAACATTTAGAAAACATCATTTTGGATTCAAAAAATTTTACTTGAACGATAAACAAGCGGTTATATCTTTTGTTTTGAGATCCGGTGATATATCATAGATTTCTAGAATGTGTGAGCAATCTGTTGCCGATGATGATATCGATGATGGTGGTGGTTGTGCGGGAGAATTATCCAAATTTTTATCAATAAATTTAGAATAATTTGCCGTAGATTTTTGTACATTTTCCAATCGAATATTGATTGTTTCAAATTGTGTATTTAAATCATTAATTATATCACCATTATCATCATATAAATTATCCCAAGATAAATCATCATTATCATCATTATCTTCTTGTTGCATTTTACGATTATGATTGGAAAATTCAACGGGATTGAAAATTTTTTTTCGACTTTTTGGCGGTTGATAAAGTTGCTTATCTGGATGTCGAGGTTTTTTTCGATTTTCTCTTAATTTTTCAGGTAAATTTGTTATGATTAAAAGTGAATCATTTTGATTTTTTTGATTTTCAAAAAATGATTTCAAATAAATTATTGGTCGTCTTTTTTTATCCGAACCAATCGATAATGTGGATAATTTATCACCGAAAATTTGTGGTACAACTTCATGAATTAGAAAACGAAATTTTGGTGGTAAAGGAGGCAAGATAAAAATAAATTTTTGGCTTTATCAAAAATCAAAATCCAAAATCAATGAAAATGAAAAATAGAAAAAATAGAGAACATTTTTTTTTCTTTTCAAAATGTATAGATTCATTTAAAACAAAAACAAAAAAAAACCTACCTTTTTGGATAAGATTGAGCAAAAAATGACTCAATATCCTTGGTTAATAATTGAATAAAATCATCATCAAATTGGCTTGGTGACCAAGAACGAATTCTTATTCGATCCAGATTTATTTTGATTTAAATTTCAATTGTTTCAATTGTGATTAGAAATGTAGATGGAGGTAATCGGAAGGGAATTTTTGTTGTGTACCATTTAGAAAAATAAAACTTTTTTTAAAAAACGAAAATCGAAAAAGATGTTTTTTTGGATTTACATTAAAAAAAATTCCTATTGCGACATGATTGAGTCGATTTAGGTCGATTTGGTCATTTTATAGTGATTTTTTTTTGTTCGATTTTTTAACCGGCTTTTGAAATTGAAAATTTATTTTTTCAAAAAAAAAAATCCTGATTTTGAAAATAAATCCCCGAGAAAAATGTATGATACTGAATCAAAACCATCCAAAGTTCGTATTGAAACAAGGTAATTTTTTACTTTCTTTTATTCATTGAAAATTCATTGACTGGGTTATGTTTTTTTATTCTTCTTTTAGTCTTGGTACTTTTGATGTTGAACTATATTGGAACGAGGCACCGAAAACATGTAGAAATTTTGCCGAATTAAGTCGTCGTGGTTATTATGATGGAACGAAATTTCATCGTATCATTCCGGATTTTATTGTACAAGGTGGTGATCCAACAGCAACTGGACGTGGTGGCGAAAGTATTTATGGTTCAACATTTGAAGATGAAATTGTTCCATCGCTAAAACATACTGGTGCTGGAATACTGAGTATGGCCAATGCTGGACCAAACACGAATGGTAGTCAATTTTTTATTACATTAGCACCGGCACAACATCTGGATGGTAAACATACTATTTTTGGTCGTGTTTACAATAATCTTGATATTGTACAAAAATTGGGTCGTATTCCAACCGATAAAAATGATCGTCCAACACAAAATGTACAGATTAAAAAAGCCAATATAATCAACGATGATTGATCAATGATTGATTTTGTTTGTTTTATTCTATTTTCAATCATTATAACCAAAACATCAAACACACACACGCACACACACTTCATTTCTTATCATTATCATCATCATCATCATCAACTTTGAATTGTTGTATAAGATCAAAATCTTACCCAAAAATAAATTTTTGGATCTGTTTTTCTTGTCATCCAAGACACCAAAATTGTACTTCAAATTGTCTTTGATTTGATAAGATTAATTTTTTTTTATCAAATGAGTTTAGCTGGTGGGTTTTGGTTGTCGTTGTTGTTGTTGTTGTTTATGTTTGCATCGTAAAAGAAAGAAAATCAAAGAATGGAAAAAGCATTTCAACAACAACCAAGCACGTGGTAATACCATGCCTTGTAATTATTCAAATGATGATCATCTTGATGATGATGATGATGATGAAGATTTTAATGGCCAACAACCAACAACAACATCGATCAATCGATTATATTATTCATTATCATTATTGTATAATAGCCAACAACAACAACAAGAATTTCAATCCGAAAATGTACGTTTTTTTCCTCCATTAATTTTCTAAATTTTTCTATAAAATTCTGGTTTTATTTTCTTGTCCTTGATAATGAACTCACCCCGATTTTTTTTTAAAGTTTCAACCAAACCAAAAAAAAAAAAGTTTATTCGATTTTCATAGTTTTCTGTTATCGTTTTTCTATTTTTCTGTTTTTGTTTCTTTCTGCATCATGATCCACACAAAAGTTTTATCATCACATTGATTCGAATTGCATTTGAAGTTTGATGATGATGATTTTTAATTTCTTTTTGATTTTGATTTTGTTTTGGTTATGGTTATAGAAAAAAAATCTATCTTGTTCCGATAATCAACAATTTCAGAACGATATTTGTGTATGATATGTCTTTGTCGATATGATTTGTGCGACAATTTCGAATGTTTTTTTTTCGGGCTGCGGTTTAATCATCATCCAATCGATTGATTGATTAAATTTCTCTTTTTTTTCTATTCAAATGATAATCGATGACCAAAAAAACAAAAAATCGATGATAATGATAAACTTGATACCAAGAAAAAATATTAGTATCAGAAAGAGAGAGAGAGAGAGAAAGAAAAATCTTTCTTAGAAAAAAATAATAATAATTCTAAATCTCCATATGAAAAATTGCTATTCTAAATTTCAGTATTTTTTTTTGTCATCATCATTTTTTTCTATTGTACATTTGTCATTCATTCATTCATTCAACAAGCTTAACAGAATTTTGGTTTTTTGTTTTCCTGTTGTTGATTGAAAAAAAATGAATTTCCAATTGAAACCAAAAATTTAGCCCGGTTCTAACTAAATCAATCAATTTTTTTTTGTGCTCATTTTCTGTGTTCGTGAAATTTTTTGCTGTTCGAATTTCTTCTTCATTTTTTATCATCTGGCTATTTTCATCCGATCATTTTATCCGAAACCTGATGATATTTATTGTACCCGATCTTATCTTGATAAATCATAAGGGTGATATGGTACGGTTGATTGATGGTTGATTGAAAAATTTACCCCGATGTTAATTCAATTTGATTAATTTCATTTTTTCTGATTTCATTTATAGATGAAAAAGATATTCGGCTATAATACCTGGCAATGGCTTTATTTTTTAATTGCATCAACACAATTAATAATAATATTTATACTTACATTATTCAATCTGAAACAATTGATCGATAGTAATGAATTAATGTCATCATCATTTGTTGTTAATGCAACCATTCTAATCATATGTGGTAATTATTATTCATGATTGAAGATTTTCAACTTAAAATTTCAACTAATTAACGTCGTTTTCATTCTTTTCAACCCATAAAGTAATTTCAATTTCATTTTTAGCATGTGGTATTTTTGGTTTCAAACAAAATGAAATTTGTCTATTTCTTTTGGCAATGTCATTATGTTGTTTTTATATTGCAATTGAATTTGCCTTTACTGTTCAATATGATTCTACACTTAAATTGGTTCGTTTTGTTAGATTTTTAACAAAATTTTCAAAAAAAAAAAAATTATTGTTTTTCCCTTATTGATTAATAGGCTCGTCTTTGTATTGCATTATCATTAACATCGATATTATTAATATCATCAAAAACTGTTGCAATTTATTCGGAAGAATATTCAATAATTGGTGTATCACCAACATTACTTTCGATGTATAAATTGCAATGTTTTTTTCTTGTTTTATTAAAATTTGATTTTCTTTGTGCGGTAAGTTTTTAAATATTTTCAAATTTTTTTTTTTCAAACTTTACCTTTTGCTCATCTTCATCCATTTATTCACCAGGTTTCATTTGCATTGTTCAATATTGGTGTACCACGTGATGAACCTAGCTGGCAATTTATTGCCATGTCTATTTTTATTCTTATTTCAACTATTCATTGGATTATTGGCCGTTATGCTGTATGGTTTTTTTGAAGAAAATCTTTAATTTTTTAAATAATTCTTATTATCATTTCACCCTTATAGGTAATCAAAGAAATTCAATCCTGTTTACTTTTGTTTATAACAATTTCAACATTATCATTATTATGGATTCCATTACAGGTAAATTTTGTTTATTTTTTTCTTTTGTCAGGTTTTTTTTCAAACCTGGATTCTATTCGCCACAATGGCGATAATCCAGTAATGAAAAAAAATACAGATTTTTTAATTTGATTTTCATGATGTGACAATGAACAAACTTTTTTTCCCTTCTCGCAAAACACACTCATCACTTGAAGACAAAAACCTTCGCTAAAACATTAATATAATTTTTATTTTAGTTTTACATAATGATGGCTATTAAACCTTGACTAAAAAAAGTTAAAAAGAAAATATTTTTAAAGAAAAATGCATTTGTTAATTATCATTCAAAAAACATTGATCAATGATGTTTTTTTTTAATTCAAGAAAGCTAGGGAAATATTCAAAGATTCAAACAAACAAACAAAATACTTCAAACAACAATCAACAATCAACGATGAAAACTTGATTAAACAAATCACCAATCGTTATCTAATAACAAAAAAAAAAATGTTGATGTAATTCAAGTAAAGTTCATTGATCAATCTCATCAATCAAACAAGAACAAACAAACAAGCAAAATATTTTACCTTCATCATTCTTATATAACATTTTTTCAGGAAAAAAAGAAAATGCAAACAAAAATGAAATTAAGACATTGATAATGATTAGATGATAATTTCATTCAAATTTTACAAATTAGCTTCGAGATTTGATCAAGGTTTATCGAAGGTTAATTTTTTTTATTCAAAGAAAAAACATGTCATAACATTATTATTATTATTATTATAAAATGCGAAATTCATTTTACAAATTTTTTTTACAAATTTTTAATTTATTTTTTTTATCTTTTATAAATAGCTAGTTACATTGGAAACTTGTTTCCGTTTTGATCATTGTTCCAATTCAATATTATTATTATCATATGGTTCATTAGTATCGGCATTTATATTGATTATTGTTCGTATATGGATGTTTATGCAATTATTAAAAGTTTATAAAAATTTTGGTTATGGATTAGCTGATTCAGGTAAATAAAATTTTCTTTTTAATTTAAATTTAAAATTTCATGTTTTTTAAACTTGTTTCAAAACGAAATTTACATTTTCCTTAGCCCTTTCGTTCCTTATTTTTTTTCTTTCTTTTTTCAAATCAATCAATCTTTTTAACATTGATTGATTTGATTTGAATTTTGTTTTGTTATTATGTTTTGTTTGAATTTTATTATGTTTGTTGTTCATCACACTTATTTACATTTCTCTCTTCTTGTTTTCTCCCTTTTAAAAATTCCAACAGCATTTATTGGCCTCGTATCCGAAACGACAAGATTATTGATGCGATCTTCGACCTATAGGCAATCGATCGATTGTTTGTAGTATCGATGAAGAAGAAGAAAAATTCTATAGAAGTGTAAATTCAATCCTTTTTTTTCAATCGTTGTTTTATTGATGATTGATTGGATTCGGCTTGTGGATATATATCATATGATCTACTTAATCTTTTTTTCTGTTGTTGTTGCTTTTGTTTGACAAAGACGAATGTTTTGTTTTGGTGTGTGAAAAATCTACAATCGATTTAATCGAAAAAATCATCAAAAACAACAAAACAACAACAACAATAATAATAATCAAAACGACAGGATGTTTGCTGACAAATTTTTTTTTTTAAATCGTTGTATTTAGGAATTTTGATGAATTTTATGAATTTTTCGTTGATTAATTTAATTAATTAAAATTTTAATTTGAAAAATTTGTAAATTTTTTTTTTTGTAATTTTGATTTTGATCGATACGACATGTGTGTATAGCAAGGTTACTCATTTATACAAAGTTAAATTCACAAATACAATGACAATGGATTCGAACATTCCAAAATCGTTCACGATTCCATGATAATCATGAGATTTTTTGTGTTTCTGTTTCTGTTGTTGATTATCATCATCGTTTGTCCATGAATTTGTTTTCATGGACAATTTTTTTTCCTTACTTTGCCCGGAAGATTAAATTAAAATTTTCATTTTTACATCATTGTTATTTTATCATTAAATAACAATTATTATTATTATATAATTTGTTTATTTGTCCACTGTTTTTTTTTGGGGGGAACCTTCGTCGAAAAAACAACGTACAAACGCGAGATGTCCAACAGCAATGTCCAACAGCAATGTCCAATGTTCAATGTCAACAATGAAAATAAAATTATTCATCATCAATATTATCCATCAATAATCATTTTCATTTATGAAACTATTTACAAAACCTTATTACGTCAAAAGTAACAGTCAGGAAAAGGTTTTTCCCTTATCAACGGTTTTTTTTTTTGGATGTGAAAAGTAAATTTCTCTTTTCTTTTCCACACTTTTCTCTCATTCAAAATTCGAATATATTGGAAATTTTGGATCGATGGACTTTACAGCAAAAAAACAAATCGCCATTTAAATCATCAGTTTCTTCCTTCCTTCCGTTTTTCTTTTTTGAGACACAAAACAAAATGTTTTTTCTTTCTCTCACAATTAAATTCTCTATTAATATTTTTGTCATTGTTTTTGGCAATCATGGTATGTATTGATGATCATGACACAGATGAAACAAACATCTCACCATCATCATCATCAACAACGGTGAAAAACAAAAAAGATTTTGTTTAAACTTAACATCATCATCATCATCATTGTTGATGTTGCTGGAACAACAAAAAAAAAAGTGAGATTTTTCAACAGCAAAAAAAAAAATATTTGGTACTTACGTATTAGACGCAAGGCGAAAGTTCTAAAACAACTTAAATGCATTATATATTTTTTTTTAAATCAAATATTTTTATCAGCAGTTAGGTTTTCCTACCCGGAAAACCTAACTGTCCTTACCTAAACTAACCTGCCTAGATTAAGTTTGATTAATTAAAAACCAAAGAATGTTCATCTGCCCTATTCTTTCTTTATATAAGTAGCAAGTTAGCAAAGAAGTGTTGTGCGAGCAACACTTCTATGCTAACTTGAATGGCCTTGCTTCTAATACGTAAGTACCAAATATTTTTAGATTTTCAGTTTTTCCTGAAAAATTGTGAAAAAAAAACAATTTTTTCGAAACGAAACAAAAATTTCATTTCAAAATCTTTATTCGAAACGATAACAATCGATTATATCGATTTCGAAAAAAAAATTTTCGTTCGAAAAAAAACCCCCGAAAAAACGATGGCTTGCCATCATCATCATCATCAACAACATTATCATCGACATTACCATTATCGTCATCATTTTTTAATTATTTTATCAATTATAATAATTTTTGTAAATTTTTGCCATTGGTATGTTTATTGTTTTTTTGAAAAATTCTTATGATTTTAATTTCGCTTTTTATTTTTTTCAAGTTTATTATTTCGTGATAATGTAAAATTTCGTCATCCACAAATCAACAATAATAATGATGTTGATAATAATGATGATAAATGTTCGAAATTAATACAAAAAATTAATGATACACATTTGAATCGTGCATTCATCGAAGCATTATCCATTCATAATCGTATTAGTGATTTGGAACAGGATTTAGATCGTAAACATTTGGATACAATCAATACAACAACCATTACATCATTAGCACGTCATATAATACCTGCTAAACATCAACATGAAATTCTTGAACTGCATCATGAACAACGTCCATATGAAGAAGCGTCGAAAATTATTGCCAAAAAGTTTGTTTTTAGAACTGAAATTTTTTTATTCTAAACTTTTTAATTCTTTCCTAAAACTGTAGTTTTTCATTAAGTTTGGAAAAAATTCGTGATCTAAGCCATATATCAGCCACCAATCTAACAATCGATCATCAACATTATCGTTCAAAACGACAAACATGTAAACCACCGATATTCTGTAATCGTAATCGTTTTCGTACAGCCGATGGTAGCTGTAATAATTTACGTAATCCACGTTGGGGAAAATCATTTGAATGTGTTATTCGTTTATTGGATCCTGATTATTCTGATGGTTTGTTTGATTTTTTTGATGATGAATGAACCATTTGAATCAATCTTTTTTTTTGTTTTGTTTGCCATAAAGGTATTTCAAAACCACGTTTATCTGCATCAGGTAATCCATTACCGAATGCAAGAATGTTATCCGGTAGAATACATCCACAAGAAGATGCACAAGGAAATTTTACACATATGCTGATGCAATATGGACAATTTTTAGATCATGATATTTCATTATCACCGGTTAATCGTTTGAATCGTGTTGGTATTAATTGCTGTCCACGACCAACACATCCAGAATGTTTCCCGATTGAAGTTTTTCCAAACGATAGTGTATTTGGACGTGAAAATAAACGTTGTTTAAATTTTGTACGATCAACATCATGTTTAACATGTCGTTTTGGACCACGTTTACAATTGAATAAATTAACATCGTTTATTGATGCATCAAATATCTATGGCAATACAATGGAAGAGACAAGAAATTTACGTTTGTTTAATAGAGGTAATTGTTTTTTTGTCTGTTAAATTTCAATTTGTTTGAATCTAATTCTCATATAATGAATTAGGAATGTTAGTATTCGATACTGATCGTCGTGATAATATGATTTTACCACAAAGTAATGATGTACTTAATGATCAATGTTCAGAACCATCGAAAAGATCTATTTGTTTTCGTGCTGGTGATAATACACGTGTCAATCAACATCCTGGTTTATTAGTTTTACATACTATTTGGGTATGATGATGATGATGATGATTGGAATTTTTGTTTTTAAAATAAATTTTTTCATCATCCAAATATAGCTTCGTCAACATAATCGTATTGCAAATATGTTGATTGAATTGAATCCAAATTGGAATGATGAAAGAATATTTCAAGAAACTAGGTAATTAATTTGAAATGTGATTTGAAGACATTTAAAAATTTCAAATATTACTTTTACTTTGAATTACAGACGTATTATTGGTGCACAAATGCAAATGATTACCTATAATGAATTTTTACCAATTGTTTTGGGACAGAATGCAATGTCTTTTTATAAATTAACTGTACTTCGAAATGGTTTTACTACATATGATTCGAATGTAAATCCATCGATAATCAGTGAATTTTCAACCGCTGCATTTCGTTTTGGTCATAGTTTAATAAATGGAAAATTTACAATGATTGGTGCCGATAGTCGAAGATCAACATTCAATTTGAAAGATAATTTTTTTTCACCATCACGATTACGTAATGGTGAATTAGATCAGATTGTACGTGGTTTAGTAGGAAAAAGTGCACAACGATTTGATCCATTTTGTCATTCAGATTTACGTAATAATTTATATAAATCAAAAAATGAATTAAGCGGTTCTGATTTACCTGCAATGAATATACAACGTGGACGTGATCATGGTATACCTGGCTATGTACATTATCTACAATTATGTTTCGAAGATGTATGTTTTTTTTATGTCTTATGTCTTGTCCACCTATGTTAATTAATTTTTGTTTCCATTATTAATAGAAAATTACAACATTCGAACAATTAGATCAATATATGCCAAAAGAACAACGTCAAAGATTTCAACAACATTATGATTCGGTTGAAGATATTGATCTATTTTCTGGTGGTGTTTCTGAATTACCATTAATCGATGCTGTTGTTGGACCAACATTTGCCTGTATAATTGGTGTACAATTTAATCATCTAAAATATGGTGATCGTTATTATTTTGAACATGATAATCAAGATGGATCATTTACAAAAGGTATTTTTTTCAAAAAAAAAAATTTTTTTATTTATTTTTCAAATTTTGTTTTGTTTTCTCAAACAAAGAACAATTACAATCAATAAGACAAACATTATTTTCGAAAATAATTTGCGAAAATGGTGATGATTTTCAACGAATTCATCGTAAAGTTTTCTTACTCAATAATGAAAGGTAAGTGTTTGTATGTGTGTGTGTATGATTGAAGTATGATTGATTGATAAAGTGAAAAGTGAACTTTGTTTGTGCAACTTTTTTTTGCCATCTTTTTCAATTTTTTTTTGTCGGATCAACAAAATGATGATGATGATTCGAGTGATGAAAGGATGATGATGATATGGATAAATATTTGCTTTTTGAAGCATGTTTTATTTGTCATTTTGCTTATTTAGCGTATTTCGAAATTTTTTTTCATCATTAATAATCATTATCATTTTTATTTTTCATTTATCCATCTTTTTTCTTCTTCAGCAAACCTGATCTAAAAGTAACATCATGTGAAGATATACCGGACATTGATCTGTTACCATGGAAAGAATAATAATTGTTGATCACGATAATGACGATTTGATTTAATTAAATGTGATGTGCTGATTGTTTCAAATTTTTGTTTCGACTACTTCTTCATCGACTTCGATTTTTTTTCCATGGAATTGGATTAGAAAAAAAATATGATTGACCTGATGGCTAAATTGATTAATTATCAGCAATATCAATATTTATAGTGTTTACACTTTAACATTTTTTTTTCTTTCTCTTAATTTAATTATATTTTGTACTCATTTTGTTAGTTTTGGTTTGGTTTCACAAAAAAATGACCAAACCAAAAAAAAAAACATTATGGATTTAATTTATAAGATATTTTTTTTTATGTTTTCAAAAACAAAATAAATTATCAGAAGAAAAATAAAAATAATTAAATTTATTGATGATGATTGAGGTAATTTTCATTATCGATCGATCGATTGATTACATTTTTGCATCGATTTTTGTTTTTTTTCGTTGATATTGATAATTTAATATGCTTAATTGGCAATTTTTTGTTTCTGTCACCGATTCGAATCAAAATTTGTCTTTCAAAATTATTTGATTATTTGAGAGAATTGTGTTTGGTGGAAAATACATTTTTGTTTTTTTTTGTTTTTGGTGAAATTTCTGGCTCGAATCATCATCCAACAATCGAAACAAGAGAAACAAAAAAAAAAATCGTAATTTATTCTTGCTAAGTACGTGTGTTTGGTCGGTTGTTTGGGATATTCGACAAATAAAAAACAATGATGACAATGATTTTAAAAAGGTAAATTTAATAATTCAAGCAAAATTATCAAGAATTTTTTTTTGTTTAAAATTTTTCATTGAAAATAGAATCTGGATTTCAACAGTAATCGTTGCTATAATATGTTCGAAAACTATTTCGACACAAGATCCTCTTCTTGATTCTTCTGATCTTCGAACATGGGATTCGGATGAATTTGAACGACAATCTTTGCTATTTCCAGATGATGATACTAATCTTATTAATGATGGTGGTGATGATGATCCATTGGTTCGTAATTTACCATCATCAATTTATCCAAGTTCAAATAATTATAAATCGGCAAAAAAATTATTATTAAAACCATTACGTTATCCATTAACATCACCATATCAAGTTATACCTGGTTCATATCAATTACCTAAAAATGATCAATATTATGGTTATAATATACCGAATATAACATATAATGCAAAATCTATTTATACAAATTATCTGGTTAATAATAATGCTGGTATGAATTATTATGGTGGTAAAAATTGTCAACAAAAATATGGTTATAATAAACAAATTGTACCTGCTGATTTAAATCAAGCATTTGCATATGCCGAACAAGGATTACAACAACGATATCCTGAATATTCGAATCAAAGAAATTATCGTGATGTTGATCGTAAAGAAATTGAATCAACAATGATGGAATTAGTATCCGAATATTTTGCTCGTTTGTAAGTTTTCTTGTTTGTTTGTTTTTTATTTGAATTTTTTTAAAATAATCGCTGTGTCCACCATTGATCAAATTAGCAAATGTTTGGATAAATATCAGCTTGGTGTTTATTTACCAACAATTCCGGTAAATTATCAACAAAAAAATATGGATCTATCCTGTTCACCATATTGGAATGAAAAATATCAATGTTATCCACATCGAACATCCAAATATCGTACATTAGATGGATCTTGTAATAATTTACGATCACCATATTGGGGACGATCATTTAGTTGTCATATTCGGTTATTACCACCAGATTATGGTGATGGTTTATATGCAATGCGTTTATCTAAATCTGGTCATAGTTTACCAGGTGCACGTACAATATCCAATTATGTTACACAAAATCGTGATCTTCGATCCGTTTATACATCATTGATGGTATCATTTGGACAATTTATTAATCATGATATGACTAGTACGGCAAATTATCGTCAAACAACTTCGAAACAAATTGATTGCTGTAAACAAGCTGATCCTAAATGTGTTGCTATTATGATGGATTCGGTTAATGATTATGTTGAAACAGTTTACAAAACAAAATGTATGAATTTTATTCGTTCACAACCATGTGCATTATGTAAATTGGGTAAGCATTTGATATTTGTCAACAAAACAAACTCTTATTTTCGCCATCCTGCAGGACCACGTGAACAAATGAATAAAGCAACATCATTTTTAGATGGTTCAGCAATTTATGGATCATCATTGAATACATCCAATTCATTACGATCATTTCAAAAAGGACAATTACTTGCAATAGCTGATGCTAAAGGTAATCCAATATTACCATTCGATCCAACTTTAAAACCATGTCAACCATCAATACCTGGTCTAAGTTGTTTTAGAGCTGGTGATGAACGTGCTAATCAACAACCATTATTATTAACAATGCAAACAATATGGTTACGTAATCATAATAATCATGCAATGAGATTAAGTCAAATTAATCCACATTGGAATGATGAACAATTATATCAAGAAGCAAGACGATTAACAATTGCTGAAATTCAACATATAACATATAATGAATATTTACCAATAATACTTGGTCCATTATTAATGGATTATTATCGTTTATATTCAAAACCAAATTATGGTTATAGTTATTATGAAAGTTTTACCGATCCATCTAGTTGGAATGAATTTGTTACAGCTGCAAGTCGTTATGGTCATTCACAGATTAGTGATTTTTATACATTAGGTATTTATGGTAATCATACTAAATTTCCATTGAAAGAAAGTTTTTCCGATCCAACATTAACCTATAGCGGTATGGTAAGTGTATTGGGAAAAAATTTCAAACAACAAACCGAAAATTAATTTTCTTAAATATAATTCCAGACAGAAGAATTACTTCGTGGATTGATTGGTGAACATGCACATACAGTTGATCCATATTATGCTGATGTTGTTAAACAATATATGATGAAAAATAAAACACAACCACATGGTTTTGATTTGGTTGCCGTCAATATTCAACGTGGTCGTGATCATGGCCTACCCGGTTATGTTCATTATTTGAAAGCTTGTTTCAATTATGATGTAAGCTTGTTTGTTTGTTTTTTTAATTTAAATTTCATTTTGCTCACACTTTCTATTCACACAAAATTAGGCAAAATCATGGAATGATTTGGAAAAATTTATTCCACGTAAAACACTTGAAAAATTTAAACGTCTTTATAAGTAAGTTGAATTAGATATAGATTTTGAAATTTTTTACTGAAAAATTCTTCTTCTTTTTCCACAAATTTCCAGTTCAATCGAAGATATTGATCTTTATATTGCTGGCGTATCGGAAAGACATTTTATCGATGCAAGTGTTGGTCCAACATTCGGTTGTTTGGCTGGTATACAATTTTATCATCTAAAATTTGGTGATCGTTATTTTTATGAACATGGTCAACAAAGTGGTTCATTCCTTCCAGGTAATTTTATTGTTTTTCATCTTTTTTTTCTCGAATTAATCAATGTTTTGTTTTGTTTTTCACAGCACAATTGGCCAATATAAAACAAGCCGCCACATTATCTCGAATTATTTGTCGTAATGCACGTAATCAACAATATGTTCAAGCTAATCCATTATTGTTTCCATCAAAATTAAATCCACAATTAGATTGTCGAACATTTCCCGATATTGATTATATGCTTTGGAAAGAATAATCAAACGAGAAAAATACCCCAACACAAAACAAAACAAAACAAAAATCTTAATTCTGACAACAACAAAAACGAAGGAAGAAAATGAAGAATTTTAGTTAATTTTTTTCATCTGAAAATTTTTAAAAAATTAAAAATTTTTTTTATTGAATAAAATTTATTTATTTTATGACGTTTGGTTGGTTGGTTTTTTATCAAAGTCCTATTGGCAATCACACAACAAACAAACTACACAATGCAAGTTATGAATCATAAGGATTTCCGATTTTTTTTTCTGTTTTTTTTTCTAAAATTGGAAAATCGGAAATTAATCATTTTTCAATCAAACAATCGACGTTAGCCAATTGAAAATTTTTATTTAGCCTATATAAATATCACTCTCTCAACTCATTGCTTTCACCCAACCAAAATGATAAAATGTTTTATTTTACCACACACAGAGAAACATTGTAAACAAACAAACAAACATTGGTGAAAACAAAAAACGGTAGTATCGTTCCGTTTTTATTATTAATCACTTTATCACACACACTTTTCAGACAGGTAAAGATAGACAGGTAAATCATATCAATCAATCAATCAATCAACCAGAAAAAATTGAAATTATCATCATCACGTTTTTTGACAAAATCAAAAAAAAACAACTAACTAACCGGGAATCTCATATTAAGATAGAGAAAACGAGAAATTATTGCATCAAAAATGCAATTTAATAACGCGGTTTTTTTCGCTGCTTGTTTGTTTTGTTTAATGTTTTGGTTTTTTTTGTTTGATTCAATTCAATTCCATAAACATCATTCACACAAACAAACAAATCATCCGTCATTACCATTCTGATGTCTATAGAAAATCGTATAAATCAATCAATCAAACAAAAATGAATACAGGTACACAGGTGACCAGCCAACATTGAAAAAAAAATTATCCATATCTTTGATTGATTGATTTTAGACATTGAAAAAACATGACTCATACATCACATCCATATACAAACGATATGCATACATAGATTTTATTATTATTAAATTGAACTTGTTGCTGCTTTAAAAAAAAGAGCAACAGGTTGGTTGGTTGGTTGTTCAATCAGGTATTTTTTATTATATCAAAAAAGTAGACATTCTTTTTTTTTGGTAAAGAAAAAATCATGGTCGTCGTCGTCGTCGTCGCCGTCGTAGTGACGCCGACGACGGCAACGATATACCGACGACGACGACGACGATAAACATTGATGATGATGACGATAATGACGATGTCGACGTCAACAACTCTGTCGGTAGTGGTTGAATGGAATTTAAAAAAAAATTGAAATGAAAAAAAAAACATCACTGCCACCGGTTTGATTTGATATGTTTTTTTTTTTTTTTGCTGAAAAAATGACTTGAATGGAATGAATGAATGAATGGTTATGGTGATCATTCATGGATGAATGAAAATTTTCATAATGAAAAATCAAAGTCAACATGGCAAACCAATGAAAATTCCCATTGTTTGTTTAAAATTCTCTTAAAAGTTAACTTTACAAAAAAAAATGGGAAAAAACATCAATCAGCTATCATCGATCATCAGTGATCATTGATAATTTCCATAGGAATTTTTCTGTTTTTCTGTGCTTTCAATCCAAAAAAATAATCGTCGTGTGGATGTGTGCCCATGATGCACATGTGATACAAACTCCTGAATGAAAAACCTTGATTGTTAAAAAATTTTAATTTTTCACTTTTTAAAACAAAAAAAAAAATCCTAAATTGATTATCATCATCAAAGCCAACCAGCCAACAGATTCTTCTTTTTTCCAAAGAAAAAAATCACTTTTTTTTTGTCGCCAATTTTGGTGTTATTTTTAAACAAAAACAACATTAATAAACATTACGCTCAATCAAAAATAATTTGATAAGAAAACATAATCATTATCTCATCATCAGTGATCATCATCATCAACATTGGATGAATTGAGTGATAAACAAAACGATTTATATTGGATCAAAAATTGGTTGGTGATTTTTTTATTATTATTTCTTTTTAAAAAACTAATAAAATGTTTTGTTTGATTATAAAAAAAACTAATTCTTTTCTCTGTTTTTTAGATGATAAAAGTTTCCGATAGTCTCCTTATCTCTCATTCGCTCTACAAACATTGTTTCATCATCATCATCTTATTGTGTATGTCGCACACAACCAACAACCAAAACAACAAGTAAAAAATTTCAACATAAAAATGTAAGAAAAATGATGATTCCAATCCGGTTGTTATGTTTTAAAAATCATTTTTAATCATTGTGTGTTTCTTTTTTGGTGTCTGGAGAATAATCATTGTTGTAAAATATTTGAAATATTTTTCTGTTGTTGTTGTTGATTTTCTGCTGGATGAACGTCATTCCAATATTTTTCTTTTTGATTTTGGTTAATTCCAATGTGCTGTGCTCTGTGTTTTAGACATCCGGCTTGCATCCTGAGAAATGAAATGAATCATTTCTTTTAAATACAGAAATGTATAAAGACATTTTAGAAAAAAAAAACTAGAAAAACAAGAAGAATTTCTTCAGAATATTGTTGATTGATTGACAAACGACAATTTCATTTTGTAATTTTACATTCGAATATTTATTACCATTATCAATAATTTCGTCATATCCTTTTTGTTTGTTTATTTGTTATTGATTTCAGTTGAAAAAAAAAACAAAATTATCTTTTAATTTTTTTCAATTTTGAAATTATCTTTTTCTAATTTTGATGGCGTCATTGTTTTTTGTTTTTGTTTTTTCGTGCTCTACAATTCATCTTTGGTTTTGTTAATTTGTAATTAAAAATCATTAATATTTTTCAAAAACAAAACTTTTTTTAATTATCATCGTCGTCATCATCGTCTGGTATGTTGAATGTTTATTTATCTATTTTTTAATATTGATTTTATTTGATTTTTTTTCAAATTTCAAATTATCATCGATCAATCAATCAATCAGTCAGTCATAAATCATGTTGACTATTAAAACACCAGATATCAATGATCTTCATCATCATGTTCATCATCAACAAAATCATCAACAAATCAATTATCGTCAATTATCATCATCATTACCATCATCTAATTTGGAACAATTAGATACATCATCATCATCATTGTTAACATCGAACAATCATCAACAACAACAACAACAAACACGTTCATCATTGATATTAACTGATCATCATTCATCAATAACGATGGCTATTGCAACACAAATAACATCCACATCACAACAACAACAACAACCGCCGCTGCAACAACCTCAACTGCCGCAATTGCAAACAATGATACAATCGCAACAACAGCAGACGCAACAACTGCAAACGCAGCAACATTTGCAGATGCAAACGCAACAGACGCAACAACAAAAACATATCGATAATATTGATCGTATGATTGGAATCATATTTGTACAGGAAACATTTATAAATAATTATGATAATAGTAGATTAATTTATCCAAATGAAATATGTTTGGGTACAATAATCTTATCCAAATATAATCATTTAATTTATGCAAATTCATTACGTAAATTAATCAAACAAGAATCAATATTTCAAATGGATGATAATTTTGTTTTCATATCACCATTTGGTTGTATAATATCCCAGGAACAAGAATCACAAATATTAATTTGTTATTTAATAACGGAAAAAAATACAATACAATTACGACGAAAACCTAAACAAAATTGTTTTTCATTAATAGGATTTTATTCAACAACAAATCAATCATCATTACCTTTGACAATATTTATTGATTATATTTATGCAAATTATTATTTAGATTTAAAACAATTACGAACAATAATTGATGAAAAACTTGAAGATATGAAACCAGTAAATCGATTAAAATTATCAAATCAAACATATTATTTTCGTAAATCATCTGGTTTGATTATCAATCCATTAAATGAATCGAATATTCATTTAATTGAAATAATTAATTATTCAAATATTATGATTGAATTTGAACGATCATCATTATCAATACAAGATTTTACAGATCAAAGAAATTTAATTGCATTTAATCAAGATCGTTCGGTTAAGAAATTTATTGAAGATATTCCAACATCATCGACAACGACGACAGCATTAACAACAACAACCAAAACAAACAATAACAACCATAATAATATCGAAGGAAGATCAGATTCGATATTGATAAAAAATCGTCCATCACGTTCGATATATCGAAGGAAAACATCGAAAAAACGTATTAAACAAATTATGATTAGTTATGTTCGTCATGAAGCTGCTGATCATGCATTACAATTAAAAAAATCATTACTTGAATGTGGTTTTTCGGTTTATCTGGTAATATCAATCGAATCAAAATCAAAATCAATTTTATTTTATTTAAATCTTTCTTTCTTTGAATGTTAATAGGATGTACATGAAATACAAATGGGTAGCGATTGGCAAGATTCATTAAATTCAGCTGTACAAAATTGTAATTATTTTGTTCCATTAATAACACAAAATTATGGCCGTACACAATGGACGAATAGAGAGGTTTGTTCCGCCAAATTGATTTTTGATTCTTATAATTTTTTCATTTTGATTTTTATTTAGATAAAATTAGCCGATATTAAACAAAAACATATCATACCGATAAATTTTTTAGATTTATGGCCACCTGAATGTTTAGCAATACAATTTGCAACCACTCAATACATATCATGGAATCCACATTCAGGTAATTTGGTGATTTGTTTGTTTGTGAAATCTTTTCATTCAATTTATTCATTTTTAATTAGATTCAAATGAACCAAATAATCGTTATGATGGTAAAACATGGCCTATTGAAGAAATATGGGAAGTAACAAATTTAATAAAAGAAAGAATAAATAAATTATCATTACGTGTAACATCGACAACTATTAATGAAGATTTGCCATCAATACAACAACAAGATAATAAAAATCATTATCAATCACAACAACAACAACAACAACAACAACAATCAGAACAACAACAACAACAACAAACAACAACAAGAAAATTAATTGTTATTAGTTCACATCCCGAACAGCAACAAGAATCGGCAAGAATTAAATCAATTTTATCGGATAAATATGATGTTTGGTGTAGTAATGATTTTAAAGATTTGGTTGGTACAAAAATAATGAATAATAATCATCCAAATAATCAACCACCATCATCATCATCATCATCAACATCAACATCATTTAAAAATCGTTTTGATCAAGATCTAACGACAATTAGTGAAGAAAATTCTACATTAACCCGTTCGACACAGGATTATGCACGTCATATTGCTGAAAGTTGTAAACAACGGCCAAAATCCGTACCAAATCCCGATCGTTTAACAATAAATAAGAAAAAAGAATTAAGTCGTGTATTTTCATGCGGTGAAACAACACATCATTCATCATTCAGTGCTGATAAATTAGATCATTTACAATGTTTTCAGAAAAAAGTATCACAATCATCATTAGTTATAATATTATCATCGAAAAAATATTTTAATTCAAAAACATCGGAAGAACATGTTTATTATTGTGGACAACGTTTTAAAGCAATACATGTACAATATGATGATAGTCCATCACCAGTTTGGTTTACCAAATTGATTAGTCATGAAAAATTGGTATGTTTTTTTGTTTCTCTCCTAATTTTCATTCATTTATTCATTCATTTTCTTTTCTTTTCTCAATAGAAATATAAAAGTCCAACATTTGAAAATGATCTATTAAATCGAATCAGTCGTACATTAGATCCAGATTGTAAAGAAATAAAATATGATGATCAAATTATTAATTGTTTAGCTGATATGATGAAAAAAAATATGCCCGATCAGGAAACATGTGTGTTTGTATTCGGTAGTACAAATACAGATAATTTAGATCCCCGAACAAATCAAATATGTAAAGAAATTGGTAAAGAATTAGCAAAACTTGTAAAAAATATAAATATTATAACAAATGGTACATATGGTGCTGGTGATATTGTTGCACATACATTTTATGAAGAATGTCGTACAAATCATTCATCACAAAAATCTACTGGTTCAGTTGTACATATTATACCACAACGACAAGATGATGATCAAGATATAACACCGGAAAAAGTTTCATATGGACAGACAATATTTTTAGGACAATCAACTAAACAAAGAGATTCGGTTATTGCACGTATGTTAGATACGGCATTATTGATTGGTGGTGATAAAGGTAAACCCAAAAAATTGATAATTAACTAATTTGATTTAATTAATTAAATTAATGATTTTTAGATGCTGCAAGAGAAATTGAAGAATTTATATGGAATGATCATTTTGTTATACCAATAAAATCAACTGGTGGTGCAGCGGGTGGTGAATTTGAAGTACCACAAAAAATGTTCAATTGTCCGATTGGTGTTGATGAAAAAAATTGGCAAATATTATCGGAAACGAATGCAACACCACGTGAAGTTGCTAAAGCTGTTGTTAATATAATATTTCAATTGAAAAAAGCAATATATGAACATGCAAGTAGTAGACAAAATATTATTATTGATAATAATAATTTAGTTGAAAAACAAAATAAATCATCATTAACAAATGATCATCGACAAATTAAAAGACGTTTAGCTAATAGAAAAAAATTAAATACCGGTTCAGTGAATAGTAATAATGTTAGCAAAACAGAATTGAATCATAATCATCAATATTTTAATCATAATGGTCAAACAACAACATTACGATCAACAACATTATCATCAACAATAGCAACAATTGAACAACAAAGATCATTACCATTATGGTCAAAATCAATTTCAAGTGAAGATTCAAGTAATTTAAGTAATAGTGATTCTGGTGATCTGAATGGTAATAATAGTGGTATTGATAATATTGATGGTAATATTGTTCATCTACTAAATAATAATAATGATAATAATAATACAATGAATCGTTTACGAAAATTTTTTCATCGAATACTTTTTAGAAAAAAAGAACGATCATCAATCTAATCAATCAATCAATCATCATCATCAATTAGAAAAAAAAATTCTTGTCATTTTTTTTTTGTTGAAAAAAAAAATATTTATTATTTTCTTAAATAAAAATTGAACTTTGATCGCAAACATAAATGTCAAAAATGATTATAATTTTTTCCTTCTTTTGTTTTAAATGCAAACAAACAAAAAAAAGAAACAACAACAAACACACACACACTGGACAGTAAAAAAAAAGAGAAGCAAAATAATTAATTTATAAATCGATCGATTGATGAGGTGATTATGTTTTGTAAATTAACAAAATGATAATTTTTTTGTTTCTTGAAAAATGAAGAGATCGGTTATGACTATTTTTTGATTTTTTGTTTGTTTTTCATTTAATTTTTTTACTAAATTCTTGTTGTTGTTTTTCTTTCCATTCATCTTTAACATTTAAACGTTTTAATTGGCCATCCCATTGTAGATCAACTAAACCGCCACGTTTAGCTATTTCAGATTTAACACGATTTGCAAAATCAATGGCACTTTCGTTGGGCTATATTTTTTTTTGATTGAAAAATTGGTTTAAAAAAAGAACGTTCAAAAAACTAACCAAAATTTCTCACACTCTTTTCACCACTTACCTTTTTAGTCATCGGTGGTAAATACCAAACATCACATACAATTGCCCAACTAGTCATCATTAACATTAAATAATACATATAACCATGTTTACTACTATTCCAGAATGGATCACCAAAACGTGAATCATACTGTAATTCAATGAAAAGTTTCAAAAATGATTTTTTTTTTTAAGAAAGAAAAAATCTAAATAAACATACCTTTATGGCAACTGGATAAACAATATTGGCAATTTCAAATGAACCTTTTTTAAACATCATCACAGCCGAATTATTTATACAAGTACCTTCAGGAAATATCAGTATTGGTAGATTTTTTGGATCATTAATATACACGCTAAGACGTTTAACAACCAATTTTTTATCATTAATTTCAAAACGATCAAACCAAATATGATTTGAAGCACGTTGTAATGCACCCTGTAATATACCAAGAAAACCACCTTGTTTTTGGCCAACTAATGCATAACAATTATCGCATGCTAATACAGCTACATCCTAAACAACAAAGAAACCAAAAATTTTTGATTAATCAATAAGAATTATCAACGAAAACAAAACAAACATACAATTGGACTAGTATGATTAGCAACTGTAATACCGCCCGGTTTAGCAATATTATGACGATCATGAAACGTTATGATACCGGAAAATGCACGTGACATTATACGAAAACAAACTAAACTTGCATTATAATAGATTTTACGTTTAAATTCCGAATCCGGTAAACAGCCAATCAAACCAGTACAGATGATTAAAAACAAAACACTAATTATTGTAACAATAATTCTTGTTGGCCATAATATAAAATAACGAATACAACAACCAAAACCCCATAATATTGTTAAACGTAATGATAGATGAGTATATTTTTTATTTGTTCGTGTAAGTAAATTCCATGATGGAAGTTCTGTTTGATGGAGAAAAAATCAATATCTTTCTTCAAAATAGAAAACAAACCTTCAGTATCAAAACGTTTAGTAACTTCATCATCGACAATTGCTTGTATACCATTACGAATTAATAAACAAATATCATCCAGATGAAAATCTTTTTTATTCTCATAATTTATCATTAAATTATCGATTACTGATGTCTTTTTTTGTTGTTGTTGTTGATCTCCATGATTACCATCATCATTATCAATGATGTCTTCTTCTTCATCAATATCATCACTGTTATCATCATCATCATCCTCATCGAATGATTCATTATTTAGTTTTCTATTTTTACTCAATTCACTGTCGATTCTTTGTTTACCAAACTAAAAGAAAGAGAGAAAAGAATTGAGAAAAAACAAAAAACATTCGAATTGAAACAACAACAACAACAACTTACATCGAATATTTTCAATAATAATTTTACATAAAGTTTACGAAAACCAACCGATATGCCCAATGATGCTAATATCAATGATATTAATAAACCAATGAAAAAATAATATAAAAAATTAAACATAAATGTTGTTTGATTGACAAAGTTGCCATCATTATCATTATTATAATCGTTGTTGTTGTTGTTGTTATTGATGATAATATTGTTCATAAATGTTTGAAAATTATCAACAATATTACCACCACCGTCATAACCATCATCATCATCATCATTATCGTTGATATTATCATCCGCATCATCACTATTGCCGATGATGAAATTGAAGAATTTTTTCATTTTTTTTTTTTTGTTGAAATTATTCTTCTTTTATGAAATGTGGGAGTTGTTGTTGTTGATGGGGAAAAAACGTTTTTCGATTTTTATTTTTGGTTTCAGTTTCGTCGTTAATATGATAAAATGTAAACAAATCATAACGATTCGATTAAATTTTTTTTTTGTTTGTAAAACGGTTTAATGTGAGTGAATTAATTAACAAAAATTTAGAACAAAATCTACATAATTGTAAATGTAATACATTGGATTGTGTATAGTCGATATTTAATTGAAAATTTCTTCTTTGGATTTTTTTCGATGATAATCGCGATACACATCGTTGTTAGAAAAGGAAAGGAAAGAAATCTTATAACGGATTGATTACTCGCGTGTTTGTTTTTTTGGCTCAGGTATCATCATCATTATTTATCAATGGAAGAATTCTCAGTGTGTGGAATGTTATGGATAGATTTTTTTTTCTGTTATGATTAAAACAGTGTTTTTAAGAATCAAAAATAGATGGCGTTTGAAAATTATGCGCATGTTCAAAACGAATTCGAATCACGCTTTACACACACACACGTTGTAGATATTCCTTTTCCGTCGTTTACGCTCATTCATTTCGCATCGTGTTTTTGTTTTTTTGCTGAAAAAAATCTTTGAATTTTACGATGCCACCCGTACAAAAAAAGAATCCATCGGCTTCTGGTGCTTCTGGAGCATCAAAATCAACAGCATCGAAACCAGCATCGGCTAAAACAGCTCCAGCTAAAGCTGCTGCTGCAAAAGCTCCAGCTCAACAACAAACAAAAAAACCGAAAACATCAGCGGCTGGAAAATCGGCTGGTGGTAAACCTGCAACCCGACAAGTGGCCAAAGTTAAAGCATTGGATGCCCAGAATAAAGTGAAAAAAGGTACCTATCAAAAACGAACGAAAAAAATCCGAACAACAGCAACATTTCGTCGGCCGAAAACCAAAATTTTGCCTCGTAATCCAAAATTTCAACGTTATAGTGCACCGAAATTAACATCATTCGATAAATTTTCCATCATCAAATATCCATTGACAACTGAATCGGCAATGAAAAAAATCGAAGACAATAATACATTGGTTTTTATTGTTAATCTTAAATCGAATAAACGACAAATCAAAACAGCATTCAAATCATTATTCGATATTGATGTTGCTAAAGTTAATACATTGATTCGACCAGATGGACAGAAAAAAGCCTATGTAAAATTGGCACCTGATTATGATGCATTGGATGTTGCTAATAAAATTGGTATCATATAAACAGCAAGGGTTTTTTTTGAAAGTCTTTTTTTTTATTCAAACCAACTAAAAAAAACTGATTTAAAATAAAAAAATTTAAAACAAAAAAGAATCTGATTTTGAAGAAAATTTTTATTTATTTATTCATTTTGTTATTATTATTTAACACTAAATTTTTCATTTTGACGACCCGAAATTCTCGATTTGAATATCGATGAAGGAATTTTGGGCTATTCAATTTGGATAAGAAATTTGTTAAGGATGATTATACGGGTGGATATTGTTTATCAAAATCATCCGGTATTGGTACATTTATTTCTTTAGCCAATGACAATAATTGTTCTGTAATAGGAAAAAAATGAAATGGAAAAATTAATCGTTAGAAAGGCTTTGAAGAAATTTCATTGATGTTCAAACCTCGAGTTCGACGATTAGCCAATATACGTTGTTCTTCATCCCAGATTAGTTTTTGTTCACGAAGTTTAATACGATGTAAACGTTCACGTTCGGCCAATGTTCCTGGAATAATAATGATTTTCGAATGGAAAGGGAAAACAAAGTTTGAATCAAATATTTTTTCATTTAAAAAAACTTACTATGATGTTTCATTCCATAGGCAACTCCGGCTATAAGAAGACTACAACGGCAAAACTTTTTTGAAAAAAAAACAAAAGATTAAGAAATTTAAATTTAACGAAGAAAAATCTTACTCGAATAAATGGTGAAACACGAATCGGTGCAGGTAATTCCGATTTCGGTAATGTATAATCAACAGCCATTATCGTTTATCTTACCAATGTTGTTTCAAAGTAAAGAAATCAAACCAAAATTTCAATTTTCTAAAAGAGATAAACTTGATGGTGAAAAATGAAAAAAAATCGAATCAACCAAACACCATCGAATGTTTTTACACAAAAAGAAAAATTGACCTTTGCCAAAAATAGAGAGAGAGCGACAATCGATATCGATTGAGTTACACAAAACAATCGATTGTTTTGTGAGATTTTATTTTCAAAAAAAACATTTTTGTTTGAAAATTTTTTCAAATTTGTTTCTTTCTTCAAATTAATTAAAAACAAAATGCCCATCATAGTTTTGTTGGATAATTCATTTTCAATGAATCAAGATGTATCATCATCATCATCATCGATAAAATCCAATTTTACAGTATCGAATATCGAAACAAATTATTTATCAAGATTTCATCTAGCTCAACATGGTCTAAGAATTTTATTTCAATTTCTAAAAAATAATCGTAAATTTGAATCAACTGCATTGTTGACATATTCAAGAACATGTGAAATTATTTCCGAATTTACACGTGATTATGATTTCCTAACCAATTGTCTATCGAATATTAAAACAATTGATCGTTCGAATTTAATGCAAGCATTATATAAAGCATCCAAAATGATAAAAGATAATTATAATTTTGATCTTTTCTGTCATATTATCGTTGTAACTGATGGCCTTGCATTATTACAAACAAATCAATCGAATAAAAATATATTTGGACAATTTGATTTCGAAGAAAATGATTTGGAACAGCTAAAACTGCCATCAAAATGTCGAATACATTTCGTTTGTCTGAATACATTGAATAATATTCGCGTACAAAATTCATTACAAACATTTCAAGAAATTTTATTGAAAAATTGTCAAAATAAATCGAACGATGATTATGATGATGAACAAATTCAAGTTAATCAAAATTATGATGGTGGACAAATATGGATACCAGATACGAAAACATTATCACCAATATTGATTGAAGATTTATTTCATAAATTATGTTCAGAAAATTTTAAATCATTTTCAGGTAAAATTACCTGTGGTGATCTATCTGGTTTGATTAGTCTTTATCCAGATTTACCATCGATTAATGATAAAACAAACATCAACCGGCAACAAATTGATATTATTAGAATTTGTGGATTTTTAAACGCAGATGAAATGTTTGATTCACCATTTTATTCACGGCATTATGTTATACCTGTTGCAGAGAAAAATATTGATGAAATGAAAAAATGGATACGTTTTTTAAATTTTAAATCCGATCAATCAGATGATGATATATTACAGATGTTCGGTGATGAAGGTAGACAACCATCATTTGCTGTTTTATTACATGGAAGTTTTAAAATTGCCAATATGATTGCTGTTTGTGAAATTTGTTCACAAGCTAACAACAACAACAATAATCAACAACAATGGTATGGTATATTACAATCGGTTACGGATAAGAAAAAATCCAATCTTATGTTGTTTACATTATATCCTGGTTCGAATCCAATACCATGGTTATCAAATTTTCGTAATTTTTCATTATCATCATCCGATGGAAATACAACCAATTCAACTAACTCGAATAACAACAATAGTAAAAATAATTTGAAAAAAAATTCCAATCTAAATCCATGGTTACAACCACAATCAGTATTTAATGATATACAAAAAGTATTAAGATTTTTAAAAAAATTACCCGATCGTTATGAACAGCTAGTTACGGAAATTAATCGCATTCAACGTGCTTCAATTGCATTAAAATTTTTTCAATTAATCGATTCATTAATACAGATATTTGAATTCGAAGCACCATTATTACCAAATTATCAACAACAACCACAAGTACGTGAACAGGTTGAACAAATTCTGCAATTTATACGACAAACTAAACAACAAATTGTTGTTCAACAACAACAACAACAACCGACGACAACAATCACCAATTGATGCCTATAGAATAATTTTTTATTAAAATTTTTCGATTTTTTTAAAAAATCACAGTCATTTACAAATGATTTTTTCTTGTTTGTTTGATGTTTTTTGAAATAAAATTTTTTTTTTTTCGAATTTCAATCCCTTTTTTCAGAGGGAATTTTTTCGGGTTTAAAACCATGAAAAGAATGGCGTTTTTCGTTGAAAACTTTGTGTAAAATTATCTTTCATTGTACGTAAACGTCCTTTACCACCCGCATTGGGCATACGACTTTTTTCCATTATGATTGCCGGCATTTGTATTAATTGTTGTGGTGTTTTTTGATCTTTCAAGGCTTGTGTAAGATTTAATATCTATTTTTTTAAACAAAAAATTGATTAAAAGTTGAATTTTTTTCAAATTTTTTTCAAAAACGAACCTGTCCTCGCATAACGGACATTTGTTTTTCAAAAATATTTCGATCAAATCCTTTATCACTCTATTAAAAAAAACGAAAAAAAGAAAATGAAATCTTTGTTTTCTCTCAAAAGAAAAAAAAATTCTTACCGAAAATAGATTGAATAATTCATCACATAATTCTTGTACAAAATTCATATCAGATAATTGTTGTAAAACTAATCGACAAATATTATCGGAAAATGGTTTTTTAGCAAATGATAACCATGCCCAATAATATGGATCTATGTTTGAGGAAAATCATCATTATGAAATTGTTTTTGTAAATAAATCATCATCAATACTTACATGCACGCCATTCATCTGGATGTTTAAATGGAAATGCTAAACCATTATCAATGGCTGCAATTTTTATAAAATTTAATTCACCATCATCATTATATTCTTGTTTAACAAGCCAATTATCATTTCCACGATCAGTATTCCGTATAATATAATCTAAAACAACTAATTTTTCAAATTCTAATTGAAAAATTTCTAATAAATTTTCATCTAATAATGTTTCAGCTTTTCTTAACCATATACAAGCATCTTCATAATTTTCAACATATTTTTGTAGCGAACCAACCTTTATTAAAGTGATTGAAATTTTAAATTAAAAAGTTTTTATCAAAAAAACAAACATACTTTTGGTGGTAAACCAATTCGATTAAAATGTCTACCAACTTTGGGAAATCTTTCTGTTACATTTTTTTTCGTTCTTGATTTAGCTCGATCAATTGCCGAATAATTAAATGTTACACTGGCCAATTTTACAATCTAAAATAATGAGGAATTTTTCAAGTTAAAAAATGAATCAAAATATATCAAAAATATTTACCCTAGTTTTTGGAACAATATTCAGCTGTAATTTACGATCAACAATCCATGCACCAGCTTCAGATAGATAACCTTGATTCGGTACTAAACATGAACGACCAAAACAACAAGGACAACAAAGTTTATGCATCCATTTTGTCCATTTTGGATTTAAACGGCCATATGGTTCTTCATCTTTTGGTTTGAAAACGCCAATAATTTTCTATCAATTCCGGAGGGGGAAACAACAATAACATTAACATGATGATAATCCAAATAAAACATAACAAAAAAATACTAACAGTTCCATCATGATTTTTAACAAAATAGCTACCACTTGAACCTTGTGATATACGTTTCGGTAGGAAACCATTATCAATTGATTGTTCAACATCACGTATTAATTGATTAAATTCTTGATCATCAGGAAAATAATTATTTATAATTTGTATACTATCATTATCAAAACAACGTCTTAATAATGGTTGATTTTCATTATCTTGATTTGAACCATATGATGATGAATGAATCATTGATGACACATGTTGTTGTCCAATAATCGTTGCAGATGATGTTGAAACACATGCAACATCAGGTAATATGGTAACGGTAGCTGTTGTTGTTGTTGTCGGTGGTGATGTAATCAATCCATTCACCATCATACAATCACCATTCGATATTTTTTTATTCATATTTGATTCATTTGGAAAAGAATTATCATCATGTTGAACTAGAATATCTTGAAAATTATCATTATCATCATCATTTGGTATGGAAATTAATCGTTCAACCACCATACAAGATGATTGATTTGATGAATTAATTTGAGTCGTAGTTGTTGTTGTTGTTGATTCATTTTGATGATCTAGATGAGGATGATGATGATTATGCAATAATAATAAATCTTGATTATCAGTTGTTGATGGTGGTGGTGGTGGTGCTGCTGGTGGTGGTGATGAATTCGAATCAATCAAAAGATTCGAATTCGAATTCTCATTATTCGTAGTATTTACAAGTTGCGTAACATTCGAATCATTTGGATTATCATTTTGCTGATGATCAGTATACATTCTATTTTAAAATTTGTTCCAAATGAAGAAATGAAGAAAATTTGGAATGATTATTTTTGGTTTTTTGGAATCAATTTTGTTTGTTTGAAAAATTTTTTTTATAGAATCTATAGATATATATCAAATATGAATAACACTCAGGCCATATAAAATTGATTGATCGCGATCGATTGATATTTTGTGAGTTGATTTTCGTTAGAGGACAATATGTATAAAATATTTATTTTTATAAACAAAAATAACAACAACAAAAACAACAAAAGTAAATTGAGAAGAGGTGGTTATTATGATGATGATCGAAAAGGCATCTGTGTGTTTATATTATCATTTTAATGATTTTTCGATTCGATTTTTTCCACTGTTCGATAATGATGATGATAATCGCGATCGCAATTTGTTGCTATTTGCTAGGCTATGTTGCAATAGAAAAATCAATGGAAAAAAATGAATGAATCAACCGATGATGATGATCGCAATAAATCAAACAAAAAAATATTATGTTTGTTTGTTTGGTGGTGAAGCAATCGAGGGGGCAAATGCGCCATCACAATATTGTGTTGATATTGATTTTAGGTAATTTTTTTTTCTGTTGTTTAGGTTTATTCACCGCTGTCAATATAGTTGGAATTTTTCATTTTTTAATGCATTCTGCTCAATTGTGAGAGCGTTTTAGAAAATTCTCTAAAATTTTTTACTCAAAAAATTCTGGTTGTTTTGTTTTTGGAAATTTACTTTGATTCAGAATTCTTGTCATTTTGTGCTTTGTTTAGTGTTGTGTAATTTCATCATCAAGGTAATTTTGTAGATTCTGTTCGTTTTTGTTTGAATTTTGTTGAAATTAATATAGGTGGTGGAAATTTTTCACAGAAAAAATGATACAAAATGAATCATCCGAAACATGGATCGAAACTAAAACCGAAAATGGTAAATGTTATTATTATAATGCTAAAACAAGAGAAACAACATGGACCAAACCTGATAATGCAACAATTTTGACGCAAGAACAATTTTTACAAAATTTATTGGCAAATTCACAACAACAACAACAACAGCAATTAAATCAAAATGATAAAGGTAATTTTCAGTTTGGAAATTATGAATTTTCTTCATAAAACTTATTTTCAGATAAACAACAATCTACACCGAAACCGATGATGCCGAATCCATTATGGCCACCACCGATTGGTTTAGCAGCACCAGGATTGATGGCTTCGAATCGTTTTCCACCACCATTCGGTATTCCTCCTATGCATCCGGCTGGTAATTTTTTTTATTTTCTGTTGATCAAAATATCATTCGATTACTAATCGATGTTTTCAAACAACAGGTTTTCCATTTGTAGGTGCACCACCATTGACGAATCCATGGTTAAATCCATCATTACTTCAACATACAGGTGTCGATCCATTAAAACAACAACTCGTACTGAAAATTGATACCGAATTGCGTTCACAGGCAGCCGAATGGATTGAATATAAAACTCCTGATGGTAGAGCTTATTATTATCATAGTAAAACACAAAAATCTGTATGGGAAAAGCCAGAAATTTTGAACAAATTCGAAGGTAATGTTTGTGTGATTTGTGTTTTCGAAAACTTGCTAAATTTTTTGTTTTTTCAAATAAACAACAGAGGCATTGGAGGAATTGAAAAAGAATGAAGCAGCCAAACAAAATGAAAATAAATCTGAGGTAAGAACAACAACTTTAGCAAAAACAGCAAACGATAGTGGCGATACAAATATCGCCGATCACCAGCAACAACAACCACCACCACAACCAAAAAAAGAAGAAATCAAAGATAAATCAAAACCCGTATCAAGTACACCGATTACTGGTACTCCATGGTTAGTTTTTGAATGATTCATTTGTTGTCAAAAAGTTTTTTATCATAATTTTTTTCCGACAAATAAGGTGTGTGGTATGGACTGGAGATAATCGTGTTTTCTTCTATAATCCTAGCTCGAAAACATCATTATGGGATTGTCCACCGGAATTAAAAAATCGACCCGAAATAGCTGAATTGACTAAAAATCCACCAACAAAAGATAAAGATAAGGAATTGTCATTATCATCATCATCATCACAGAATACAATTGTAACAGGTAACAAACGATCATTGGATGAACAATCGAATGGTCACCATTCTCAACCAAAAGAAGAAGAAAGCAATAAAAAATCAAGGTAAACATATCTTATTATCATTGGAATAATCTTATTAATCAGTAAAATTATGACCAATCAAGATTGGCGGATAAACCGGATAAAAGTGGCGGTGGTGGCGGTGATAAAGAGAAAAAAGATGGCGGTGATAATAACGGTAAAAATGAAGCTGAATCAATGGCCGAAAAACAACGTGAAACCTTACCAATTGCTGAACGTATTGAAATGTTTAAAGCAATGTTATTGGAAAAAGAGGTAGGAAATATTTATGAAAAAGAAAAGGAAATTGTTTTTCAATTCTTTTATTTTGAAATATTTAGGTTTCAGCATTTTCAACATGGGAAAAAGAATTACATAAAATTGTCTTCGATCAACGGTATTTATTGCTTACTTCGAAAGAAAGAAAACAAGTTTTTGAACAATTTATTAAAGAACGTGCGGAAGAAGAACGAAAAGAAAAACGACAACGACAAAAATTATATCGAGAACAATATCGACAGCTATTAGAACAGGCAAATCTTTCTACTCGTGCTACTTATTTGGAATTTTCACATAAATATGGTAAAGATAGTCGATTCAAGAATATTGAAAAATCACGTGATCGAGAATCATTGTTTAGTGAATTTTTGGTCGAATTAAAACGTAAAGAACGTGATGACAAAGAAAAACAACGTGAAAAGGTAATTTTTTTTGGTGTTTTCTTTTTTTCCTTCTCATAATTTGTATTTTCAATTAGGCAAAGGCAAATTTTCTGGAATTACTCAAAGAACAACAAAATCATATCAATGGAACAACAACATGGTCGGAAGTAAAGGAAAAAATTCGTAATGATTCAAGATATAAAGCTATTGAAAGTAGTTTAATGAAAGAGATTATATTTAAAGAATTTATTACAAGATTGGATAAAAATCTAACAAATGTTAATGAAGAAATAAGTGAAAGTTTAAAAGAAAAAGAAAAACAAGAAAGAATTGAAGCAAGTTTACGTGAAAGAGAAAAAGAAGTACATCGTGAATTGGCAGCACATTTTCGTGAACGTGATAAAGAACGTGAAAATCATTTACATCAGGAAAATGTTGAAAGTTTTAATGCATTACTTATTGATCTCATCCGTAGTCCAAGTGTTAATTGGCGTGAAGCAAAAAGAATATTGAAAAAAGATCATCGATGGGAACTAGTTGAAATGCTTTCACGTGATGAAATGGAACAATTATTTGATAAACATTTAGCAAATTTGATTAAGAAAAAACGTGAAAAATTTCATCAAATGTTAGATGAATTGAAAGATTTAAATCTTTCAACAACATGGAAAGAAATTCGACGACAAATTAAAGATGATTCAAGATATCTAAAATTCTCGACAAGTGATCGTAAATGTGAACGTGAATATTATGAATATATTAAAGAACGTTTAATGGTAGCGAAAAATAATTTCAAACAATTATTACAAGAAACAAAATTATTAACATATAAAACAAAACAATTGATTGAAGAATCCGAGCAACATTTACAAGATATAATCAATGTTTTACAAAATGATAAACGTTATTTAATATTGGATGATTTTGCTGATGATCGTAGACAAATATTGATTAATTATATAAGTGAATTACATCATCAGGGACCACCTAAACCGATTACAGCAACAGATCCATTAACATCATCATCATCATCAACAACAACATCGACCACAACAAGAAGAAAATGAAATTTGGGAAATTTGGACATCATTAATTTTGCTTTTGCATGATTATTAATTTTTTTGTATTATAAATATTATCCAAAAAAAAAATTATATTTATTACTGATTATTATTATAAATCAATAATTTTCTTCGAATTTTTCTATTTGCTACACTAATCGATTATTAGGTCAATTTTTTTTTTGATATAAACAACGAAAAAAATTATTAATAAAAAATTTTTAAATTTACAAAATATCTTGGTTTCTGGGTGGAATTTTTCTTTGGTTTTTTTAAATGACGTGTTTGTGTTGTTGGGCTGGTGGTGGTGGTGGACTGCTGCTCATCATTGTATTTTCAATCATTTTCAGTCCGTTTTGGTTTGAACGATCAACGATCATCGATAATGGCACCAAAAATTGAAATTTGTGTTGATAATTTTGAATCAATTCGTGAAGCAGTTAAAGGTGGTGCAAAACGTATTGAATTATGTTCCGCATTGAAAGAAGGTGGTCTAACACCAAGTTTAGGTTTTTTAAAATTTGTTAAACAACAATTTTCAAAAGAATTGTTGATCGTTTTTCCAATGATACGTCCACGTGGTGGTGATTTTAATTATTCCGCGGAAGAATTGAAAATAATGGCCAATGATATTGAATGTATGCGAGAAAATGGTTATGCGGATGGTTTTGTATTTGGTTGTCTTCAATCCGATGGTACTGTTGATTTGGAAGCAAATCGTTTTCTGTTGGGTAATTTCGAATGAATGATTTTTTTCGAATGTTTTTTTTTCTGATTTCGAATGTTTTCTTCTTTTCATTCAAGAAAAAGCCAAACCACTTCCATGTACATTTCATCGAGGTAAAACTAAAAATGAATCAACAGATATTTAAACCAAAATAATCATTATACGAAAAAATTGTAGCATTCGATATGGTAGCTGATTGGGAAAAATCCTTGGAAGATATAATTCATTTAGGATTTAAACGAATATTGACAAGTGGTCGAGCAGCCACTGCAATCGATGGTTTAGAACAGATTCAAAAACTGATCGAATTGGCCGATGGACGGATTATCATTATGCCCGGTTCAGGAATCAACGTTGCAAATTTGGCTCAAATTCTGCGGACAACAAAAACACAGGAATATCATTGTTCAGCATCCCGAATTCAACAATCAAAAATGATTTATCGTAATGAACAAATTCAAATGGGAAAATCGAATGAATCAAATGAATTTGAATTGAAAATTTGTGATTCAATTTTGGTTAAACGAATGATTGAAATTGCTTCAAAGTTTTAATTATTTATTTGATTAGAAAAACGAAAAAACAAACGAAAAAAATTCTTGTTCAAAATTCACTGAATCTTGAATGATGCTTTTGATACATCACCGATACCAATTTCAATAATATCATTACTTTTAACAGGGCCAACACCATCCGGTGTACCAGTTAGAATAAGATCACCAATTTCTAATGTAAAATATTGACTAATATAACTAATCAAATGTGGTATTGTAAACATCATATCCGAAGTATTTCCTTTTTGTTTTAATTCACCATTAACTTTACACCAAATATCTAATGAATTAGCATTTGGCAATGCTTCTTTTGGTATAAATTGTCCAACAGGACAACTTGTATCAAATCCTTTTGCTATTGACCATGGTTCACCTGATTTTTTTGCTTTTGATTGTAGATCTCTTGCTGTCATATCTAATGCAATTACATAACCACCGATTAAATCATCAGCTTCATTTTCATTAACCGATGAACCTTTTCTACCGATAACAATACCTAATTCAACTTCATGATGTAATTCTTGACAATTTTTCGGTATCCTAATTAGACCATCATTAATTACATAAGCGGTTGCTGTAATTTTTTTTGAGGGAAAAGAAATCCGGTTTTAGAAAAAGAAAGATTTTTATTTGCAAAAAACATACGAGGCTTTAAGAAAACAATCGGTGTTGTTGTTGGTAATGAATATTTCATTTCTTTAACATGTAATTTATAATTCCTACCAACACAGATTATTTTCTTACCAAATTCGGTAAATCTTGCTAGTCGCATTTTTTGAATGAAGATTTTTTTTGTTAAGAAAAGAAATTCCCGAGAAAATAATTCGTTGTCGTTTTGTTTTTTGGTTGTTTTGTGATTGTGATAAACAAGGTCGTTAATAATAAATTGTTTGTTTGTTTGTTTGTCTGGCTACATATGCATCCACCAATCCAATCAACAAATAAATCAATTTTATCACGTAGTTTGTTGATGATTGTTGATATATCACATGTGTGCGACCACGTGATCTATTTTCGGTTGTTGTTGGTTTTCGGTTTTTTTTTCAAATTTTCAAGAAGATCCCGAAAAGAAACAAACATGGTATTCTTTACCTGTAATCAATGTGGTGATTCATTGAAAAAAAATAAAGTTGATCAACATTTTCGATCATGTTCAACTAAAACCGTTGCCTGTATGGATTGTTTTAAAGATTTTAGGTAAAATTTTTCAATTTTTTTATTCGGTAACTTTCTTTCATCGTTTCTTTTTTCCCCTCAGTTTAAATAATTACAATTTCCATAATGAATGTATCAGCGAAGATCAAAAATATGGTGGACCAAACGGTAAACAACAAGATTATAAAGGAAAAAATAAACAAAATGAATGGATTATGGTTGGTTTGATTGTCGATGGATGTTTTTTTGCATTTTTGAATTGATTTTTTACTTTTCTCTTGATTTAGAAAATCAAATCATTAGTCGAACAGAATACCTATCCGAAAGAAATAAATTCCGTACTGAATTCATTAATTCGTTATGAAAATATCCCAAGGAAAAAAGCGAAATTTATCAATTTCGTTCGAAATTCTTTTCGTATTCGAAATGAAATGCTGATCGATAAAATATGGAATATTTTTGAAGAAGCAATTAAAAATCAAAAAAATTCCAACAGCAACAACAACAAATCGAATGGAACAACCCAGAATGGTAATCATCATTCGAATGAAAATCAACAAGCAGAACCAGAACAACAGCCAAAAAAAGATGATCAAATGGACATTGATAGCCAAAAACAACAACAAGATCAAATCGAAAATCAGGAATCAACAAATGACCAAATCATTAGTATTAAAAAATCTGAATTAAAAACCCTTGTTATTGATATTCTTCGGCGAAAAGGACCAATGTCGAAATCAAAATTACAGAAAAAAATTCTTCGAAAATATCATAAAAACAATGGTCACGATGAACAATCAGATTCATTGATACTCAGAAAATTGGATAAAATTCTTACTAAAAAAGCATTTATTAACGATAATAATAATGATATAATTACATTGTCTTCAGATTGAAATAATAATAATAAATTTTCAAATTTTTTAATTTTGATTTATAAACTTCTTGCTGCTGGTGGTCGTTTTTTTGGATAATCAACAATATATGTTGAATCGGTAATGGAAACAATATTCACACCGGCTAATTGTAAACCTTTAAATGATGACATACGACCAGGACCTAAACCATTAATACAAACACGACATGTTTTATAACCTAATTTTAATATAATTTTACCAAATGATGTTGCCGTTATTTGTGCAGCAATATTTGTACCTTTACGACAGTTTTTAAAACCTTCACTACCACAAGCACGACCTGTAATTGGTTGACCATCATGTGTAGTCAACTGAAACAGGGTATTATTTTTGGATGATTTTATCTGTATAATGGGTAATAATTTATATGGGATATTATCGAATAAACGTTCAGAAGTATCAACGGTTGGAAATTCACAGATTCGATTAAATCCAGTTGCTTCAACTTCAACGGATCGCTCACCATGTGAACCTTCATCTTTTTTTGGCATTGATTTTAGCATTAATCTTTTATCTTCAGCTTTCCATAATGATCGACTCGTATGAATTGAACGTAATTGTGTTTGAAAAAATGAACGAAACATTTTTAAAAATCAGATTTGATTCAATCAAAAAATTCAAAAAAATGATGTGATTAGATTCGACAGCTGACTTTTTCAACAAATTCGAACCTTCGTAAAACAATTTCCAAAAAACTTTCGAAAATTTAAAAAATAAAAATTTCCGGGAAAGTTTACAACCAATTTAACAAAATGAATTTAAAATTTATTTGAAAAACAACAAAACAGAAAAAAAACAACTAAAACTTTGTGAATAAACAACATTTGATAAAATCTTTTTTTTGTTTTGTTTAAATGAATTCATAAACAAAATCGTGCCATGAAATTTGAAGGGGAAAAGTTTGCTTTTTTGACCGAAAACAAAAAAGTTATCACCAGCATCATCAAGGAAAAAAAAGATTAATATAAAAATAATTTTTTCAATGATTTAAAATGATTACAAATCGGTATCAGTATTAACATTAATCCACTTAATGTAACCAATGATCCTTGTTATTAGTTTTTGTTCAAAATTCAAAAATCAAACAGAAAAAAAGGATTAGATGCCAATGTTTAACAAAACTGAAATTAACTTACCGATAACTAAAAAACCAGTATCATAAGCTCCAGATAGATCATAGATGAATCCTATTTGTTTGATTCGAAAAATTTAAAAAAATTCAAGCAAATTTGGATTTTAAAAAAAACTAACCAATAAATAATGGTCCTAAAATTGAGGCAACACCTTGAAACAAAAGTATTAAACCAAATGCATTGGTTAATTTTTCCAAACTCAAAAGATCGACAAGAACAACCGATGTTAGGCTTACATAGGTTCCTGTTTTGAAAATCAAGAGAAAAGAATTTTTTTGTAAAATCAATCGAAAATCAATCAAAAAACCAAAAAACATACCACATGTAATACCAAAAAATGCACAAAAAATTGCCAATAATTTATAAGTTGTAGCCACTGTATTCGAAATAATAACTATTCCACAAAATGTAACCGAAATTGTATATAACCAAAGACGATTAACAAATGAATGATCCGAAATATAACCAAAAACTAAACGACTAATTGTACTAAACAAGCCGATAATTGATGTAAAAAATCCAGTTTCTTGTGGCGATCCAATACGATTATCAACAATCCAATCTTTCAAAAATATAAATGGTATATGATAACCAATACTTGTTAAAAAATTTGACACTGAAAATATTAGAAAAATTTCATTACGCATCAAACTTAAATCGATCATTTCGCAAAAATTTTCTTTGATTTCATCGGGAAAATTGAATTTTTTAAAAAGATAACAATCACTATTTGTTTTATGTTTATTTATACGTTCCATACGATAATGATTATTGTTGTTGTTGGTGCTGTTACTAAATTTTCCATCCGATTTATTATTGTTGATATTCATTAAACTACCACTATAAAATGAATCTTCACGATATAAAAATCCCGGTGTAAATGAATATGAACGTTGTTTGACAATAAAATCATCATTATCATTATTCAATGATTCTTCGCCCGTTGTAGATTTTTGTGTATGAATTTCCATTGAACTTTGTTGTTGTTGTAGTGATTTTGAATTTTCCAAACAAATCAACATTGATTCATTGTTTAATTCAATTTGATTATCATTATCATCATCATCATTCGTAATCCGATTCGAATGTTGGTTACTATTCGATGTTTGAATAGTATCGATTGTTGTTGAAATATCGATTGGTGGTATCGATGATGATGACGGTGTTAATGTTAATGGTACCGGTTTAAATAATGCACCAAAAATTGTACAATTTATTAATAATGCTGAAATGATTAACATAGCACCTTTCCATCCATAAAGATTGATAATATATTCAATCAATGGACTCATTATAGCCGTACCGATTCCTGAACCACAAACAGCAATTCCAGTGGCGAATGCACGTCTTTTTTCAAAATATGATGTTACACTATTCAAGGTGGTGGTAGTCAATTCAAATTCATTAATAATGGTAGTTGCTCAATCAATCAAAAAAATCCAAGAAAAAAAAACTTACATAACAATTGCCGGTAAATACCTGTAAAATCAAAGAAAAAAAAAATAGGATTTTGGAACATTTTTTTGTTTGTTTGAGGAATACGAAAGAGATGTTGGTTTTTAAAGAAAAATATATTCTTTTCAATATCTTACATTAATCCAAAACCAAATCCAGCACAGATACCGATCGTTCCATATAATGTAAATATATTCGTTGCAAATGTACTGAGAAAAAATCCTAAACTAGCAAATATTGCACCAACAATCGTTACAATACGACAACCAAATTTGATGGTTAAAGCGCTTGCAATCGGTCCTGTTTCGATTTGAAAAATTTTGAATTTTGATTTTAACCACAAAAAAAAGCTTTTCAAAAGAAACCACTTACCAATACAATATGTTGTACCATTCATAATGGAAACAACCATCGATGTTGCTGTTTTACTTTCACCAAAATGTTTATCCAATTCATAATAAAATAAACCAAAACTATAGATAATACCATCAGCAATAACATGTAACATGAATGAACCGAATACAACCAACCAACCCCAACCACCATCCGGTGGACATGGTTGATATGAACGACCCGATCGAACGTTTTTAACAGCCATTTTTTTCAATTGGATTTTATTCGATTTTTTCTGGTTTTTTTTCAGTTTTGTTTTGGTCAACGATAATCTTCAATGGTTAAATGTTTATCGTTAACATTTTCAAATTGACAAAAAGAAAAATTGTTTCCAATGTCGACGATAATGATGATCGTTTCGATTGATCAATAAAGATCACTGATAAAGATAGAAGAAGAAAAACAAGTTAATGACGATGATGATGATGATTGGTGCAAAACTCAATGAAATGAAAAACAAATTCTCAATAATAACAGTAAATCATTCTTGATGATTGGTGATGAGGATTATGATGAAATTTTCTGGTTTCATTTCTTCTTAGCAACAACAACAACAACGATAATGAATGAATATTATTATTGAAGAACTGGTAATAATGATGATCATATGAAAATTACCATCATCATCATCATTTGACTTTAATGTTTTGTCAAAAAATATATAATCACATTACACACAGTGAATGTTTTTGTTTTTGTTTTTCGTTATTTTGCATTCATAACAAAAACAACGACGACGACGAACGAACGAACGAACGAACGATTCACTATTGTCAACTATTGAACAAACAAGATTTCATCAAGACAAAAATTATTATTATTGTTTATGGGTTGAAAAAAATGGTTTCAAAGAGCAAATATTCACACGAATGTAATGTATATTTTGTTGGCACTATTTATTCAACATCACATTTTAATTTCATTTTTTTCTTTCAAATATAGACAAAACGCGTTACGTCACATAATCATTCAATTCATTTCATTCTGTGGATGTGGGAAAAGAATATTTAAAAACCCCTTTCAACAAAAGAATCTTATTGTAATCATTGAAGTATGGCAAGAAAAAACAATGTAAATGAATTTCAAAGGGAATAAGAATTTTTTTGCTCAGAAAAATATCGACATAATCATTATCAAATCAAATCACAAAATTCTTATGCAACATTTACAACAAAATTGGCATCAAAATACTATGACTCTATTGTGTATTTATTGTAAAAACGTCTATCGTAAATATTATTAATAATAATGACTATTCTACAATTACACTATTCGTAATTATTTTTGGCATCGAATAACACACACACTCAAACACTCGAAGATAATTAATGATTATGAAAAAAAACAATCAAAAAGTAATTATTAATTTTTTTTCGTAATGTAAAATATATGTGAACATTGTATATTGTATATGTGGGAACAAACAAACAAACAAACAAAAAAAAACCCCTATGAAACAACTCAAACTCGGGCAAATGTGGGTAAAGAATTTGATTTCATTGCGAAGTAAAAAATAGAAATAATAATAAAATCTTTTTTCAATTTTTATATAGACCATCATCATCATCATCATCATCAAACAACAACATCATTATGGAAAAAAAATATAGAAAAAAGAGATTAACTCTCTTGCCACACAATGGTAAACAAGGGAAAAAATGATAACAACAGAATTTGCGCATGAATTCAACAGAATATTCTTGTTCTTTACTATTACCATTTTGGTTATATAATGGCTGTGTTTTTTCTGGTAAAGAATATTACCACCACCACCATTATTCTTCTTTGGAATGGATGACATTTCATTCTTGCTTAATGGACAAAAAAAATCCAAACTGTAAATATTGAATTGTTTTATCCGATTATGACGATACTTATGATGATGATGATGATGATTAAGATCATCATTGATCAATATTTACTGTTTGGGATTTTTGTTTTGTTTTGTTTATTTTACCCAAGTAAAACAAGCACTTGAAACAAAAAAAAAAAGATCAATATTGAATTAACATTTGATCTTTTTTCCCTGAATGAAAGAATCAATCATTTTTTTCACAAAAAAAAAAGATTTTATTTTCAAAATAACAACAAAAAAGATTTTTTTTCATATAAAAAGGTAATTGGGAAATTTTTTTTCAAGGGAAAATCATTATTATATTAGATTTTGGTCGTTGAATTTGTTTCTATTATTCCAATTGTAATAGAATCTGTTCACCTTCAACAGTATCATTAATTTTACAATTAATTTTCTTAACAATACCATTCGATTCAGCAATCATACTGTTTTGCATTTTCATTGCTTCAATTACACATAATTCTTGTCCTTCATTTACCTGTGGTTTAATTAGAAAGAAAAAATATGAAAATGAAAATGAATAAAAGTTTTCAATTGAATACACATACCTCATCGCCAACATTAACGGCAATCGATTTAACAACACCAGGCATAGGTGATTTAATAATTTTTCTTGCATCAATCTTTGGTTTTGGTGGAATAATTTGTAAATAATTATAGGCTTTTTCACTCATAACACGAATGTTGAACTGGAATTCAAAAGAGGAAAAAACATAAAGTTAATTTGAAAGAATTTCATTTCATTTTCCTTGACTTACAATTGTTCCTTCAAATTGAATCTGACAATAACCATCATGATTAACCGAAATCAATTGTACGGTATAGATTTTCTTATCAATTTGAAAATCTAATGTTAATTTTGCTAATGAAAAATTTGATGGAAATTCAGCAATCAATTCATTATCAATATAAATTTTAAATTGATTTGTTAATTCATTAAATTCAACATCAGTTTTTATAACTTTTTGTTGTTGATCATCATTTTGTTGGATATTTAAATTTTCACTCAAATCAACAAATAATGTATGTTTTTTAATCGAATCTTCATCCAATGGAATAGTATCATTTTCAACATAATGTTTTGAACGATAAAATTTTCGTAAAAATATCGATACTGCAATCGATGTTAAATCACGAATACGTTCATCATTCATTTGTCGTCCTTTAAAACCATCCGGATATATTCGTGGTAAATATTTCGTATCAATATGGCCATCAACAAAATTTGGTTCGGTTATTATATCACGTAATAATGGAATATTATGTATTAAACCACGTATAACATAATTATCTAATGATTTGGCCATTGTTGATAATGCTTCCTTACGATCATTGCCATATGTTATTAATTTACAAATTAATGGATCATAATAGATATTTATATCACTACCCTCAATTACACCACTATCACATCGAACATTATTCGAATCGATAAATGTTGGTTCACAATAACGTGTTAATCGACCAATTGATGGCAGGCCAAAATTTTTATATGGATTTTCAGCATAAACACGTGATTCAATTGCCCAACCACGTAATTGAACATCTTCCTGTCGATGTCTTAGTTTATGTCCTTTAGCAACACGTAACATATGATGTACAATATCAATGCCACAAATATATTCGGTTATTGGATGTTCCACTTGCAGTCGGGTATTCATTTCAAGAAAATAGAAATTTTTATTTTTATCAACCAAAAATTCAACCGTACCGGCTGAATCATAACCAACATTTTTAGCTAATGCTATTGCCTGTTCACCCATTGCTTTTCGAAGTTCCGGATCAACAAATGTACTTGGTGCTTCTTCAATCACCTTCTGATTTCGACGTTGAATTGAACATTCACGTTCATTCAGATAAATCCCGTTTCCATGTTTATCACATAAAACTTGTATTTCAATATGTCTTGGTTCTTCGATAAATTTTTCAATCAATAAACGATCATCATTAAAACTAGACATGGCTTCATTTTTGGAAAAACGAAAACCTTCGAATGCTTCTTGATCATTATAAGCCATACGCATTCCCTTTCCGCCACCACCAGCCGAAGCTTTTATCATTACTGGATAACCAATTTCCCGTGCTAATTGAACACAATGTTCAGCATCTTTAATAACACCTTCGAAACCAGGTATCGTATTTACTTTTGCTTTATTAGCAATTAATTTACTTTCAATTTTATCACCCATTGCATGTACTGAATGTGAATTTGGTCCTACAAATACAATACCCATATCGGATAATTTTTGTGCAAAATCAGTGTTTTCCGACAAAAATCCATAACCAGGATGAACAGCTTCGGCACCACTTTTCCGTATGACATCTAAAATGACATCAACATTTAGATAACTTTGTCCGGATGGTGCTGGACCAACACAATATGCTTCATCAGCATGTTGAACATGAAGTGCACGAGAATCAATTTCACTATAAATAGCAACGGTTTTTATTCCCATCGATTTACATGTTCGAATCACTCGACAGGCTATTTCACCACGATTAGCAATCAAAACTTTATTGAATCGCTTTTCACCGGGAGGAAAAAATGAATTGTTTTTGGAATTTTTGAAAACTTTCTTAACAAACTAAAAACCTTACCTCTTCATTTGGATCAAATTTATCGGCAAAATATAATGATTTTGTAGAAAATTTTCTTGAAAATATTATTGTTTTTACATTCTATATAAACCAACAACAGGATTGTATTTAATTTTACAGCAAAAAAAAAGTAAAGTAAAAAAGATTCTTACATTATAAATTAAATGATTAAAAAATTGACGAGTATTTAGAAGGATCATTTTTTTCTTTTTGGTTATTCGGTTCCCTGATTATTATTATTAACAATTTTAAAATCAATCAATCAATTACTCATCGATTTTGTTGTTTGACATTGGCTATGAACGAAAAAAAAAAATTCCTGATCAACAAAATTTGAATTAATAGAATGAATATTCGACCAATACACATTTCAATAAGCAATAATTTTGTTGTTGTTGCTGTTGATTGAGCCATGTCGATACAACAAGAAACGAAGAAGAAGAAAACGCTTATCGGTTAATAAAATGATGATGATGATGATAATCGAATCTAAACGAAATGAATGTAGCGAATCTAACTTAATCTTTCTTTTTCTTTTTCATTCATTCAATAAACGTTTTCCCCAAATTGACATTGACTATACCACACACACGCACACACACACATTTTAAAAAAAAAGATAAGTTTGAAACTAGAACTTGTTTGAAGATGAACGAATGATTAAATGGATACAACAACACTCACATCACACATCATCATCGAACAAATCGAACGCAAACTTGACAAGCACACACAAACACCACGCACCTAAAAAAATCGACATTTGAAAAAAGTTAATCGCAAAAAAAAAGTTATCACAATTTATTCATTCATCTCTTGAAGATAAACAAGAAAGTCAACATAATTTTCTGTTTGTTTGCTTTAAGTTAATTTCGAAAAAATTATCAATTTTTTTGATGAAATTCTGTTATCATTTTGTTGTTTGGAATTATTGATTTTAGCAAATTTCCATTGACAAAATTCTTGTGAAATATTTAATTTTTCAAATATCGATTTCGAAATATTCGGCACGATTGGATTCAATAATATTGCTGAAATACGTATTGATTCTAATGATAAAAACAACAGACATTTTAAACGTTTTTGATTCAAATCATTATCATTATCATTGTGGGGATGTTTTTGAACAAATTTCCATGGTTGTATCAAATTGAATAAACCGTTTATCGAACGTAAACATTGCATAACGTTTGTTATTCCAATATGAAAATTTCCATCCAAATATGATTCAAAACATTCATTGGATAATGTTTCTATAAAATTAATTGTATCTAAACTTTCGGGTAGATATTCTTGGATTTCATCCAAAGAAACGAATGGATATGATTGCTTGGGATTTAATTTTTCCGATGTACATCTATTCAACAGATTACCAAATGTATCGGCTAATTCAGCATTTAAACATGTTTTTACTGCATCTAAATTGAAATCTTTGAACGTGGAAAAACAGAAAAATTAATTATGATAAAAAAAATTAATTACTTTTATCAATCATTTTGATAAGCGATATCAACTGAAGAAAAAAAAACTACATACTTGAATCGGAATGTGGTGTTCCTTCTTTCAACAGAAAATATCGTATACCATCAGCTGTAAATTGTTCAATACATTCGAATGGATCAACAACATTACCTAAACTTTTAGACATTTTTTGTCGATCATAAAGCCAATGTGAATGACAATAAATACGTTCAGGCAGTGGTAATTCAGCTGCCAATAAAAATGCTGGCCAATAAATACAATGAAATTTTATTATATCTTTACCGATGACATGACATGGTGGCCATATTACCGGTTGTTTGTTTGGATAACCGGTAACAGTAAGATAATTTACAAGTGCATCAAACCAAACATAAATCAATTGGGTATCATCGCCGGGAACTTCAATACCCCATTGTAAACGTGTTTTTGATCTTGATATTGATAAATCTTTAAAATTTTTTATATTCCGTATATCAGCTTTAAGTGATTGATGATAATTTTCTGGTTTCATTATCAGATGATTATCAATCCAATCGATTATCCGTTCTTGTAGCTGTGATAAACGAAAAACATAATTTTCTTCTTCATACCATTCTAATTTATGTCCACTTTCAATAGAAATTTTTTCACCATTCGAATTTGTTGTGATAAGATTATCCGGTACAAATGTTTCATCATTTACAGAATAATAACCACAATATTTTGATTTATAAATAAATCCTTTATCCATAAGGATTTTCCATAAATTTTGTACTACTTTTTTATGTTGATCATCGGTAGTTCGAATGAAATGTGTATACGATGTTTCAGCATCATTAAATAATTGACGAAATTTTGATGATATTTGATCACAATATTCGTTGAGATTAATATTTTTTGATTGAGCAGATTTTTGTATCTATTTTTTTTTTTTTTTTGATTGTCAAACAGAAAAAGAAACTTGAACAAACAAATTTCCATTGATCAAATTACCTTAAGACCATGTTCATCGGTACCGGTAGAAAAAATTGTTGTTGTCACATCATTATTTGGAAAACATAATCGTGTAAAACGATGTAATGCATCAGCATAAACTGTTGTATAAAGATGACCAATATGTGGTACTAACCAAAAAATCATCAAATCAAATCAAGAACTTTGAAAATCACTTTAATTGGCTTACCCGAATTAACATAGAAAATAGGTGTAGCATAAAATTTGGGTAATTCTTTTGAACTAAAATATCTTCTTGGTGACTGTGATGATGATCGTAACCAATTCAAAGGAACAAAACGACATGTAAAAATTATTTTCATTTTAATTTAAATTTTTCTAAAAAAAAAATAAAGAAATGTTTTCACAAATTAACCGGGCGGTCAGGTTTGCATATGAACAAAAATTTAAACAAAGTTTATACGTTGCACATGTTTTACAAAAAAAAAAAAAAAAAATAGAAAAAACCTGCAATGTATGAAAAAAATCACAAAAATTTTTTCTTTTCAAAATTTTTTTTTTTTTTTTTATAACAAAATGGCGCCATAAAAATTTGTTATCAAAATAAAGAAAAATTTTTGTTTTTTTTTTCATAAACATTAATAGAAAATTTCGGTGTGTAATTATTTTAACAAATGTTTTGTTTTTTTGTTGAAAAAATGAAAAACAGATTAAGAATTGTGTATGTGTGTGTGTGTGAGAGAGGCAATGTGGATTAAAATGAAAAACAAGTTCGATAGATAAAGAGCCAAAAAAAAAACGAAAACAATTTTTGATTTTTGTTTTGAGATCAACCAGACGACGATATATCCATTTGTTCAATTCCATCGGATAATTGATTTTCATCTGCTAAATTTTCTTTTGTTTGTTGTTCGGATTGATCGGGATTTTTATCATCATCATTATCATCAACAACATTTTCAACATTGTCATTCGATTCAGCATCTGCATCATCGAATGCTTGATGTTGAAAATATGATTCAACTTCGTTCAATAAATTTACAGTTTCGATGCTTAATGGTAATGATGTCGATGTCGAAGTTGTGGGTGTTGATGATAATGATGGCCATTTCATATTAAAATCACAATCATTATTATTTTTCAATGATGATGATTCATTTGTAAATGTTTTCATATTTTTTATCACTTGAAATAATTGTTGTTTTAAAGGATTTTCATTCAAAATCCGAACAATATTTGTTGAATGTTTCAATAGGTAGGATAACAGTTCTAAACATTGATAGACTTTTTTCTCAAAATTTAACGAATGTTTTGTTGTTAACATTGATAGCAAACATTTTGATCGATTATTATCATAATAAGAATGTGATTTTTCAGCTAGATGATTTTTGGGAACAGAAAAATTTTTAGTTGAATGAAAACAATTTCGATCAAAAAGAAACTTACCTAAATGATCACCAAATATGGCAACTTGTATACGATAATGTTGAATAGAATCTTCCAATAATAATAAATCACGTAAAAGATAAAAATATGGTTCCAATTCATATGTTGTATATGAATTATTCAATTGTAAAAGTAGCTCATCCAATATTTGTAATGAAAATAATTGATTTTCCCATGAACAAAATTTCAATAATAATAAATTTTCATTCAATGAAATTGCTTCATTAAGTATATGTTTTATATAGGATTTTTGTTGATATAATTTTTCATATAAATCTTTAGGCATTTCCATTATATAATGATCATTATCTTGTTGTTGATGATTACCATCAACAACATTGACAACAACATCGATATTATTATCATCATATTGAAAAGGATTCGATAGTGGTTGATAGGTTTCTGATTCAGAAAATTGCGAACAAATAATCATACGTGGATCACAACTACGTACAAGATAACTAACCACCTGATATAAACGATTATCAATTGTTTGTGTTGATTTTGTTATGGAAAAATTTCTATCATTTACAAATGTTATAAACAATGATGGTGTTGATAATAATAATAAATGTTTTCGTTGTTCAATACCCAAAATAGCGTATGAATAAATTAGATGAAAATATTGTGTTGATTGTCCAGAACAATCAACAAAATCTTTTTGTATAAATGATAATAATATCGACATTATTTCATTGACAAATGGATTTATTGTTGATTCGGTTATGGTGGTTGTTGTATCTTCTTGTTGTTGTGGTTTTTGTTGATCCAATATTGAATAACGTATTAAAAATATAATCAATTTTTCAAATGCAATACGTACATCCAATGATGGACATTGAAGAAGAAATTCATTCAATAATTTATTTGCATTCAACATTAAATGATTAGCAATAAACCATGAACGTATTGATGAATTATGTTGCAGATATGGTATCAATGATTCATACCAATCATGTGCATTAAATCTTAATGATTTTTTTGCTTTAAAACCAAATCGTATTAGAAATTTTGCAGCCATATTTAATGTTTCCATTATGATTCGATTCAATTTTTCCGTTGGAATTGTGGAAAAATTTAAATTTTTTCGATTACAATCGATTAATATTTTGATAAAATGATAAAATTCTTCACTAAATAATGTTCGTTGATGAATAAACAATGTATTTTGATGTTGTACATTTTTGGTTATTGCCAAAGGTATTTTTGCCGGATTTATTACTGATTTCGGTTGCTGTTGTTTTTGATTATCAATTTTTCGATAAACCAATATGAATGCATTCCACCAACGTTTCTGTAAACGTTGTAATGATTTTTTCATTAATTGATCATAATATTCGGACATATATTCACCACCAAAACATTGATTACGCATTTCATCATCTTGATCCAATTTACATTCACTAACATCAGTATCATCAAATTTATACCATTTTTTCTGTAAACAATTGTCATTCGATGATTCTGTTTGATGTAATATATATGAATAATAATGACCACCACTTGCCTGGCCACTATGTACAACAATCCCATTCAATTCATATTCGGTTGATAAATTTTGTTCTTGATTATTTAAATCATCTTCTTCAATAATTTCACCTTCTTTCCGTGCTAAACCATTAACCGTATATGGTTCCATATTTAATAATCTTGGAAATTCAAAATAATCATTAAATTTTATCGATACATCACGATCAAAATCATAACCAAATCTTTTCAATTGTATAACCAAAATTTTTGGTAAACGTTTTATACATAAACGTTTTACTGTATTAACTTTACGATCACATTTTTCACAATGATATGCATTATCACCTTCCAATAGATCACCATGTACATATTGTTCTAATGAATCATTTAATGTATGATGATTTCTAACATCAACATTTAATGTTGTAAATGGTTCTTCACGAAAATATCTATGCGGACAATCTTTACAGATTTTTTGATCAGAAAATGAACCACCAAATATCGGTGTCATAATTGATGGTTGTTTTAATGCTTTCATTGCTTCATCAAGTATATCGAATAAACCGTTAAAAAATTCTAATGCATCTTGTTGTTCTTTCAGATGCATTTTACCGCCAAATAATCTAATTTCAAATTGAAAAAATTAACCAAAAAAATCAAATCAAAAACAACAAACATACTTGAAATGTTCCCAAAATCCTTTCGGTACATAATATTGTGCCTGACTTGACAATAAATGGCCAAATATAATTTGTATTTGTTGAAATATTTCAATATTATATGCTTTCACTTGTTGTTCTTCTTCTTGTTGATTGGTTGTTGTTGTTATTGTCGAATTATTTTCCATATTATTATTGATTGGTCCGATAAGAAAATTATCCAAATTATCATTATTATTATTATTATCATAAAAATGATAAGGATAATCAATTTTCACAGATAATATTCCATTACGAACTTCGGGTATCATGAAAAGCTATGTTTTAGAAAAACAAAAACAAAAAATTATTCAGATTCAAAATATAACCACAGAAAAGAAGACAAACCTGTTGCAACACTGAATTCATATAACAAGTAGCACCAGCATTTTTTAGACCAACAAAACCATTTTCTGGCCGCATAGCTATATTTGGAAAATAATCCCATGATGTAATGACCATTGTATTTAGATATGATTCTAAATTTCGACAAATAAATTCTAAATTTTCCAGACAACCATCACAAAATGCAGCTAATAATTCATATGCAGCAATCATTGATTGTGACCCCGAACAAACTGGATAAATATCAGCAATAAAAATATCAGAATTTTGTCGAAAAAGGCACAATGATTTTGAGGCAGTAAACAAATATTGATCCAATAAACGATTGACTAAACCAAATTGTTCGGATGATACATCTCGATCACCTAAACCAATTTTACATTTGGATTCCAATGAAAGAAATTTTGATACCAATACTTTTGTTATGGATAAATGTCCTTCCAGTAGAATTTCCTGATAATGGCCATCGATATAGAAATTTTCCTGTTTTTTAGTGGAAAAAAAATTACAAAAACAAATTACAAAAACAAAAAAAAACTTACCTTCGGACAGCTTAATAAATTATATTCATATTCAATGAATTTATTAATAAGGATTAATAATGATTGCTGCGGTTGTTGTTGTTGTTGTTGAAACGAATCAAAAATAATCTCTAATAATTGACAACAAAATTGAAAAAATTGTCTGGATGTTTGATAAAATTCGAGCAAATATGTTTGTAAATAATTAAAAATCAATTCCAATATAAATGAACCGATATTTATCGATGATGATGATGATGAATTAATTGATAAATTAATCAAAATTATAAATGAAAATTGTTCGGCCATTGTTATACGTATTGTTTCAATCGGTTGAATCAATAAAAGATCGATAAAAAATCTTCGTAAACAAATTGATTTTGATAAAAAATTTGAATATTTCGGTTCCAATAATAACATTAATGTTATTGTTTCCAATGATAATTGACATACATCATACATTATTTCATTTGATTCATCATTATCATTTGCATTATTGGAATTCATCTTCATTTCAATAAAATATTCATGTAAATCATCATATGTTTTTTGTTGATTATTATCATTCAATAATTGATTTATTTGTTGTTGATTACCAGTTGCCATAAACCATGCAATACGTATTAATGCATAAATTTGTTCATTTTCAGGTATAAATTGTTTCGTAATTGAATCATTAGATTCTTTATAAAGAATTATTGCCGTAATATTGGCTAAATTTTTCAATAGATAATCTTCACAATTATAACGTAAAATTTCACGTAATTTATCCGATAATAATCCTTCGGAATATTCTTTTAAAAAACAATATGTTAATAGGGTAAATTTACTTATCTTTAGGATTAGATATAAAGCACGTCTATGTGTAAAATTGATAGAAAAAACAGAAAATTAGTAAAATTTCTCGACAAAATCAACAAACTTACATTTGATAATAATTATCCAATGTTTCAAGAAATTTTTTATCATTTAAAAAATTCAAAATACGCAGACAATAACCGGATTTGATGAATGATTTTTGAAATTCAATAGATTCTTGATAAATTATTTGATCATTAACAGGCATAATCAAAGTGAATATAATTTCCAACAGATAAATAGTTTTGGTTGGTGATGAAAGTAATTCCCGTTCGAATGATGATGATTCCAATGGATTTTCCTGATGATGATGCGTAATGATAAATGAATCGATAATCATTTGTTTAAAAAATTTATCCGGTGGCATTAATTGTAAAATTTCTAAACATTTTTTTCTTATATCATCATCATTATTATTTTTCAATAACATTGCTAAATCCGATATTTGGAATAAGAAATTTATAAAATAACAATTTTCCGACATAATCTACAATGATGGTCGGTAAATGAAAATGAAAATTCATAAAACCACAAACAAAAACAGCAAACAAAAAAAAACTCACCACACCCGGTAATGATTGTTCAATTTTTTCATCAACCATATCTGGTTTATAAAATTTTTGAAATGATTGATTAGAAAATTCCAAATCTGAACGCCAATCAATAGTGTTTGGCTCTTGTGATATTTTTACCGATAAACACTATATTCGAAAAACAATGAAAAAAATTAAAAAATAACGAAATCGTAACGTTGATTTAATGCAATTCATATAAAGGAAATTCGGTAAGCAGCAAAAGTCATTGAAAATTAACTAGGAATGGCTACTCATTATATAGCCTAATGGTTGATTAATTGACCTCAATTCAATTATCGAATTAATTAATTAGTAATTTCAAACTGTTCAGCAACAATAACCACAAAATTTGAAAAAAAACTTACAAATCGTTTTTCCATTGTTAGATCGGAAACTTTTTTCAATTCCGATATATCTTCTTTTTCAAATGGTTCAGCTATTTTAACCTTGATATTCGAATCATTATTCATATTGCATCTATTTCAACCAATTCAAATCAATAGAAAATCAATCACAAAATCGAATCAATCACAAAACTTACTTTTCTAAAATTTTATCTCTTATCACCGTTATTGATTCATTTGTATGTGTTTGCAATACTAATTCATCCAAATTATTATTAAAAGTTTGAATGGAAATTTTTACAATTAATTCCACCGATTTTCCACGTATCAATTCTGATAATGATAATTTTGTACGTTTTATTCGAAAATTTTTATAACTTTTCCGAATAAATTCACATAGTACTGATAATATTCGCAGCATTTTTGTTAATTCTTGTTTGATTTTTAATTTTTGATTATCATCACCGGCTATAATGGTTACCGTATCATAACTACATTTCAATTGATCAAAACAAACATTAAGGAAATCTTGATTCAACACCATCCGAGATTCAATTAATTTTGGTCCAAGATTGGTGAAAAAATATTCAATCAATTCGATTGCTTTTCTGGCAGCTAATTGATCACGACTAAACAATATCAGTTTCCATAAATAATCCAAACCGATTAGATCACAATCATTTGTTTGATGACTATTATCATTCAGATGAATCAATTTTTCATGTTGACAATTGATAGTAATGAAAAATTTTTCAAAACATTCAACACCATAAATATCGATTAATTCGGGATTAAATTTGGACAGATTTTTTTGTAAAAATTCTAAAAAATTTTCTAGATATTCATCTTCATTATTGACATTATCTCCATCACCGTTACCATCATCATCGTTTTGATTTGTTGGATAAAAATACAGATCCATTAATGATGAAAACCATTGAAAACAAAATTGACGATCACATGCAAAACTAGCATCAATAGCTAAACAATTCCACAATTCTTGTGCCAATTCTATCGGTAGAAAACATTTACTTTGTTGAATAATAAAACGTAAAAATCCTAAACGTTCATAAATTTCTTGACAATGTGAAAATCTTCTACCGATCAATATTTGATTTGGATCATCATCATCATCATTACCATTGTCGATCGTCGATGTTGATTTCTTCCATTTCATATAATTTGATAAATTTTTTATCAACATTTTTAAAAAATTCAATTCCAAATTCATTTGGTTAATGATGAATTGTCGTGTTTCACGTTTAAAACGTTGTTGTTGTTGATTTTGGTCACAATTATCATTTTGATTTTGATACAGATATTGTTTGGAATTATTTTCCGGAAAAAGCAATAGAATTTCTTTGATATGTTTCATTGATGTTAAAACATTATTTCCATAATCAGAATTCTGTATTTCCATTATACAACGTTTAATCCACAAAAAACGTTGACTATCTTTTTCAAATGTTTTACTATAATCAAGTATTTTTAAATGTGAACAAATTGCTTGATCAACAATTTCAACATCAATTTCCGAATGATTATATGCAATATTCCATAATAATATTAACATTTTATTTGCCATTGAACCATATTTATCATCTTCAGCTAATCGTCGCATTAATTGTAATAATTTTTCACGTTCTTTTTTCATTACAATCGACCAACTTGATTGAAATAGACTGAATAAATGATCCAATTGTTTTGGTGAAAAATGCCATGCCAGTTTAGCAATTAATTCATGTATATTTTTAACGATAATTTCATGTTTGCCTAGCTGTGAATTCCAAATATGATCCAAATAATCCAATGTTAGTTGATTTTCTTTCAATAAAAATCGAAATATTTGATCCAATTTTTCAACATATTGTGTATGATGAAGGCAATCATTCAGTACAATATCGACAACATTATTATCACATAACCATTTGGCCAATTCATTTGATGTTAATGCTAATGTTTCATTCGTAGTTGATGGATTCATCTTTGAATAATTATTATTATTATTATCATCATCCAAAATATAATTGGAAATAATTTTGTTCAATTCATTTAATGAATTCATTTTTCCACTAAATGATGATAATTGCAATGTTCGAAGGGTAAATTTTAGCCGTAAATAATCAAATGATTTTATCATCATCGTTGTTGATACTGGTGTTGTTGACGATAATTTTTCAAGAAAATTTTTACATTTTTTCAAAATTGATCCAAACAAATCAGCATTATTATTTGCATTAATCTTTGTTTCCGTGGATGTTTTAAGCTCATTTTTAAATTCATCATCCGTTAATTGATTAAAATAATGTAAAATTCGTTCGAAAATTTTTAAAAAATATGATTCCAATGTATAATTGGATAGAAAATCTAAACAATTTTCAAACGGTTGTAGATAGATATAGATCAGATATGATGACAATGATGAATTATCACAACGATTAACAACGAATAATGATAATAAACATTCGAAACCATTCAAATGGCCAAAATATTCAATCAATATGATTAATAATGAATTCTTTAAATGTTGTTGTTGTTGTTCATTTGTTATCATTGTAAATGAATCTAGTTGATTTTGTAAAGGCAAATACATTTTCCGTAACTGTTCATTACAATTGACAAATGCAAATCTATTCGATGTTGAAAAGATTTGTGATAATAATTCAAATAATTTTGTTGTTGTTGTTGTTGATGTTGATGATTGTTGTTGATTCAGGCACATTATTATCAATTTTATCAATTTAAAATGAATATTTATCATTTTGGTTGCCTAATATTTTAAACAAAAAGAAAAACATTATAAAAAAAATTACAAAAACCAGAAAAAAATACATACGAATAAATCATTATCCATGAATGAATTGGAACTATCCAGGAAAAATTTCTTATAAATAAAAGGAATTGTTTCCTGAATAAAATTCCAACATGATGTTTTAGTATCGCCCGTTTGTAATAAATTATCGTTGTTGTCAATGACAAAATCTAATTGTTGTTCAAATTTTTCATATGGTAATATTGTTGTAGATAATAATGATAATGATGATGACCATATTTCAATTGAGCAAAATTTTTCAAAATTATTTTCATTTGAAATTGATTTTTCCAATAAATTTTGATCATTGGAAATCATCGATGGCGACGACGACGACTTTGGTGATCTATCACCATTAATTTCATCAACATTTTTACATAGATCATCAAATTTTAGGATAATTTTTGAATTATCTTTGTTTATTGTTGTTGGCTGTGTTGTTTTTGTTGTCAGTTTTATCGATTGTTGCTGTTCTTGACTAGAATTTTCACTCATTACAATTTTACGTTGAGCAATTGCTGCCGCCGAAATTGACTTATTATTATCAATTTGGGTTCTAAATTCACATTGTTGTTGTTCGGTTTCAAATTGCATTGTTGTTTCATCATGATTCGAATTCGAATCTTTATTTTCAGCTGTTGATTGACTGGTGGTGGTGGTGTTGGTGATGATGGCTGAATCATTATTTTCCGATAATCGATTATTATCATCGATATTATTATTATCTGAATCCGGTTTTATTATTTGCATCTGGGGTTCGATTGGTGGTTGTTTCAAGTTCAAAAAAAATCGAAATCAAAATTCTGCAAAGAAACAAAAAGAAAAAATATCGATTAGATTGATGACGATCATCAAAACACAAAAAAAAGTTGGGTGTATCAATCAATCGCAAATCACAAGTCACAAATTGCACACTTGAAAAGCCAAAATCTAAATTTCCAAGGAAAATTTTTTGTTTTTTGAGTAAAATTTTACACACACACAAAATGAGCGATGATGAAACTCTAGAAAAATTCGAAAAAAAGAAATTGGTCTATACAGGAGGAAAAAAAGGTCAGAAAAACGGGGGAAAATGGATTTAAACTTTTTCGAATTAGAAAAACTTGCATTTTTGTTTTGGTTTTCGTTTTCGTCAAAGACGAATGATTTTTGCGATGGAAACAGAAAATCGATTATCACCTTTTGTTTTGAATGGGGAGATTATAACACAGATTGTTATCGTTGTAGTTTTTTTGGTTGCAAAAAGATTTACAAAAAAAAAATTATAAAAAATTTTTCTTTAAAAAGATTTTAACGGAGAAAAAAAAAAAGAGAGAAAGAAAAAAAACGCATCAAAAATCGAAGAATCGTTCGGTGTTTTTGTTTTTGTTGTTATGAATACAGTGGATACACACACACACATCATGTATATATTTTGGGAAAATGTGGGCGGTCCGAAAGAATCTTGCATCCAAACCTTGAGATATACAATATTATTCTCCGCCCATTTTACGAACAGTATCCAAAAAAAAAAATAATGAATAATGTACAGGGTGATGTATCGAGAATGTTTCCATTTTGGATCGATAGATGTCCCTATTGGATTTATCAATTTTTTATTTTCCCGGTTTTTTTGTTTTGTTGTTTTTCCTGTTGAAAAAAAATTGTTTTTGTTTGTTTAAAATATGTGCAGGTGTTTTCAAAATGACCTGATCAAATCCAAATGACTAAATTAATTGATAAAAGTGCAAAATAATTGACCTGAACACACAATCAATCAACAGTCAAAAGTCAATTGGAATTTCTTGAAAGTCAATTCGAAGAAATGATACTACTGCAGGTACGGTATGTGCACACCTTTCAAAGTAAATAATGAAAAAAAAGGCGAAAGAAAAAATGTTACACCTGCATCGACGGTCAATGGAATGATTGAAATAATTGTTCTGTTTTTTTTTGGTTTTGGTGACGAACAATACACAATTTGGTATGTTTATTTAAGTTTTTTTTTCTCTCCTTTGCTTGATTTTGCCTATCAAAAGTGTCCGAAAACTGAATGAATTCCAAATTCCAAATTGACTTTTTTTCAATTTGACAATTTCATTTTGACTTTTTTAAAAATCCCAACTCTTTTATATTGTATTCGAACCCAATATGTGATCAAATTGACAATCAATATTGATCTGATTAGCTTGATCATGATCATCATCAACAACAACAAAATTGATTGGTTTGACATTTATATTAGACCTTTTAGGTAAACAAACAAGCACACAATACATACACCCTGTAAATATATCAATGATCCGATTAGGTTCAAATAGAATCGAATCATTTTTTTTTCGTCAATAAATCATTCGAATCGAATATTTTTATTATTATTAGTTTTTGTTTGTTTACATCGGATAATATAATCTTTTCCACCAATATCGTCTAACAACGACGATAACGATTGAAAAAACCGACAAGTTTTTTTTTTTAATATCACCTCCTCCAGAAATGAAAAACCAATATGAAGGAATTTGAACAACGATGGCGACGACAATGACAATCATCATATAATGTAATGTAATCAAAAAAATAACGAAAAACATTATTAGTAACAATCTTTTTTTCTTTCTTCTCATTTTGTTTATTTATTTAGATTATATTGTATTAATTCCAGCAGCAAATTGGTAGCCAAGAAAAGAAAATCCATCAATAAATATTATCAACAACAACAACAACAACAGAAAATCTAATCCAGAAAAAAAACAAAAATTGGTGTGAAAATACAAAGATGTAATCGAAAATAATATTGTTTTCCCTCGAAATCTTTCAAATGAATATTTGATCGAATCACAAAAATCATAATCATTATTATTATTGATTATGAATAATAAGAGATTTTCTTTGGGGGAAGGGGGCAATATAATGATTTTCACATAAAGATTTTCATTTTTTTGTGTGATTTCTTTGGGCTTATTAATTCGAAACATAATCAAAGCAAAAAAATCTTCAAGATTTAATTTTCTCTCTTACAATTTTTATTGATTGATTACGATTCTAACGACAATATGTTTCACTCAATCCCGGGTAATAATGTTCATTTTGGTGTATAATTCTCGAAACTATGATTCTTCATGCAGATTCTGAAATCAAATCAAATCAAATCAAATGGTAAATAAAAATGAATTTTCAAATAAATAAATCTATCATAATAATAATAATAATGGCCAAACATTGAACCAAATGAACGAACGAAAAAAAAACCATGAACCAGAAACTAAATGAACGAAACGAAACAAATGAAGAAGAAAAGAACATGCTATTTGACACTTATGAGGCTCGATTAAATTGATTAATTACATCGAATGAAAAAAAAAAATACACACATCAAGAGTGAACATATTACAATCAAATATATACGAATATAAATTACCATGGCAAACAACAACAACAACACACATATATGAAAACCTTTTTTACCATCTGTTACGATGATGATGATGATGATGATGATGATCAATATCACCATGTGCTACATACACAATTTTTTTGCTTTATTCGTTTTGGTTTTTCCAATGATTCGTTTTTTTTTTCGTTTTAACCGTGTGCATTATTTGGTTATGAACATTGAATGGAATTCTTGTTTTTCCATCATCATCATCATCATCATCGTAAACATCGATATCGACATCGACAATATTGGTCATCGTCATCATCATCATCATCGACATCAATGAAAACCGAATTTGGATTTATTTTTTTCTGGCAAATAAATCCATTGGTTCGATGCTGACCATCACCGCAACCAAAAAATATAACAAAATTTCTTTTTCTTTTTTTCTCTCTCTGATTTGCTTTTTTTACCCAAAATACACACACACACACACATCACAATCACCGACATCAAGATTGTAACAAATGTTTTTTTTTTCATTTGTAAAATGATTTTCATTTTTATTTATTTTCTTCAAAACATGATTTTTGATTTGATTTTTTTGCCATCAAATCTAATGATGATGATGATGATGAAAAATGTGAAAATCATAATGCCCCAGCAACATCCATAAGTACATAAAAGTTATGATTATTATTATTTATTAATGATAATCATAATAATCATCATAATTAACAAATTTTTTAATCCGGAAAAAAAAGAATTTTCGGAATGTTCTAAAATAGAATTACGACATTTTTGAATAGTTTGTGTGTGGCATGATAATGATGATTATCATCTTCATCATCATCATCAAATAATGATAAAGATCATCATCAAAGATAATAATGTAATGTAATGTTTTTTAATAATGAACATTGATCATTTTGGCCGAAAATAAATAATCATATCATCAAATTGAATCGAATAATGGCCTCGCATTAATCATTCTTATAGGCAAAGAAATGAAAGAAAGAAGAAATCCTCTAAATAATCATCAGATTTTCGTCATTTCGTAATTCACCAAAATTCATTATGTAGGGATTAAATTTACTTGAATTTTTTTTTTTAATCAAAAAACTTGCAGAAAAAAAAACTTTATTAACATTTTCCTCTCTACGAAAGACTTTCTATAGAAAGAATGATTTAGTGAAGAACCAACGAAAAAAAAATTGATTATGAATTCAATCATTTGATCAATTCCATACCATCAACGAATTCATTATGCAAATGAATTCGTTTTGCAACCAAAAAAGGAAAAACCCCGGTGTTATTTTGAAATATTAGTAAATTCAAAAATACTTGATTGCATTTCAAAAGTTTAATGATTCGATTCCTATATTAAATTTATCCGCATCATCATCAATTGAATTCAATTTTTTTATGAAAGAAAAATTGAAAAAAATGATCAACAACAATCGAATCGAATCGAAATTGACTTGAATTTCTGACTGTTTATATTGATATCATTCGATTTTATTATTGATAAATTTCGGTTATTATTGATCATCATGATCAATTGATTTGGACATTTATTTTGGAAAAAAAATGATGATGATGACATCAATAATAACAACAACAACAACAAAAATATGAAATTCAAAGAATTTTTTCCAAACATCCATAAAAGCTTATTCTTCTCCTTGTTGTTGTTGTTGTTGTTGTTGTTGTTGTTGTTTCTCTCTCTCCCCATCTCTCCCCAGAATTTGATGTGAATTTAATCAAACTAAAAGCATTCACGAATGAGAGAAGTGAAATGAAAAGAAAGTTAAATCTTATTGATTGACATTTTTTTTCTTCTATGTTCACTTGTTAAGAAGAAAAGCCATCAATATTAATGTTTATCATTTTTATGAAATGATGATTCTGTTGTTGTTGTTGTTGTTTTTTCAGATATTCAACAAAACGACAATGAAAATGATATACACAAAACAAACTCATTTAAATGATCAACATTTTTTTCTCTCCCTGTGTGTATCATCATGGTTAATGATTTTTTTTTCAATTGTAACAGGATGATGATGAAACATTATTTAAACACAAAAAACACTTAATGTTTTTTTGTTAAAATAGCCGGAATGAAAAAAATGTTTATCATCATCATCATCATTATTATGGCTAACTAAATGAAAGAGGTGATGTGATGTGAATGATGTTTTTTTTCTTTTGTTTAAAATGAAAAACATTTTAACCATTTTAACGCTTTTGTTCCCTTTTTTTTCTTCCCTCACTTGAATCTTTTTTTTGTTGGTTAATGGAAACCCGTTTTATTTCGTTTTTTACGGAATCATCATCATCATCATCGTGTTGCTGTAAAAGTGATGTCTTAATTTTATAAATAGTATCTCTCTCTCTCTCGCCTATATGGAAATCAATCTTGTTTTTAAAATGTTGTTTGGTTGTTTGTTGGTTGATGATTCGTAACAAAACAACCATACATAATAACACGGGACACGTGTCCAAATATCAATTGATAATGATCATTATTTGACACGCGATCAACATACCACACACACACACACACACACACTTATTGATTCTTGATGTTTTTATTTAACGAAGATAAAAAAAGACAAACAAAACATTTTTTGAATTATTTCCTTTGGTTTGACCACAAATTTTTTCGTTTGTTTGTTTGGAATGTGATGTTCATGATCATTTCCTAATCTTTTTTTAGTTCTAGATCATTTATGTATGTTTGTTTTAAAAAAAAATGAATTTTTCTAAAAAAAATTGTAAAATTTTGTTGAATAAAAATCCTGATAAATTGAATTCAATTTATCAGGATTTTTATTCTGGAATTTTGATGATGATGGTAGTGGTCTTTAGTATTTTTCGTAGTAGTGGTGGTGGTGATGGTGGTTTCGCTAAAACATTAAATAAAAACTTAGCGGAAAAGCATAGTGGAGAAGAGAGAAAAAAAAGATTGATTACCGATCTGGAGAGAGAGAGAGAGAGAAAAAATAACCTCGAATCAATTTGATGAAAAGACAACAATAATAATTTAAATGAGATTCTCAAATGAACCAAAACAGCAGCAGTAGAATTGGTCCCAATTGGGATATTAATCAACCATTTTTTTCCAATGGGTAATCCTCGTTTTCATTATTGTCATCGAAAATGAACTTGAACTTTTTTTCATTTATTTTGGTAAAATTAAAATATTTTGGCGAAAAAAAAGTGGGTGGACACCAATGGGAGTGGCCAACAAGAGCATCAACCAATCAATCAAATTCAAAAAATCGTTCAAATTGATTTTTTTCCCCATTCAACACTTAGTGTATCGAATTTTTGTCTTTTCTCGAATCAAATCAAATGAAATTAAATATTTTTATTTAAATTAATAATGACACACATTACAAAAATCAAACGAATGATCCCGAAAAAAAACCTAGAAAACTTTATTCAATGACAATCACTAGAAGCAAAGGAAAAGAGCCAAAAACGAATGGCTTTTTTGTTGTTGTTGACATTCACATCATCATCAACCGAACCGAAACATACATTCATCTATATTGAGCTAATCTAATTTGCCAGAAAAAAAGATTCGTCGTTTTGGTTATTAATGTGATTAGATTTTTTTCGCTGTTTCGTTGTTCGTTTCGAAACGTTACAATTATTTTTAAATGATGACTTTTATCCATAATCATCAATATTTGATTTGAATTCAAAAATCATCAAAATGATGATGATGGTGGTGGATAATTAAATTTTATCCATCATTATTTTTGATGATGATGATGAACCAACCGACTAAATCGAATCATCATCATCATCATAATGATGAACGAAACTATCGATTGTATCGAATCGTGCTCACGTTCGAATATTTTCCGGCTCTTCAAATGAAGGAATATTCTTTTTTCGGCTACAGAATTTTTGTTTTTCGGTTGACAATTTAAATCTGACTTGCAAACACTCGCAACATATTGATGACAATGAAAATGACAACACGAAAAAAACAAACGAAACTCATCATCATTTTGTTTTGTTTTGTGAAAGGATCTCACTAATCTTCCATTCTCTCTTTCACTCACTCACTTTGCTATAATCAGCAAGCAAATTGAGAAAACAAAAAATGATTTATATTTGCAAAACGACGCAGATGTGATCACATCACTGATGATCATGATCATCAGTGATCACCAGAAACTTATTGTTTAGTTTCTCACTGTTGTAAATGTACGATGTGTGAAACAAAAACAAAACAAACACAGAATCATCATCGTTCGTTTGTGCGTTTTAGCCGAATCCAAAAAAAAAAAAAATCCAAATTCAAATTTTGTCTATTGGATCAGGAAAAAAAGTGACAGCGAAAAAAAGAATTCTATCAAATCGCTGATGACCAGAATTTTCGATTTGCGCATCTTTTGTTTTTTTTCTGTTTGTACAGGGTGGGCGTGTGTGTGTGTAGGTATCATCATCATCATTTAATTGAGTTTTTTTTTTTTGGATTTGGTGATATTAAGCCTCATCACTCTCTCTCTCTCTTGGTTATAATCTATTTTGTTTCCCGAAAAAAATGAGCATCATATGGTGAAAAACAAAAAACAGAAAATCTTTTTTTCATCCGGCCAATTGAATTGTCATTTTTTTCCATCGTAAAATCTATCTTTGGTTGTTGAGAATTCAATTTTCCGGCCAAAATTGAATTTTCAAAAAAAAATTTCTTCAAATCAAATTGTAATTGAGCGAAAAGAGAGAGATCAAGGTAAAATGATGAAAATATCGATTGTATCGATATTTTTCATTCGATTCGATTCAAACACAATCGAATCGAACGGTAAATCCATTGTAATCAAAATGGCAATAAAAAAATGAATTTCGTCGTCGATGATGATGATGATGATGATGAATAACCATATATATCGTTTGACAAAAAACAACAACAAACTAAATTGCCAAAGATATTAAGGAATCGAGGCAACCGAATCATATTTTTGTTTGCCCGATAAAATTCTGTATTTATAATAACGAAAAAAAACAGCTGTTACCCGAAATAAAATGAAAAGAAAAACAATTCAACAACAACAACAACAACAGAATTTCGTTTCCATCGAACATTGTTGTTGTTGTTGTTCAAGAATCGAACAAAAAAAACGAAATTCTGTAAAAATTTGTTTTCACAGAATTTTCAACCACTCCCCACCCACCGAACAAAATGATTAATCAAAGAATCGAAAGAATTCATCATTTCATCAAGTTTTTCTTGACTTTGGAGACTGTAATTTCAATTTAATTTGTAATAAATAAGTAATAAATATCATTTACTTACAAAAAAAATGATGCAAAACGCAGATGGAAACAAAAAAAAAAAAATTACAATCCTTTCCTTCCATTCTGTAGATTTATTATTATTATTATTATTAGATCATCATCATCATCATCAAAGAATTCAATGAATCAGCTTTGATTCACTTTTACCATCAACCAGCAAGCAAATAAAAATAAGCATACAAGTAACAGCAGTTGTTGTTTGATTTGGTGATAAATTTTGAACATCTGCCATTCTGGAGAGAGAGAGAGAGAGGGAAACATCATGATGATGTAATGATCCAGAATAATAAAATCAAATTTGAATTTGAATGATGATGATTATTATTATTATTTAGTTTATTAGTTTATTAATAATAATCATTAGTGATTGATTGATTGATTTTCATCTATATCTACCCGAGTGGTTCGAATCAATTTCCGAAAAACAAAAAAAAACTTTTGGAAACTTTTCTTAAGAATTTTTTCCTTAATTTTTGAAATTTATTAACTTTTTTTTCTCTGTTGTTTGAAAAGGATTATTATTTTGTAATTAAATTTAATTAATTAAAGATAATAATTAATGAATTAAGATTAATTATAATGATGATGATGATGATCAATAAATAAAGTAAAAATTGAAAATAAGTAATGTGGCAGCTATATACACATCATCATTATTATTATTATCATCATTATCATCAAGAATGAATTTTATTATGGTTGGCGCCATTTGGGTGTATTTAGTCGAACGGATTATATTGTTCTGGTTGTCTATTTTTATCGAAAAATTGCCGGCTATAGATAGAGAAATCTTTGGATTTAATTTGATTTAGACATATTTCTTATTATCATCATCACTATTTCCACCCCAAAAAATCATTTGATAATAATATCATTATTTGATTTAGATTTAGATATCATTATTATCATTACATTATAAATGATGATGATGGAAACATTCTTTTTCATTCAATTATTTTATCATTTAATCAATCAAATGCACATTCAAAAAGAGAGAGAAAGAAAGTCTATAATCAATTTTTTTTTCTCCAGTGCCTCAAATATATTTTTTTGAGATTATGATGATGGGGGGAGGCTGAGTGGGTGGAAATAGAATATAATTTAATTTTCTTGCATCGATTTGGATAAATCACAATCAATTCAACTAATGAAAAACAATTGAAAAATTGACTTTAAAATTTCAAATTTTTTTCAAGTTTCCATCTGAGGGAACCATATTGGATTCATATCAAAGGATTATTGTAAACAAACAAACGTTATTCAAATTTTTTTTGTTTTCAATTATTATTATTATGGATTTTCATTCGCATCAAGGTTATAAATATTGTTTGAAAACAAAAAATATTCTATTTCCACCGTCATCATCATGATGATTTTCTCGAGCTGTTACACTAGGCTTTAATGGCCAAAATTCTATGCATATGTTTCATATATGTTTTTTGGAAAAGAGAGAGAAAATTTGAATTTCATTTCGAGAATCATGTAACAAAGTTTTTTTGTTTCGAAAATTGGAAAGCCAGGATTTCAATTTCCGAATTTTTTTTAAACATATTTTTATAATAATAATATTCCTTGGGAAACAAGAATATTCCCGGGAAACATTTATTTTAATCAAAATGTTTACGAAAACATTTTTGCATATCATTTTCTCTCTCTTCGTTTTTGTATAAAAATTCTTCAAACATTTTTTTTTTGAAACAATCCAGGAAAAAATGATGTTAAAATATGATAATCTTTTCCCGTTATAAAGTTGGAGAAACAAATTAAATAGACAAACTTTTTTTTTGCCAAACCCGGGAATTTGATTCCCGGATCATGGTAAATGATATAACAAGAAGAGGATCCGGTAAATAAAAAAAGTTTATTTACATCTTGTTTTCCCTACAAAGAAAAATTGATACTAAAAACGAAAAAAGGGTTAATGATGATCAAGCGATTTTTATAACGCCGTTAACCCCTCATTATATACGAAAAACAAACAAACAAACAATGAAATTGTGAAAAGTCAATGTTGTCAAACTTTTTTCTCCTTGTTTTGTTTCAATTTTTTTTGAATCTCGAAAAATTCAATTCAAAATTCAATTTAATTTTTCCCACTTTTCCATTCCATCTTCATTGAAACCATTCGCAATATCCATCCATATGTGTGTGTGTATTACGTGTTATATTGAGCGTAAATGATGTTCAAATTTTCCATTTACGGTTCATGTTTTTCATATATAAAAAACATATTTATTATGGAAAGACTGCGATCCTGGAACAACCGACCAAGTGTGCATTTGCGCACTTTTTGCTTCAATTTCTCTCTCTCTCTCTCTCTCTCTCTCTCTCTCTCTCTCTCTCTCTCTCTCTCTCTCTCTCTCTCTCTCTCTCTCTTGCTGTCTATATATGATATTTGTTGGTAATAGCAGCACCAGATAACTGTAACTATAATAATAAAAATGTTATTATTTTCAATCATCATCATCATCATCATTGAAACTTATTGAAATTCAGAATAATAATAATTTTGTTTTTTGTTTGTTTTCGCCTGACTTTTAAACACAGAAAAAACCATATTGTTTTTAGATACATAAGGGTATCAGATGTGTGTATTTAGATTGAAAATTGGATAGATTGGATGAAATGATGATAGCGGCGGTGGTGGTGGTGGGGTAGAAATAGAATAAATTTTCGAATGATGATGAAAAAAAAGTGAATAAACTTTTTTCAATGATGATGATGAACCATTTTATTCTCCAATTGACATTATCCAAAAACTTGAGATATTGAGAGTGAGGGGAAAATCATCATCATCATTTTTCTGTCATCCTAGTTGTTTTCATTCAATCTCATTGGTAGCTAGCTTTTCCGAAAAAGTTTCTCGAAACAAAAAAAAATCTATTGTCTTTTTTCGGTTCGGTGTGTTAACACTGACATACGTTTTCCCCAGCTTTTTTTTATGCATAATTAAATGCCATTTAAAACTCTTGATCATCATCATCGTATATAATTCACGGATATAATATACCAACACACTATTCACAACAAAAAAAACATTCATTTGACGCATGCTAATCATTTTCATTTTTGGAAAATCAATATGTTTCCCTTAACATATATTACACTCGAATATTGTGAAGATTACATTTAGAAATAATAGAGAGAGAGAAAGGCCGGGAGAAAGAGAAAGGCCGGGAGAGAGAAAGTTTCTTTTGTTCCATTTGGATCGTTATTATTTTTATTTCAATTTTTTTTTCTGGAACAAAATGAACGTTTCATTGAACAATTATTATCTCTCTGTGTTGCTATATATTTTACACACTCAAATAATAATGACAACATTGACAAACAGCATTGACAAACAACAACAAAATCCAATTATACTTCAATTAATCTTACGGGATTTTTTTAAAAATTAAAAAAATGTTTTTTAAAAAATCCAGAAAAATTAATTGATTTTTTGATTGATTTTTTCATTTCTTGGAAAAAAATAAACAATTTTTCATTTTTTTTCAGCAAAATAAAAATCTATTTTTTGGATTTTGTGTGTGTAAAGAAAAGGGGACAGAACTCAGAATTTAGATAAACTCTACATTCTTTGAAACATCATCATTATTAGACATAGATGATGATGATGATGATGATGGAATCCATTATCGTTGAAAGAAAAAAAAACTAAATGGAAAATTCATTTAGGGTCAAAGCAAACAAAAAAAAATATATTCATCATCAAGGAGATGATGGAGAGAACAGCAGAACACATTATTTTCAATTTTAAAACTTTTTAAAAAATTCTTGTTTTAAAATTGTAAAATGATTGGTTTTTTTGCTCTCTATTTTATTTATTTTTTGGTGAAAAAAAAATTAATGGAATTTGTTTTTTTCCCCTTTTGTGTTAAAATAGTCAACATTTGATACGATGGAACATGGATGGGTTAAAATAGTCTTTTTTCTTTGAATCTTAGAAACAAGTTGATAATGATGATGATCTTTGTGCTTCATCATCATTATCATTGTGAAAAAAACACAGTGTTTCAACGATTATAATGTTGTTTGTTACTTGTGTTTGAAAATTAATTAAATTAATCCGTACATAAACTTTTTTGAAAGGTATTTAGTTATCGATAATAACTATCGATATCATATCGATCGATCGATATCGAAATATGGATGATTTTTATTTTATTACCTCAAATAATCATTGATCAATTGATCGATCAAACTAATCAAATAATATAAAAAAAATCATATTGATTAACCTTTGGAAAGGTGTATGTTTGTGTTTGATGGTGTAATAATAAAGTCATAAATAATGTTTTCCGATAAAAAAAAATGTTTCACACACACAGCATATATATTGATTGTTTGCTTATCTACAGGGTGTTTGTATGTTGTTTGTTTGTTGGTTTATCAATGAAAATAATAATAATAAAATTTTCCCTGGATAACACAACAACCGAAATCAGTCAATCAAACAATCGATAAACAATATTGTTTAATAATTTACAACCTTTGATTTTTATCCAAAAAACATTGTAAAAAACTTTTTTGAACCAGAAAAATCCCCGATATCCAAGATATATGTGACAGCCATGTGTCAAAATGGTCGTCAAAATCGAACGAAAAAATTCACAAAAGTCGTAACCATTTTTTGTTATTATTATCCCAAAATGATGATAATAAACACCGAATGTACTATTTTTGAAGTGTTTCATTTTCATTGAAATTCAAATTTTCAAAAACGAAAAACATTCAAAAAAATATTATGCGAAAAGGATTTCTATTTCGACTTAATTCATTCGGTCGGTGTGTAATGTTTATTGAATAAAAATTAAACGGTTTTTGGCTTTTGTTGGCCATTCATTCATTTTTCCATTATCACCCATTTAATATTTGACGGATATTTTGACTTTTGACATTTATTTGAATCTCCATTCATTTCATTTGGAAAATCATTTGACATTTTCGTCGTCGTCATTGTTTGTTTGTTGTTACCATGTTTCAAAATCAATTGAAATTGACACGACCGACAAATAATTCACAAACGTGTATTGTGTGCTTTTTGTGTTTGGTGAAAAGGTGTTGAGATAATATCGATATTATCGGTCATTGTTGTTCATTTCGTTTCTTTTTTTCGTTGTTGCTTACTATCAAATTAACTTTAATAGATTTTCTATTCAATTTTTGAATTCAAAAATTTGATTTGACATTTTTTTTTTTTTTTGGCAATTCGATATTCATTCACTTTTGGAATGAATATCGAATAAGATTTAATCGTTTTATCAACAACAATAACCAAATAATGTCTAAATAGCTTTGACATTTATAAGCGGTTTATATATGGAAATGATATTATATTGTTTTTTTTTCAGAAATTTTTTGGTTCATTTTGGTTTTATCATGTTTGTCAATTTTATTCGGATAACAGGGAAAAATTTTTCAATGTTTTTCATTTTGTCCCAAAAACACCCTGTATTCGTATTTTTGGTTAATTTAATTAAATTCATGTTTTCTTTGTAATGAATAAAAGTTTAATGACCATTCTCATCACTATCATATTGGATCAATGTTCTCGACTCAGTCGAAATAGTCGTCGAAATTAATAAAATATCGATCGTTTCGATTTGTGAATCAGCAGCAACAACGACAAAAGCTCCATATCCATTTCTTTTCTACCAGAAGTGAATGAATGAACAAAACATTGTCGTTTTTTTCATATATGAACGCTTTATTATTTGTGTTAAAATAGCCGTAAATAAATAAATGTTTGTAATATTTCTCTTTACTTTTTCTTTATGCTTTTCATTCATTCTTTATATTGTCATTTTACACCCAATATAACAATACAAATAAGTAATGATCATCAACCTAACGAACCGAGAGAAAGAAAAAGAACAAGAACAAAATTGAAATAAACACCAAATTGACAATATCATGAATGAAACGTTGATCATCAAAGAGAATAATGGAAAAACAGAATAGAAAGAACCCGGGTGGATCGAAATAGGAGGAACAATAATGATTTCACGCTTTTTTCGCATTATTTTCAATTTTCTTTGACTTTTGTTGTTGTCATCGTTGTCCTGAAATTCAAGTGGCTTTTCTCGACAAAACAAAGCAACAACAAAAAAAACAAGTGTTTTGATGATGATCACGATGACAAATGGGGTTGGAATAGTCGATGCGCCTATTATAACATAAAAAGCCAATTTGTCGTCACAATCAAAAATGAATGTAAAGAATGGAACAGAAAATATCCCCGGATGATGATGATAACCGTTTTAATAGTTTTAAATTGAATCGGGTGTTTTGTCTGATAAATATTACCAAACCAATCGACAATGATGATGATGATGATGATGATACGAGTGGTTTGAGTCAAAATAGAGTCCCAACAAACAAAAAATCGTAACGAATCAATTTGAACGAAGAAAGTTTTTCAATCATCATCATTTTAATGTTGATAATGATGATGATCATTATCATTGATGATCATTCACTTGAGATTTTATTTCTATCCAAAGAGAGAGAGAGAGAGAGAGAGAGAGAGAGAGAGGGAAAAAATTGATGGAGAACATCAAACAGCAAACAAACAACGAAATTCATTGAACAACAACAACAACGGGGATAAAAATAGTAGAGAAAAAAAAACAGATAAAGTTTTTATCGATAAGTTTTTTTTTGCAATTGCTTGCTTAATCAAAAGAAAAAAGTGAATCACGCAAACGTATTATTTTGCTTGTGTATTTCATTTTGGCAGCCAAAAATGATGTTTGAAAAATTAAATACATCATTTTGGGATATATACAAGAAGTGGGCGGAGTTTTGACACCCGTAATAAAATGTGGTGCGCAGTAGAAAAAAAACAAAACATAAAGTAGGCGGAACCAAAGAAAAAAAAAAACAAGAAGAGAGAAGCGAATTGGCTGCAAGAAAAAGGCGTTACCAAAAAAAAACGAAAAAAAATGCAACCAAAATAGATTTGTGAAACCCCGGTAGGCGGTACCAAACCAAGCCAATTCACATACCAATCAAACTAAACTAACCAACCAAACGACGACGACGACTATGACGATATATCATAATCATTTTGAAATTCCAACAACAACAACAACAAATTGAATATATTTTATCCATTAAAATTTCTTTCTTTTTCATTCATCAAAAATAATTTTGATAAAATGTCCTTCTTGTTTTCTCGTTTTGTTTTCTCGTGAAAGAATATTGTTGGATCAATGATGCGGCATCGGCCATGGAGGATGTTTGATGATTAAGTCGATGTGAATTTCATAAATGTTACTTTATTGTTTGCCACTACTACCACTACCATCATCATCTTAAAATGATGATCATCATTAAAAAATGTTATTTTGTTGTTGTTTGATGATTATTTCATTCGGTGATGGTTCATATCACACTATATCATCATCATCATCATCATAATAATCATTTTATCATGTTCCAATGATGATTCCAGAATTCAATAAAAAACAATCATTCTTGGTTATGAAACTTGAACTAAAAAAATATTTTTCCATTTTCCAGTTGTGAATAATTTGAATTCGATTGATTTTTCTCTGGTTTTTTTTGTGTGAATTTTGTTGTTCTGTTTTTTGAGTTTTTCCTGAAACATTTCTTTTGTTAAGATGCTTGAATTGCATCCAAAATCATCATCCGCATCCGCATCTACATCATCATCATTGTCATTATCTTCACCACCACATTCATTATCATCATCACCATCACCGTCATTATTACGTTCATCATCATCATCATCAAATTCTTCTAGTCCAATTAGTCAATCATATCCAACAATAACAACTGATAATTTTATTAATCGATTACAACAACAACAACAACAACAATCGCAGTTACCGTTATCCTCACAGTTGCCGCATCAACAACAATTTAATTCAGCAACATTATTTTCAATGAAACATTTGAATACTGCAGCAGCGGTAGCTGCTGCTGCTTCTGTCGTTAATGGCCAACAACAACAACAACAACAGCAATTTAATCCAAATTATCATCAACATTTGCATCAACATCAAAATTCATTGTTGAATAATAGTAATAATAATAATTTTCTTAATTCGCATATAACCAGTTCATTATTAAAATCATCATCGACATCGGCGACAGCAACAACAATGTCTGATTTATCAAAATTAACATTAACAACAACAAATCAATTGATTGATAATAATGGTGGTGTCATTAGTGGGAGTGGTATTTATCACCCACACCCACAGAATCCACTAATAAATTCTCATCATTCATCATTATCCGATGATCAATCGGTAATTAATCTGACAACAACAACAACAGCAACAACAACTTTATCATCGACAACAACAACGACGTCATCATCTTCCGCATCATCGTCGTCATCATCATCATCGGGAACATCACATTTTATCAATGATATTCTTAATAGGCCAGCTAATTTAATTGGAAATAATTTAACAACAACGGCAACAACTGCCGCAGCAACAACCACCACCTCAACAGCAATATCATCAACAAATTTACCTGGAACAACAACTTTGTCCAATTCATTAAATCATCATCAAAAATTTTCATCATTATCAACCGCAGTAGCTAATAATGCTGTTTGTTTTAATGCAGCAGCAGCGGCTGCGGCAGCTGCAGCTGCCGCTGCAGCCGCTGCTGCAAATGGTTTTGGAAGCGGTGTTGTTAGCGGTGGTAAAATTAATGATACATTATCTCAACATCATCATCATGGTGGTGGTGGTGGTGGTCGTCATATTTATTGGCCAACAGCAGCAACAGCAATGGTACAGAATACAAATCTATGGCGTGAACGTTTTGCAAATGCAGTATCACAATCCTGTCATCATGATAAAGATGGTAAAAAGAAACATACAAGGCCAACATTTTCTGGTCATCAGATTTATGTTTTGGAAAAAACATTTGAACAAACCAAATATTTAGCCGGTCCTGAACGTGCTAAATTAGCTTATGCATTAGGAATGTCTGAAGGTCAGGTTAAGGTAAAAATTCGATTCGAATGAAAAAAAAAAACATTCGAATTTTTTCATTTCATTGTTGGCCGGTAGATGGCGACAGCTTATGAGTCGAATTCTTTTTCAATTTTTTTCAAAATTTTGTTTATTTTCTCAATCAACAGGTTTGGTTTCAAAATCGTCGAACAAAATGGAGAAAAAGGTAATTTTGGTTTTGATTAATTTGAAAATTTTGAAAATTTCAATTTTTTTTTTCGTTTTAATTAGACATGCAGCGGAATTAGCAACGGCAAAGAAAAAAAATGCAGCCAATATTGCAGCACAGAATGGACGTCATAATAATCATAATCATCACCATCAACAACAACAAGAATTATCATCATCAACACAAGATGATGATGATGAAGATGATGAAGAGAATTATTCATCTGATAATGATGATGATGATGAAATTATTGAAACAAATAATAAAATGCTCAAAACAACAACAACAACATCGAATGGTAAACGACAAAGTTTTTTTGTTCCCGGTTGAAATCGATAGATCGATTGTGAAGAAACAATCGATAGTTTTTATCCGATAGCATCCAAATAATTCGTGTGCAATAAATTGAAAAACGTTCGAAATATTTTTCTACAGATTTTTTCGGGAAAAATCATCATCATTTTATCCGTATGCATAGAATCGAATTTGTAAAACTTTTTTCTTTTCTGTAAATTAAATTTCTTATCATCAAAAAATAAACAAGAAAACATTGGCAAAAAAATTCATATATTGTGTATCATATCATCCTAAACAGAAAATTGCTTATCTCGTTTCCATTTCGACAAAAAAAAAATTTAGATCAGAAAAATTAGAATTTTCAAACAAATTTGTACATTGTTTTTTTGGCTGCAGCCATATAATCTCTGAAACAAATATTGAAAACAAAACAACAACCAAAAACTTGTTTCTTTTTTTTTTTTGTCTATTTTTTTCCGCTTGTGTTTTTTGTCGTCAAAAGAAACTAGTTTTCTTTTCTTCACTCTCTCCTTCACTATAAATGTATGTAATCTACCACCACCATTATTATGATAAACAACAAACATTTTCAATTGAATTTTTAAAATAATTAAAATTTTCATTCAAAAAAAAAATTTAAATAATTTTCGTTTGTTCAAAAATTTGACAAAAAAAAAACCTAAATCCCAAGAAAACTCTCACTCCTATAGGTAACTATCATCAAAATAATCATCATCATTTTTTTTTGTTGGCTATTTTTAGTCAAATTGTACTGATGATGTGAAAATAGAAATTGTTGTTCCTGTTGTTTTCGTTCGAAGAGAAATTAGCATCCCAAAAAAGAAAGAAAAATCCTTTTTTTCTTCTTGATATCTCGATGAAAAGAAAGTGAGAAAAAATGATTATCATCAACAAAAACAACGTTTTGGCAGGAATGGAAATGAGGACATTTCACATCATCATCATCATGTTTTCATCCAAAGAGAGTGATGGCCAAGTAAATCCATACACCATTGTAGTGATTAATGTTCTTATTTTACTTTTTTTTTCACTTGTTTAGAAAAGAAAAAACTAATCCATTTGTTTTAACGGACCATCATTGGAATTACACCCAAAAGCGAAAACAACAACAACAATGCTAAATGGCTAATTTTGTCAAACAGAAAAAAATATCTTTTCTTTTTGTTGTATAATTTGATTATATAATCAAATGTTGTCAACATCGAAACATCAAAATCATCATCATCATCATCATCGTTGTCGTCGACGAAAAACATTTTTCAATCAAAACAACAACAACAACAACAATATGGATTATCATCCAAAGAATCGAATATTTTCTATCATCACCGTTATCATCGTTATTTTGATCGGAATCAATTTGATCGATGCAAATGATCAATCATCGTCGTCATCAACAAAATTTATCAATAGTTTAATTGCACGTTTTCAATCGAATGGTATTCGTGGTTATGTTTTGTTTACTGAAAATGGTACATCAACATCAATATCGACAAAAATTTTTGATAATGGTTCAAATAATGAAACATATAGTTGGAAAGTTTATAATGCTGGTTATATGATTGATAATACTAATTGTAATGTTCGTAATAATATTTATTTATCATTTGATCTGACATTATTGATGGGTTCAATCGAACCAATTCGTCAGAATATATTCAATGTACATTTGAATTTTGTTACCGGTGAACATTCATTTTTGGGTAAAACATTAGTTTTAAAAGGTAATAATAGTGGACGTATGTCATGTGCAATTATACTACCGTTTGAAAATAAATCAACATTTGTTTCAAATTTTCGTACCGATATTCATGGTATTGTTTATTTTCTACAAAGTGGTAATCTTTTTAGTATTGTTTCAAGTTTATATTATTTATCACCATTATTGAAAACATCATTATATGATTGGTCGATTGTACGATCATCATCGTTGAAAACATCACCATTGAAAAATAATGAAAAAATTTATGATTTTCATTATGAAAATGAAATGAAACATTGTTCAAATACAACAACAATGGTGAATAGTCAAACAATCATTCAAAGTGTAAGTTTTTGTTTATGGTGATTTTATTCAATGATAACGTTTTGTTTGTTTTTTTCATCATTTTATAGACGGAAACAAATCAGATTAGTGTTTCAAGTGAATCATCAACATTGAATAGCCGTAGTTATATAAATTTATTAAATGTACCGAATTTATTATCAAACGAAAATCTTTACCTAATATTACGAAATAATGGTAAAAATATTGCCTGTTCACCAATTCATCAATTATTATCAAGAAAAACTATTGCAAAATTTAATGATATTGATCATCAATTAATTGGACAGGTAATGTTTAGTCAGGAAAGTCCAATCGATCCAACATTAGTTGATATTGAATTAAAAATCAATAAATATGCATATAGTTATGGTATTGATGAACTACCGACAATTGCACGTACAGCTGAATCAAATAAAATCTGTCCAAATATTAATAATATTATTTATAATCCAACAAATATTAGTCCATTTTCAGTACCAATTGAAGGATTAGGTACAAGTGATCAATATGCAATCGGTGATCTGAGTGGAAAATATGGTACATTATTACAAAAATCGGATGAAAAAATTAGTACAGTTGATTTTAACCTGCCATTATTTGGACCGGAAAGTGTTGTTGGACGTGCATTGGTATTCTATTCACCAAATGGTACAACAATTGCTTGTGCTAATCTAGAATTAGTCGATATTGATATGTCTGTTGCATTTGCTACATTTGATAAACCCGTTCAAGGACAGATAATATTTAAACAACCAAAAAATCATTGTAATGAAGATACTACTGTTTATTTTGAAATTTCACATTCAAATGATAATTTAACAATAACCAAAAATCATCAATGGAATATTCATCATAATCCAATATTTACTGATAATAGTTGGAGTACATCCGATTGTAATCGAACGGATAAAATATTTAATCCATATAATAAAACAATTGATTCAATTTATTATCGTGATTGTCAGAATGGAAATTCAAATCCAATACAATCATGTATTATTGGTGATATGTCAAGAAAATTATCCCCGATTGATATTGTACCATATAAAATTAATGATAATGGTGATGTTAATTTGAAAAAATATTATTTTATTGATATTCATTTGCCATTATGTGGACCAAACAGTATTATTGGTCGATCAATACAGATTAATCAACAAGATTCAGATTCACGACCATTAGCATGTACAAATATTGTACTATTTGAAAGTGAAGATGATGATCAAAATTCTTGAATTTTTTTTTGAAATTAAATTGAAATAAAATTGAAATTTTTTAAAAAACAAAACGAAACAATTTTTTTTTTTTGGTTGTTTTGGTTGAAATTTTAGACCAGAATAATGTTTGGACCACGATAGTTTAATGTATCACAATAATAATCACGACTATCTAATGTACGTAATAACCAGGTAATATTTTTATCCAAATGTTGATCATAAATGGTATCCAAATAATAATAAAAATAACTATTAGTTAATTTAGTATATGGTGGTGATATAATATCGGCCATAATTGCTTGATTTGTTACGGGACGAATTTCATGAATATTACGATCCATTGGTGTTAATGTACCAATTTGATTATAATTATCATTGATTGAAATTATATCTTCACCAACATAGATGGATGGAACTGAAATGAGAAAAGAAAATTGAATTTATCATTTGGCAAAACCTGTTCAACAACAATACTCACCCAAACAAAGTGGATTCGATAATTCGGGTATTTTATTTAGAATTTCATTCGGAACCGGAACATTATCCAAAATTGTATAACTTTTTATCGAAATACTACCATAAATACATTTGATAAAACCATGCATACCTGGATGATCATGTAATGGTATTCTGGATGTCGGCTTTCGAAATCCAAAAATTGTTAATGAAAAATATTCATTCTGAAATATTGATGTATAAGTGATTGGAGCCAATGATAATGATGGCGTTGGTGATGGTGATATCGTTGGTGATAATTCATTGAGATCAAAATTAATATCATTCAATGTTAATTGGGCAAATAATTTTTTCAATATTAAAATATTTTGTTCATCCAATACGGCCATCGATTTCGAATTACTACCACCATTCGTACGAATAAATGTTGAAAAAATATTCTGCGAACATTTACATAAATTCTGAATGATTGTTGTCATCTTTTTTTTTCTCTTTGTCATTGATTAATCATTATTATTTGTTTTTATAAAATTTAAAATTACAAAAAAATTTACAAAAAAAAAAAAAAAAATATTCACAAATTGACAATCAGCTGTGTGCGTTTTCACACAATTCGTTCGATTCGAACACCTTCGAACCGAACGTTGTCTATGGATGATAATTGATGATGATGATTTTATCAATTGATAAAAAAAATCGGGAAAAGAAAAAGAAAAAATCAGCTGCCAAGTTTTTTTCATTGTTGTTTTTCAAATTGCATAACCGAATAAACACAGTATAGTACAACCTTTATTGTCATCATCATCATCATCATCATTCACCTCGTTTTGTACGAATCACGGACAAAAAAGTATCTCTTTTTCATTTCAAGGGTGCTGCTTTTGCTTTTGCTGCTTTTCCATCCATCCATTCATCCCTTTTCAACAACGATATTTCATTCATTATAAGATAAAAACCGGCAAAAAAACATTTTTTTTTATCATTTAAAGATTGCATCATATTAACCATCATCATCATCATCATCACGTGTAAATCATCACTGGCTTATATGTAGACCAATGTCATTGTTATTATCGTCGTTATTTTGTTTTTGTTGTTTTTGAAGATTTATTCCCCTGTTGTTGTTATTTTGGAATTTTTCTATTTTTTTCAAATCAAAAATGCTCATACATAATCTATATGGATTACCATTCAGAATGAATTATTCAACGATGGTTCAACGTTCATCATCATCATCGATGCGAATGATGAAAATATTTCATTCAAATCAAATATCTCATTATAATCATACAACATATAGATTTTATCGTCAACAATTTCTAAATCCACATCATACGGTACCATATGATAATGATGATGATGATAGTCGACGACGAGAAAAATCAAAAATCAAATTAAATCAATTAATGATAATCAATAATAATCGCCATCTGCATACATGTCGTCCATTACATGATTCGTTGAAAGATTCATCAAAAGTTGAACAAACAGTAAAAGCATTACGTGAAACAAAAACAAAAACAATACAACCATTAGAACCAAAACGTAGCCTAGGTAAACGTATTTGGGATGAAATTGTTCATTATTATCATGGTTTTCGTTTATTAATTGTTGATATTGGTATTGCATCAAGATTAATATGGAAAATATTAAATGGTAATAGCTTGTCCAGGCGTGAATATCGTCAATTAGTTCGTACATCATCGGATGTATTTCGTTTAGTACCATTTTCTGTATTTATAATTGTACCATTTATGGAAATATTATTACCAGTTTTTTTAAAATTTTTTCCAAATATGCTTCCATCAACATTTCAAACAGCCTCATCACGGGTATGTTTTTGATTTTTGGTTGTGATTTTTTAAAAATAATCTTTCATTAAATTCTGATTGATTTTCATAGGAAGCAAAAATCAAACAAGAACTTAAACTTAAATTAGATATGGCTAGATTTTTACAAACAACATTAGATGAAATGACATTACAGGCACGTGGTGAATCACATTCAAATCGTGCTAAAGAATTTAAACAATTTTTTGATAATGTAAGTTTTGAAATTTCGAAATTTTCTGTTTTAAAATCAATTTTTTTCAACAACAAAAAAAACAGATAAGAAAATCCGGTGAACAAGCATCAAATGAAGATATATTAAAATTTTCCAAACTATTTGAAGATGAAATAACATTGGATTCATTATCAAGGCCACAGCTGGTAGCATTATGTCGTTTATTAGAACTGCAACCAATTGGTACGGAAAATTTTCTACGTTTTCAACTACGAATGCGTTTACGTACATTAAAAGCTGATGATCAAATGATTGCACGTGAAGGAATTGATAGCCTAACGGTATCGGAATTACAACAAGCATGTCGTTCACGTGGTATGCGTGCACTTGGTATTTCTGAAGATAGATTACGTTTTCAATTAAGTCAATGGTTGGAATTAAGTTTGAATGCAAAAATACCTAATTCATTATTATTATTATCACGTGTATTATATTTACCGGAAAATATTCCAGCTACGGATCAATTAATAGCAACTATACAAGCATTACCAGAAGGTGTTGGTACTGAAACTCGTTATAAAATTGGTGAAACGGAAGGTAAAATTGATAATCGTACTAAAATTGAACTATTGAAACAAGAAGAGGAAGCAATTAAACGTGAAAATGAAGAAGAAAGACAAAAGAAACAAGCTACTATTGAATTACAACCAATTGAAAAAGATGTAATCAAAGAACAAGTTATTGATAAAATATTTGAATCATCCAGTCCAACTGGTGCTGGTGCTGGTGCTGGTACTGGTAGTCCCAGTACTGCTGAAACAATAAAAGTTGAACCAGTTTTATCCCGTGAAGATATTGATTCAATTGAAACGGCATTAGAAAATCTGGCAAAAGAGAAAAAAGTTTTAATGTTAGAAAAAGAAGAATTGGATGAAATTAAAGAAGAATTAGATGATTATAAAGAAGATCTAATAGAATTTAAAGATATTGCCCAGCAAACAGGTGATACTAGTCGTTTGAAAGAAAGTAAAGCAGCAAGACGTTTACGTAAACGTATGGATAAAATGGTTGGTAAAATGGAAAAAGTTTTCGATAGTTTGGCGATGGAAAAACAAAAACTGGAAACAACCATCGATCAACTGGAAAAAGAAGGAAAAGATATTGATCAAGATTTGAAAAAAGATGTTGTTAGCATTAATGAATTATTACAAACAATACGACCATTTACGGATGTATCGGATGATACAAAATCAAAACGTATATTAGAAGTATTGGATAATTTGGATATTGATCATGATGGTTTGATTGAATTGGAACATGTTTTTAAGGTTTGTTTTTGTTTTGTTTTTCATTCATTGATTAACGTTTTTTGCTTCTTCTCATTTAGGTCATTGAATTGATTGGTCGTGAAAATGTACAATTAACACCAAAGCAAATAAAAGAGGTGATTAAATTATTGATACAAGAAGAACAGCTGAATATTGAAGAGAAGAAAAAGAAACAATTGAAAAATGATATGATTGAATTACCACCACCACCACCACCATCATCATCATCAACATCAACGCAATCGATAAAAAATGAAGAAAAATCAAAATGATGATAAACAACAACAACATCCATAAATAATCTTAGGAATTTTAAAAAAAATTTATTAATTTTGTTAATTTTATTTTTTATATATGAAATGAACAACAACAACAGCAAAAAATCATATAATTCATTACGGCGCGATCGACTATATAGTTTGGGAAAATGTTTTCTTTGAAAAATATCTATTTATAATAATGATGATGATTTTTGTAATTTTTTTTTTTGTTTGGGAGGAAGGGAAAAGAAAATGCAGAAATAAAAAAACAAAATTTCCTATAATTTAGTTTCATTATTTTAATAAATAATTTTTTTTTTACAAATTTTCAAAAAAAAATTACAAGTTTTTTCTGATTTAAACCATGGTTATCCAAAATCGATAAATACTTGCGGTTGCTGTTTACGATATAATTTATCGTTAATATCTTCATGATTATCGTCGTCTTGGTGGTTTGTAAATAATGGATATGTTTCATGTAATGATTTTTTTGTATTATAAAATTGTTTATAATTATTATTATTATTACAAACCGAACCATCATTACTATTATTATTATTATTTAACATTGATTGTAAACGATGTAAATATAAAATGATACAGAATATAACGGCCAACATACATAATGTAAACAATAAATATTGTAAATAGAAATTTATTGTTGTTGATTCATGAAGATTAACAACATGTTCACTCATAACACCATGTTGTTGATCTAATGTTCTCAACGGGAAAAATCTTGTTCGAAATATTAATGCACCTAATGTCCATTGTACTGGTTCATCATTTAACATTGAAATTGATCGAAATTTTTGATAATTTCGAGGCATACGAAAACCTGAATGTAATATTGTAAATATCCATGATGATTTAAAACATTGATATAATAAACGTTTAAAATCGGCCATTGGATAAAGTTTTCTACGATAACGATCTTGTGTAACTAGCCAACTTGTTGAACAATATTTTTTTGATAATTTTGAAAATTCATCGGAATTATATTGGCCACCCGAATGAAATATATCATTCATTGAATACCAAAATTCAGAAAGACCATAAAAATCTTCTTCATTTGAAAATGGTATGATAATATTTTTCAATTCTTCAAATGGACATACTTTGCTAATGGTATTATTCTGATTTTGATCAGGTAAACATTGATTATTCGCAATGATTTTTGATAATTTTTCCACACAATTATCAAATTCACCACTACCTTTAAGATGATATAAATATTGTGTGGTCGAAGTTGACGATGATAATGAATGACTAGGATGATTTGCGGCTGTATAATTTATCGTTTCAGAACTATCAATCGATAAACATGGATCAAATAGAATTGTTTCTTTGGTTGTCAGACTACTATTATGATATTGTAAATCATTATTGGTGGATTGTTTAATCAGAAAATCAATATAATTTTTACGTGCAGAATTTGCACCTAATGATAAAAATGTTGTTACAAATAAACGATATTGATGATTATAATCATGTTCATGACAGCCAAGATTAATTTCAAATAATTTTTCCGAAAATTTTTCCTTCGAAAACATTGATTTCAATTGTTCATATTGTGAATTTTTGGTTATTTCAAATGCAATTTGAATGCTTGCACCACCCATTTCAAACATATTAACAGTATTCATACGTTTCCATTGTTTATCATTGTTTTCGATTGTTATTAATGGTCGTGTTTCCATTGTATGATCAAAACGACCAAGCAGATAATTTAATGTTATCCATGAATAAAGACCTTCTTCTTTACCACTAATAACAGCAACATTATTTGCAGTGAATAAAAATGCAAATTTTTTCGGTATTTCTTGCCGTAAATTTTCCAAAATAGCATTCTGCGTTTGTAAATCTAATAAACGCATACCGGCTGTTGCCATTATATAAAGTGGTGTTTCTTTATGTTTTATTTTTGGTATATGTTTTGATGCAAATTCTAATAATGGTTCCATATAAATCGAAGATGATGAAACATTTGATGAACATGATGATAATCCAGGTGTTATTGTATGATAAACATCATTACCTAATTGATCACGTAACATACGTATTTTGAGCAATTGTCTCATATCACCTGAATGTGGTGGCCAAACATATATATAAACACGACTACCACTTGAACCGGCATCAATCATCACAGCATATTGTAGTTTATTTCTAATTAAATCAAGATTATCATCAAAATGATTTATTGATGATAACCATGATTGATGATGATTATTATCATCGGATGATAATCCTCCTGATGATGAACGATTATGATTACTATTGTAAAAATAAAATATCATCAATAAAATCATCGTTATCGCCAATAATAATCGTATTTGACGATGATTTTGTCGTTTAAAAAATTCATAAAATCTATTGAATCGATTGAAAATCATTATTTGAAAAAAATTACATGTTTAAACACCAACAAACATACCTAAATTGAAATAACATTTAGGAACGAAAAATTAATTTGTTTAAGGAATTTTTAGAAGAAAAAATCCACCCACCACCGCCACAACAACAACAAAAAAGAAAATAACAAAAACAAAAACAACAACAAAAGAATTGATTTTTTTTTCTATCAATTCAAATTCATCGATTGAATTTTCATATTAAAAAGGTGATGATGATGATGATGGCAAAAAAAAATTGATCAAGTTTTTCGAATCATAATTTCAAGGTTTTGGTTTCGCTTTATGATCTTTTTAATTAAATAAAATGTTTGCACACGTAGATCATTTCGAACAACAGAAAAACGCACCCACACAACAAATTATTATATTCACATTTAGCATTTACTTTTTTTTTCTTGTTTGCTGCCTTCAAATGGATTTATAACGGTTTAGTAATGTAATATTTTTTTCTCAAATACAATGTGTGTGTGTATTTCATGTTTTAACAATTTTTTTAACGAGCAAAAAGCAAAAACAAAACAAAAACAAAAAGGATAAACAAAAAAAAAATTGACAAGATTATATATAGATTGCCTTGCGATAGATGGCAGCAGCAATATCAGTATTGGTTATTACAAAACAAAATTTTGGTCCCATTCGATTCGAAAATTCATTTTTTTTTTCAACCAAGTAATTCATTATCATCATCATCATCGGCATTACCATCAAATAATAATAATGATGATGATGTTGTTGGTCGATGTTTATTCTGATGATGATGATAATGTTGCTGCTGTTGTTGTTGTTGTTGATGAAGATATTTTAACGAATCCCTGATTGTTGATAATTTTTGATTATAAATTTCACGATATGGATGTAAAATATGTGCTAGATTTTGTTTAAAACCTAAAAAACGTTTACGATTATTATCTCTTGATTCAACAATATTTATGATTGCTTCACTTAATTTAAATACAATTGCTAATGATTGTGCATCAAGACGATCAATAGTTTCTTGATTACTGGCACCGGTATTGTTGTTGTTGTTATTGCTATTACCATTAACTTTTTCATTTAAAAATATCGATGTTACTAATTTACCCCAAAATAATTCCATTATATCATTTTCAAAATTATTTTTTGACATTATTGTTGATTGATTCATGATTCCATTATTATGATTATGATTATCATCATTATTATTATCATCATCATCACTATCATATTCTTCTTCAATAACGGTAATTGGTTCATTGATTGATGTTGGATGATCATCATGATCCAACATCATTGGAATATTATTATTATCATGATGATGACTATGATGATGAATACCATTATTAATCATTGAAGTTTGTAATGATAATTGTTGCGGATGCCATGATGAATTTTTCATTAATAATGATTGATCATTATTACCTCCACCACCACCACCATTTATCATTGATGATAAATTAGGAATAGGATTATTATTTTCACAAAAACGTTTACGAAACCTTTCAAACCAACTATGGCTTGGTTTGAATGTTGTCATCATTGCATGTTGTTCATTATTATTATTATTATTATTAATATCAGTACCACCACCACCATGATTATCCATCATTTCATGTTGTCTTTTTAAATCTTCAAATATTTTTATCGATTTATCACGTATTTGTTGATACCGAACATTATTCAATGAATAATTATGATCTTTTAGCCAATTATATAATAATAATTCCAATTCATCAACAATATTATTCCGAGGATATGTTATCTGATAATATTGATTTTTTAACGTACCATCACCATCATCATTTTTACAGAATGCTTTTATTTGTTCTTTTTTCGATCGAATTGTACTGACTGTTGATGATGGTAGATTATATTCATGACAAATTGATGAATTTGATTCACCATTTTCCAAACGTTTTATTATCTCTAATTTCAATCCAAGGGTAATGTTTTTACGATTTTTACGTTTAACAATCGACGGCGATGTTGTTGACGAAGTTGATGGTTGTTGTTGTTTTGATTGATTTTTCGATGATGATGATGATTCGGTTGTTCGTTGTGAACGATTCAATAATGATGTGGATTTTGTTTTCGACATTTTTGTTGTTGCTAAAATGAATAATTGCAAGCGAAAAAAAATGAGAAATTTCTTGATTACGTCTTGTTTCACACGGAAAAACGAATTGAACGAACGAACGAACAAAAAATTCGAAATTTGAAAAAGAAAAATGATTTTTTCCTTTCGTTATTTATTCAATTTTTGTTGTTGTTGTTGTTGAAAATCGACAAATGATGCTGAGGATAAGGACTATGATCATTTCACATTTCAATCTACAAAAAGTGAAAAACAAAACGAAAAACAAAAAAAAACATGAAAAAATTAACGAACTATGAATCAATTCGAACGAATAAATACCAATACCGTATATGAAGAGATGAAAACCAATCAATCAATCAATCAATCGAAGTTGAAACAAAAAAATTGAATACGACTCATCATCATCATCATCATCATCGATTTCGATACGAAATATTAAAATACCAAAATAACAATAACAATAACAAACAACGAAAACAACTTAATACAACACCGATTTATGAACGAGAAATTGATGAACGCACGCACGCCATTCATTATATTGAAAAACTCATCATCATCATATTACATTTATGCTCGTAAAAAAAACATAAAACAGAAAAAATATTGCGAGAATATTTCCATTCAAATACTTGGATTTTGTTGGTATGCTGTGTATATTTGCGTTATATATGATGATGATGATGATAAAATATCATCACCACCACAGAGTTTTCATTTTCATTCCATACTGTGTGTGTTTACCTCTCCCCTCCCCTCTTCCTTCCCCCATTTTAATTTCATTCGAATCGATTATATCGATTCGAATGATGATGATGATGATTCGCCCATCACCCAATCTTGGCAGAAATGAGGATTTTTTCGGTTTTTAATTTGAAAAAAAAGAAATTCTGGATGTTTTTTTTCGACCAGCAAGGAGAAAAGAAACCTTGATTATCATTCGATGACCAAATGTCGCGTGTCAGGTCGCGCGAGCGCTAGGAGATCTTTTCTTCAAGGTTTTTCTTTCTATTCAAATCTTTAAAATCTTTAAAATAATTTTTAAGATTCGTTTTCAAAAACAGAAACAGAAAACCTTTTCATTATTAGCAGCAGGTAACCTGTATTGTTTATTCGTCTATGAATGAATAAAGCACTTTGGCTTACCTGAGCACGAGCCAAGTCAAGCCAACCAAAGCGAAGAAAAAACGGCAGCTGTTATCGTCCAAAGGAGAGGGAGAGGGTGGTGAATAAGAATGGTGACCCTAAGACGAACCACGGCAGATGTTTTACATCGAATGATAATCATCAATGATGGAGGAAAACGCGTGTTTCGAACAATAACCATAAAAAAAAACTTTGTTGCCTTGAAGCATTTGAACACGCGTCTTCAAAGGAATGATGATGGCGGCTGACATCTTAGAAAAAAAAATAATCTATAATGACCGTAGAGGGTCAATCACGAAGGGTTTTTTTCTGGCAATATTTTTTATTGTTAATGAATCCATATGTCGTTTGTTAAAAATTCGATCATCATCCATCGATGATGACCTTATGGCCAATTTTTTCTGGCTCGTGGCAAAGGTTCAGGGTTGTTTTTTCTGATTGAAAATAAAAAATAAAAGAAAAGCACGTGCCAGGTGTCAAAAAACAAAAATTTATTTAAAAAATAAAAAATTCAGAAAAAAATGAAAACAAAAAACCGAACCACGATCAGGACCAAGATCAGGATCAACCAAAGTACGCGTGGTACATAAAGGTGCGTGATTGGTTGATTAGTTTCTTTTTTTCAGATGGCCATCGGTAAATCCAGATCTTCGATACTATCTTGATCTGGTCTAATTCATTCTGGCCCAAAATGATGATGTTTTTTAATCACCCAAAAATTAGTTCCATAGACACACCTTACCTGATTATCGCTGGTTGTATCATTATCATCATTCCAGTCCACCGAAAACCCAAATTTCATTGACCCTTATTACCAATTTCGTAAAAAAAGGTGGTGTTTTGGTGTACGGGTGACTATAGAAAAAAAACAAAGTCTGCCCCAGTTTACATTCATAAGTGTCAAAGTTCAAAAACGACAGCTGCATTATTTGTTTGGTCGATTTTCTCGACTGAATTCATTCGATGACCGACCATATGTCGTTTTTTTTCGTCGTTATCTTCTTCGTCGTCGGCTGTTGTTGTTCCACCTTTCCTTCGTTCTGGACCGTGATGGCTAAACGTGGACAAAGCAACAAAAATCTGCTATTTAGAGCAAGAAATTTTCCAATTTTCATTTCATTTTGATTTCAATCATCAAACGAATCGAACATAAGTGCCTTGAAACCAAACCAAATCAAAACAAAACACATAATCAAAAATGACTTCAGCAACAAAATCATCTTGTAAATCATCTTCGAAATCTGAATCTGGATCGTCGATTATCAAACAATTTTGGCAAAATTATTCATTAAATAATTTAGCATCACTTTGGTATTCATTGTTGACAACTTGTTTACAGGTATGGAAAATTTTGGTGTTTTTCAAAATTCAAATTTTGATCAATGTTTTTTTTTGCCCATGTGATTAGATCTATCTGATCATACGTGCTATATATCGTTTTTCCGCATACATATCATTACCATGGCCAAATAATGGTCAAGCACCTGAAGAATCGATAAATTTTTATCTAATTTTCATTGCTATAAGCATATTGATTGTACCATTTTTCTTGATTGTATCGTTGATGAAAATTGGTAATTATTCAAATGATGGACATAAAATTGGTTTATTTAACCTCGGGAAATATCATCGTTATCTTCAAATGGATGATGATAATGCTTCAACACTGAATCCAACATCAAAATGGTATCGTACTTTATGGAAACATTCATTACCAATCGGACCGGTATTACATCTTTTAATGTCATTATGTTTGCTGTTTCCACGGTTGATAACTGATGCACAATTAATCAGACATGGCTTCCGTAGTAAATCACAAATATGGAAAAGTGATTTTGATTTTCTACTCAAACATTTTGATGGAAAAATATTCAATTTTTTCGGTTTGATTCAAACGATAAACATTACTGAACATTATCAGATTTTGAATGAAAAAACATCGACATTGGGACAACAATTTTTCATACGAAATTCAAAATTTCAAAAATTATTTGCCGAATTCGAAGATAATCAAGCCATAACACCTGAAATGTTGAATATTTTCCTGGCATTATTGATGATAACCATACGTTATCCGGCTGTATTTTGGCGTTGTAGTAAAACATTTTCATTAATATTAACATTTCAACTTGTATTGAATTCCGTTCAATGTTTAATTACAATAAATTCATTTGAAATTGGTTACAAAATCTTCATTTGTGATCCAACGTTAATGTTAATCCGGTTTCGTGAATCATCATCATTATCAATTGGACAATTATCATCATTAACATTTTTCTATATAATCATATTACAATTATCAACAATATCATTATATGTTTATGGTTTAAGTAAATATCGTGAATATCGTTTGGCTAGGACAAAATATTTTCAATATAAATATGAAAATTATTTACTTATAAATCTCTTACCATATGTGTTTGCAATGATATTCTTTGTAATAATGTCCGGTATTGTTGGTCCATTATTCTATGAATATACAATAATTTATTCGGGTAGTTTGAATTCCGGTGCTTTATCAATGCTATTAGCAACAATAATTTATTTTATTTGTTGGATTCTGATGTGGATTCTATTGGCAACCAAAACTACATGGAATTTTTATTATGATGATTTAGAATTCGATTCTATTTCCACATCAACGGCCGACAACAATAATAACAATAAAGCATCATTATTGATAACAAATGATGGAAAATTTTTTAAAATTAAAGATAATCTGGCGACAATGGCTATTGTAAATTTTATTCAAACTAATGGTTTTGAGAAATGTCATCATTTGAATCAACAACAAAAACATCATTATCAACCGATTACGATGAAGATTAATGGAGAATCGGCGACAACAACATTGAAATCATCATTGAAAATGAATCACGGTACTTTGAGTAAAAATTTTCGCTTTTCATCATCGCGTAATAATTCCAATTCCAACGGAAAACCATATGAAACAATGGAAAAACGTATAAATTTTTTCGTAAATGACAATGATGAAGAATCGGATTCCGACAGTGGTGAATATGCAACATTTCATCGCCTGAAACGAACTTATTCATTTAATCCGAATACAAAACAACAGCGAAATATACCATCATTGAATCAGGATAAATCACGAATAAACTTAGTGGATAAATTTCAAATGCCAGCAACGACAACAACGGCCAATATTGCCTATGGAATAATGTGTGGTGGTGTTGGTGAGAAAAATGTCGATCATATTAGCGATGTATCGAGTGGTTTTCATTCGGATGGTAGTTTAAATCGTCATAATTGTTCATTGTTGATGGATCAAGATGATGATAATAATAAAAATTCATTTGAAAATTTAATGGAAAAAATTGCCAATCCACCGATGATTCGTAGTATATCACCATTACAGAAAACAAATCGAATAATGTTCACAACGTTTAAACCATCATCGAATCCAAATCAATCATCAAAATTAATTGAATTTACTGAAAATCCTGATTACAGTAAATATTATTTACCACAACAACAACAACAACCACCAGTTTAATCGGAAATTCGCTCGAAAAAACCAAAACAAAATCAAAATCAAAAAATACTTTTGTGTGTAAATAGTCGACATTTTTTTGTAAAATTTGTTTATCAATTTTTTTTTCTTGTTTTCACTTTTATTTCGTTTGTTTTTTTGCTTGATTAAAAAATTCGTTTTTTGAAAAAAAAATCTGAACAAATTCTTTGATGATGTTCCAGAATCCGAATAACCAGACAGACAGAGAGAATTATTCTGGAATTAGTTTGGCTCGTTTTTTTGTTGTTATTGTTGGTATTCTGGGGTTATTCTCTGGTTACTCTCGCAGTATTTGGTTAATTATTATATAGAAAAATCTTTGGGATGCTCGATCTGATCAAACACATCGTCATCAAAGGGGAAAAACAAACATCCATAACAGTAAATGGATCTCAATAACAACAAACAAATTTGTCAACAACAACAAAATTCTTTCATGAAATTCTTTCACGAAAAAAAAATTGATGATTGAAAATCAAAATCAAAAAAAAATCACAAGTAAAAAATTCTTCAAATAAATCCAGATCAAAACAAAGATAGAGGAAAATCTATTGCGCTGTCTCTGCTTCTTGGTGTAATATTGTTATTGTTTTTTCATCGTTACTTCGTTGTTTTTCTTCAAAATGACAGAAACTGAATGAAGAAACTGGCCAAACTTTTTTGTTTTGTATATATTCTCTCTATATATATAAATCGATTCTGAGTGTGTGTTTTTGGGTTTTATACTTTGCTATGTGTGTATCCTCTGTCCCAAAACACACAAACATAGTGGTGGACACACACAAATACACCTTGTGTGTCTTTCAGTAAATTCAACGTATAGAAAATTTGAGTAATTATTATTACAGTGGTACCTCGGTTAACGAATACCTCGGTTAACGAAATTTTCGGTTAACGATTTCGGTCAGAAAACCGTTAACGACGATTTTTTTTGGTTAACGATGATTAAAAAACAAGTATTGCATTGTATTTCGGTTAACGAACATTTCGGTTAACGACGGTTTTTCAGGAACCGATCATCGTCGTTAACCGAGGTACCACTGTATTATTATTTTGGAATTCCTGATCTCAAAAACAAACAAACAGAAAGCAAGCAAGAAGTAAACAAAAAATCAAGCAAGCAAGAAGAAAATGCGATTTGACCATTACCATTTCATCAGTCAGATCAATTCGATGTTATGTCCATCATTGATTATCAATGTTTGTTCAATTATTTTTCCAAACAAAATTTTTTAAAAGAAAATTTTTAAAATTTAAAATTTTATTACAATTTTCAACATTATTATTATTATTGTTTTCTATGATTGATAAAAATCTAAATTTGGTTGTTTATTGTCAACAACAACATGAAGATTATAATGGAAATTTCGTATCATCATTATCATTGTCCGAATCATCATCTTCATTATCATCGTCTGAATCATCGTCAACCAAAATCAAATATCTAAATCGTCAATGTGATTTTGAAAATATTCCAGCACGTGGTTGTTTCCTACGTGAATCATATTGTAGTCTACATGTTTGTATTTGTAAACCAGATTTTCCAATCAATATTGCTGATCGGTTATGTTTGGCTAAATTAAAATCAATTGGTGATCAATGTGAATTCAATGATGAATGTCAATTAGGAAGTATTTGTAGTTCGAATATCGATAGTTTGGATATCGATAGTGATGGTGATGGTATTGATCATCATCATCAAGATTATCGAACGTCAAAAACGAAAAAAATTTGCCAATGTAAAATTGGACATGTTTATTCGGAAAAACAACGAAAATGTATGAAAGGATTAAAAGGTTCGAGTTGTTTGAATGATACGGATTGTCAAACAAATATGTTTTGTAGTTTTGAACAATGTGAATGTAAAAATGGTTTTGAATGGTCAACGGCTGAAGATAATTGCCTAAAACGTTCCCGGTATGGTGAATTATGTGATCAATCAATAAATTGTAAATTTTATGATGAATTTAGTGAATGTGATTCACAAACAAAACATTGTGTTTGTGGACAATTTCTTTCACATAAATATTTGTTGGATGAAGTAACAGGAAGATGTATTAGTAATTGTCCAGAACATCGTTTTAATCATACATCACAAACATGTTTACCAGCAAAAACAACTGTAGAATATAGTCTGTTAGATCCAACATCAAATGAACGTAAATCATCATTACAATATGGAATTTATATTGCATTGAGTATGGCACCATTTTTTATATTTGCATTAATTGGTTTTATTTATCGTTATATTAATCCATTATATGGTACATTACCTGATACATTTGATCATCATCATCAACATCAACATTGTCATCATTCAGCAGTAACACAGCAAACAATTACGGAAAACCATAATGATAATGATGATGGTAATGGAATGAATTCATCAACGTTAATCAATAACAATAGTCATTATTGTTTATCAATAGATTTTGATATTAATGTAAATAATAATAATGTTGATAATAATAATCGTCCATTTTCTTTTGGAATTTCACCAAATCATACAATACCATCAACGGCCATAATTTGCGATAGTAGTTTTGAACAACAGCAACCATCATTATCAATAGCAGCGACAATTCAATTACCTGAACCACCACCATCATATGATTTATCATCACAGGATATGCCACCATCATATGATGAAGCAGTTGCACAACAACAACAACAACAAATTCCAAAAAATTATTGAACATATCCCCCAACCAGGCAGAGAAAGATCAAATGTTTGTCTCCATCATCATCATCATCACTACCGCCATACTTTTAAAAATGTTTTAACTTTATAAAAAAAAATTATAAATTATAAAATTATAATAATGTTGTGTTTTTTCCCTGAAATAATTAAAGTAAAATAAATTTTATTTAAAAAACCAATCAAGAAAATAATAAACTTGTAATTTTTTTTCGAAACTCGAGCTTTAATAGCCAAAAAAAAAAAAAAAATAAACAACAAAAAAAAACAAAATTATAAATGTGGGTATCATTATTAATCATAACAAGAATTATAATAAAGTTTTATTAATTATAATTAGAATTAGAATTAATAAAAAAACAAAATGATAATTTTTCTTTTTTAAAAAAATCAATAAATTGAATGTCTAAGAATTTTTTTTTTTTTTTGTTTCAAACATTATTTACAACACAAACAAAATACAGCAAACATTTTTGGGATGTGAAATAGGAATTCCAGGTTTCTTTTTGAAGATGTTTTCTGAAGACTAATAATTTTTTGAAAGGCAAATTTGTTTTTTCGGTTTTTAAAAAAAAAATTGATTGTTCATCGTTTGTTGTTTTTGAAAAAAATTCATTTTGTTTGTTTTTTGATTGATTTTGCAATTGTGATTGATCACTGTTCGATTTTATTGTTGTTATTGAATAGAATCGAAAGAAGTATTCATTTGACTGATAATTCTGTAACAGGAATTTTCGGTAAATTTGATAATTTTAGATTTAAATTTGTTGCAGCAGCTGATGTTGTCGATGTTGTCGTTATCGTTGATGACCCGGAATTCGTTAATGGATAATCTTTTCCTTTATCACGTAGAAAATATTTTAAAAATTCATAAACTGACCATGATATTGCAGTAGCAGGCATTGAATATAATACACGTGCTTGTAAACCTTGAAAATAACCTTTAAAACCACAACATCGATAAATAGTTGATATGGCACCAAATAAACCAGTTATAATACGTTGTTTTGATGTTTGTAGAATTTGTCGTTCCTGTGTATTGATCAATGTTTTACAAACATCTAATGGTGTTGTTATGGCTGCAGCAAAACCACCAGCCATTGCACCCGATATAACATGTACTTGTGGATTATATTCACGATTTTTGTTTAGAAAATTTTGCATCATTTCATATGTCATAAAATGTATACTTTGAAATGGTATATTCATAAAAAGGCTTGTATAATAACTACGATAAAATGCATGAAAACCTTCACGGCGATAAATATCAATCATACAATTTAAACTTGATCTATACGGGCTATTATAGATTTGCATTCGTTGTTTTATAACTTCGGCTGGATTCATAGCAGCATCATGTAATAGTGTAGATATACAACCAGCAGCTCCTATATTTTGTCCCAGAAAATGAAACAGAATAAGAATTAACATTGAAAATTCTTATCAAAATTTTTCACACTTACCATGAGATAAATGTGTTTGATCATAGCTAATTGTTGTACCGCTTAATATTAATTTCATACGTTCATAACAAGAATAATATAAGGCATGTGCCGGTCCAGCACTGAAAAATACAACCGATACACCTTTTATTGGCCTTAACAGGCCTTCATAACGTATCATTTTATATAATGCTTCTGGTACCGAACGATATGATGCATTTGGATTTGGTCTCAGTGTTTGCATTCGAGTCTATTTTCAAAAAAGAAAAGAATCCAAAAATCAGTCAAAAATCAAGTAAAAAATTCAATTTTTCAAATATTTTACCTTTACTGAATCAAGTGGATACATTAGAACATGTTCCATCATACCAGCCATTGCACCGGCCATCATATGTACACCAACACCTGATGTTTCAGGCATTGATTCATAATCATCATCAAATATTTCATTATTTTGATTATTATCATTTTTAATTTTATCATTGTTTTTAGTAATCTTATTTGTAAAAGTATTCATCGATGGTGTTGTTGTTGTTGATGAAATTAATTCAAACATTTAAATATATAACTATAAATTAATTAAAAATTAAATCACAAATATCAATAATGGACGAACAAAAAATTTATCGAATTTTGCAGCGAAAAAAATTCGATAGAAAAAAAGTGATTTTAGTATCAAAGGTAGAATGTCGAAGCTGATTTCTGTTGTTGTTGTTGATTAGAGAGTATCTTCGATTGAATTCCAATACTTATTATTATTTCAATAATTTTTTCCTGATAAATTCATTGTAAAATTTTTTTTTCAATTTTCAAAATTACAAAAATTCAAAGAAGGAAGCTCGGTGAGAGAATTTTTTTCTGTTTTCTCGTTGTTCGAATTCGAATGTTGATGATGATCGTTCGATCGATCGAACGTTTGTTCGATTGGGATGGTGATGTGAATGAATGAATTTTTTGGTGCAAATCAATCAACCAATATTGAACCTTTTGGGGTAATAATAATGATGATGATGAATCGATGAAAATCGAATTGATTTTTTCTTTTCAATTTTATTCAATGATAATCTTATATCTTGAATAAAATAAATGATAATAACAGAGGATCATGCGTGCGCGCCTTAAACACCTTATTTTTTCTTTCTTCTGGTTATATCTAATGATGACTCCCAAAGACGAATTTCGTTCTGGTATATTTTATCAAATAACACACACACACACACAACACAAAATTATTGAGAAAAAAATAAAAAAATGCAATATTCATTTGCCATGGCATTTTACCCAACACAAACACAACACACATAACACATGTCTCTCTGTGCATTTTTTTTTATCAATGACACAATGATGAATATTTTAACCCAAACAAAACCTATACAGGTGTAAATAGTGAATTTTTTTTTTGTTTTTTAAAATTCGAAATTCTTTAATTCGATTTTTTTTTAAATTTAATTTTTAATTTTAATTTTAAATTAACAACAAAACATTTTATAATTCTTCAAAAAATGCTACTCTTGCTTTTGTTGTACCGGATAATGTTCGTTTTAATGTTGAATATTTACTTTCACCTTTGATAACATTTTCTTCATGAATCCTATCCAATGATGTTAGTCGTTCTTCAACTTTTAATACCTGTATCTCAGATTTCAAACCTTTTAATTGTTCATGTAATTGTTTAGATTTTTTCAAATATTCAATACGTTCTTTTTCAACATCGGATTCAATTTTTTCCATATCAAAATCATGTGATTCTTGATTCAATGTTGTTTGTTGTTCATCATTATCATCATCATCACCATCATTATCATTATCTTGATGTTCATCATTTAATGATGATGACCATTGACTTTTATTAATGAATGATGAACCATTTATCATTGATGATGATGATGATGATGGTGGTGGTAATGGTGAATTGATAAATGAATGATTTATTAATCGATTATTATTATCACAACATTCATCATTTATTGTCGTATAGAATGATGGTACACCATTATTAGTTGTATTATTATTGGACAAATATTGATTCAATTTTATAATTGTATCATTCGGATCTTCATAAATATGATGATGCGATTGGTTATCAATAAATGGACTTTGATGACAATTCGAATTAATCGATAAATTATTGAATCTATTCGTTTGATTTTGGTTATTATTGATCAACGAAGCAGCAGAAGGTATTGATTGACCGGTTATACCTGATAATGATTGTTGTTGATGATGATTATTACCGACACCAACAATCGAACACCATGATTTTTTACCACCATGATATGATGATGATGAATTATTAAGATGATAATTTGGATTTGATAAATTCAAATGACCATGATGATGATGATGATTACCATTTAATTCATTTAAACTATTTGATGATGATGATCCAACAATCAGATCCGATATAATATCACAGTTTTGATTATTTAAAACATTATTTGTTTGTCGATTATGTGGATGATGATGTATCAACGATATTGAATGATTATTATGATTTGATTGTGATGCGGTATGTAAATGATGATGTGGATGAAGTGAATGAGGTGTCGATGGCGGCGGTGGTGGTGATAATATCGTTGTCGATGGTGATGATGTTGGTGGTAATGGTAATAAATTTTCCTGACTTAATTGATTTTCTTGTTGAAATTTATTCAATAAAATCAATAGCTGTTTTGTTGATAATTTTGTACTAAATAGTTCTTCTTTTAATTGTTCAGTTTCTTTTGTTCGACGATCAGTTTCTTCAGCCAGCGTAGAAGCTAATAATTCTGCTTCTTCTGCTTTACGTTGAATCAAATGTTTTTCTTCTTCAGTTTTTATGGCCGTAATTTTAATACGTTGAATTTCAGCTTCAGCTTCAGCTGCTTTTTGTGATAATAACATTGCCTCTTCTTCAGCAACACGCGCTTTTTCCGCTAATAATTCTGCCGTTTCTTCACTACGACGTAATTGTTCCTGTACACCATGCGCTTCTTCTTGATATTGTAACAGACGTTGTTCCAATGCCGCCTTTTCTTTTTCCGCTTCTTCACGCAATTCTTTTTCACGCAGAAATCTTGATCGCTCCAATTGTCTTCGAATTCTTTCTTCTTTTGCCTGTGCTTTCATTTGTTGTAATTCAATTGAATCGGGTTTTCGCCGCCGCATAAACAGATCATGATTACCGATACATAATTCTGGTTTGTTTCAAAACGATAAAAATCAAGTCAGGTCAAGTTAAAATCACCAAGAACAAAACAAAACCTTACCTAAAATTAATTTATTCAAACGAGATTTTGATGAATAAAAATGAAAACTTGTTGCATTCTTTTCGATAGGTCGGATGATAAATTTTTTATCATCATAACTAATGTTACGTATTTCACTCCATGAAAACGTAATTCGTGGTGATAATTTATTTTCTTTTTCATAAATATTCAAACCCAGAGCGGTAACACCGAGCCAAAGTTCACTTTCTTTTTTATTACTTATAAGGAAATAATTAACCCCATACATTTCCAGATCTTGAGCAATTTTTAAATATTCAGTTTCAGCTTCATCTCTTGTCATACCTTTATGATCTTCATACCAGATACGTATTTTATCCTGCCACATTTGTTTGGTCATTTGATATTGTTCCAATACACCACGTGGTAATAATTCTTCAACATTTAATTTTGCCATCATATTATCATCATTATTATTATTATTAGAAGAAGCAGATGAAAATTGATTTTGATTATCAATATAATCACCATATTTGGATTGTACTGAATATGATGCTAATAATACACTAACTTCAGCCGGACAATGAATATCCATATTTAAAATACTTTGTTTTACCTGAAGAAAGAATAAATGCTGTGTTACTTCTTGTATTAATTCTTCGGCAACATCTTCAGGAAAAAATTTCGCTAAAAATAAAAATGACATTACTGAATCACCATTTGATTTTTTTGCTTTATTATTTTGATGACAAATCAATTGTTGTTGACGTTTTTGTATGGCAATATCTTGATCACAAACACGTTTATTCATTTTTAGCCAACAAATAAAACCTTTTGAATCGACAAATTGTAAACCGAAATACCATACTTCTCTTAAACCTTCGGCAAAAATTGAATAGAAAAATGTTAGTCGCATTTCAAAAACAAAAAACCAAACAACTTACCAATAGCACGAGTAACAAGATCAAACAGATCACTACCGGTTGCACTTTTATCAATTTCAAATTCTAATTGTGCATCCATTGTATGCACCTGTACCGATATTACTTTTCGGGATTTGGAAAAACTTAATAATTTCGAAAACATTTTGACTTTTTCGGTTGATTTTGAGGATTTTCGGCTCGAAACAAATTGAAAATACGATCAATTCTTGATCATCGGATTATCATATCGGTCCATTGGATCATAATCTGTCACAATCATCATCATCAAAAAGTGTTTTTTAATTTAATAAAGTCTTTTGTTTTTTCTTTTTTGTTTTAATTATAAACATGCAACTAGTGGCATGAATCCAAAACGAGCCAAAAAAAGAAATCTTTTCATTTTTTAATCTTAATATCCGTAACGCCATCTATTGGGGATGAATTTCAATTCGAACGGGAAATTTTCCAAAATGCGAAAGGTCGAAATTTTTCCAGGAAAAAAAAAATCGAACATTTTTGTCTGTTGTTGTTGTTGTTGATGATGATTATGTTCAACGTTGATCGAGATGATGACGAAAAGAAACAACAAGGAAAAGACAAACAAATTTCCAATTTATTTTCTGAGCTAAATGTTATCATTTTTTTTTTTAAATTGTAAAAGTTAAATATACGTTTACTTTGTTGAAAGTTTGTTACACACAGTTAGACAGAAAGAGTGAGTGATAAAAACTTTTATCACTTTTTTTTTTTGAATCGACACAAAACATATGTTTTTTTTTCTTTTTCTTCAATGTTGTCTCTTTTCAAATATTTTTTTATTATCATCAAATAATTCCAAAATCATAATAATAAAGAAAAAAAATGTCGTCATCGGTGAAACAAAGTAATGAAGAATCATCGCCAACAGAATCAGCAGAATGTTCAACAACAACAACAAATCAATCGAATAAACCAAATTATTCCATTGATAAATTATTCGATTTGAAAAGGTTCGAATGTTTTGAAAATGTTTTGAAATTTTCTGTAATTTTCAAATTTTTCCAGAATCAAATCTAAACAACATTATTATTGGCTAATATTATATTCACCATTTGGTTTATGTTTATTCATTATACGTTTTTTCATATTTCTTTATGTTTTATTTGTATCGGCCATTTTGCCTCATAGTTCATCAGTAAGAAGGTAAATATCGAATTGAAATGAATTCGAAATTTGTTTCATTTTTAATAAAATTAAAGTATTGTTTTTAGATCATTATTTTTTATACTTGGAATATCGATCAACACTGATGTCGATGATGATGATTATTATCGTAAATTGAAAGCCAAATTTTTAATAGCAAATCATATATCGGATTTGGATCCAGTAATTCTCAATCTAATAATGCCATGTGCTTCTTATGTCGGTGGCAATAATGGTCAAACATCAAATCAACCATGTTATTTACAATGGCTTTGTCAAATACTGAAACCTAATGATGGTGATAATGTTTATGAATTATCAATGAAAAATGTACCGATTGTTTGTTTTCCCGAACAATCAAAAACAAATGGACGTTTTGGTTTGTTTAAATTTATATCCAATTTATATCATCATGATTCATTAGTACATATGATATTTTTGGAAACTAAACGACCAATTTTTAATGTTTCAATATCACCATTGGGTTCACATTGGTTAGCTGATTTATTTTGGATATTTTTTCTACCGGTAACCATATTTAAAGTCAAGTAAGAATTGATTTGTTGTTGTTTTGTTGAAAAGAAATTTCATTGGAATTTTTTTTAAAATCCAAAATTCAGACATCTTGGTAAATTAGAAAAAGAAGAAAGTGAAACATATGAAGAATTTTTACAACGTATCCAATCAGTAATGGCCAATAAAACCGGACTACAGGCAACCGATTTTCGTTGGAATGATAAACGTGAATTTATTAAACGTTTATTGAAAGAAAATCAAATAAAAAAATCATCAAAAAGCAATCCTAAACAGAAGCAACAACAGACAAACAGTCAAAAAGAATCGAAAATTAATGATTATTCAAAAAAAGTTAAAGAAATTTTACCACAAGTACCATTGGATGTGATAAAAGCTGATATTTTAATAACAAATAATATTGATGATACTGTTGAACGTATATTGAATGGTATTGTAAAATTTATACCTGAAAAACAACAACAATCATCATCTGTTGATGAAAAATTATTATTGGATAAAGATGTCCCATCAACATCATCAATAACATCGAATGATATAAAAATACCGGTTGTCGATAATAAAAATTTTGGAGCCAAAACATTTGGTAAAACATCAACAGAACGTATATCATCATTTCAGGAACGTAAAGCACAAATGTATCGTATGGCAAGAATACGTTATCTACAAAGACGTGGCCTACTTAATGCAAATTTTTTACAAAAAATTTGAATGAATTCGATTTGTAAACAAAAAATGAATGAATCAGGAATTTGAAATTGATTTTGAAAAAAAAAATATTAACTATAATTACATGTGATCCCAATCAATAATTATCAAAGTTTTTTTTTAAAAAAATGAATAATCAATAACAACAGGAATGAATAATAATTTCTCTATGTGTTGTGTATGTTTTTTTTTTTTTAAATCTATCTTTGAAAACAAATCCATTAAATGATTAACTAATTTAAAAATGATTGAATCTTTTTGAATAGTTTTATCGTTAGATGGCGACCTAGGTTTCGTTGATTCTTTTTTGGAAATTTTTTTTTCGGCAGTCAAAAATAATTTAAAATCACCAAGAAACAATGCAAAAAATTAAAATTAAAAAAAAAACAAAATATACTGGACTTGAGAAAAAAAAATCATCATCTAAAATGATCAATCATTTTTTTGTTTGGCATATATGATGACAGGTAACACAACATATATTGTGTTATCTAAGAATTTTGTTTCGTTTCGTCTTGTCGTCTTCAAATTCATATCGATCTGATTTTTTTCTCTCTCATTCTCTTGCACGTTGATAATGGATGGATGGATGAAAATTGTGTTGATGATGATTATAATGATGATGAACAAGATGAAAATTAATAATAATAATAAATCACCTGCATGGAATGTATTTAGAGATGATGATGATGATGAAAGAAATTTACTATCAACCAACCAACCAACGAGAAACATCATGGGAAAATGAACATAAGGAATAGAACGACAGCGACGACGGTGGTGGTGGTTAAGATGATGATGATGATAATGATTGTAGAAAAAAAAATTTTATAAGGAATTTTTGTGATAAATAATAAGCAAATCGAAGTGAAATGTTGTCTGATTGATTTTTGTTTCGCACATTCAATCATTTCAATCTAGAGATGGAGAGAGCAAGGAAAAAAACAATCAATTTGTCTAAAAACAATCTAAAAAAATTCACTTACTTAGTTAATACATTGATATTTAATTGGTAACGAAAAGACTTTGCTGGCGAAAGAGATTGATTGGAAAAAAATCTGTCGTAAAACAAGAAAACAAAATTGATAAAACAATAACCGATCAAGAACATCATCATATGAATGGTTAAAAATTTAAAAAAAAAATTTTAGCTTTCAACTGCTTGTCAGATGAAAACCTGAGGAAAACAAAAAAAAATCAATTGATTTATCATCACCTTTCTTCTGTTAAATGTGGCTGTCGAATTTCTTTCGAATGAATTTTGTTTTTTGCAACAAATCACCATCTTCATCATTATCTTTGATTAATTTGGTGAAGAAATTTCAGAAGAAACAGTAAATGTAAAATTCTTCATAGTTGAAAGTGTTACATTCTATGGAAAAAAAATGATGATGATGTACAATTTTTGAAGAGAATTATGTAATTCAATACATTCTGTTCGGGTAGCCATAGTCAAAATGTCCATATAGGATCAAATTTCCAGAAAAACAGAAAAGACAAAAATCTTGATATTGTCGTCATAGTGATTGTAGCAAAAAAGATTTTCTGAATATCTCTTTTCTTCATTTTGATTATCGGATCATACATTTTTCTTCTTCAATCAATCTATCTAGTCAGATTTTCATTTGAAAAATTCAAGCGTAAACGAAATTTTGGCAAAATTTCAAAAAAAAAGCTGGTTGAAACATCATTTTTGTATTTGGCACTTGGTAGTGATAATGATCATTACATATATAGAAATCATTAACAACATTAGTCTATAATCAATTTCGGTTGTTGACAAAACAAAACAAAATTTCGTTCGTGTTCCAAATTGACTAGAGCAAGAGAGAGAGAGAGAGAGAGAGAGAGAGAGAGAGAGAGAGAGAGAGAGAGAGAGAGAGAGAGAGAGAGAGAGAACGAAGAATAATTCTTGAAGCTATCAATTTTATAATTAGTTTTATCAGTCAAACTAAATTCAATTCAACTTACTCTTTTTTCATCAACAACAACATTCAAGCACAATTCTAGCCAAAACCATTAGACATATGGTATTGGCTCCGAGACGACGACAACGACAACGTCGATGACAACCAACAAAGATTCAATTAGCTGATTGAATAGACCTAACTATAGACGAGAGAGAGAGAGAGAGAGAGAGAGAGAGAGAGAGAGAAACGGGCACCACATGAATCGCGTATTGAAGAAAAAAAAACGAATTTGTTGTTTTGGAAAAAAAAAATAAAAACACAAGCCAAACACACACACACTTCACTTCAATTCAATATGTTTCACGTATAGAATATTGATTACCTTCAATTGATTTGTTCATTCGATTATATAATCTAGTTTTTTTTTGAGGAAGAAAATGAAATAAAAAATAAAAAATAAATAAATTCAATTCACATTTTCAATTGAATTTTTACTTTTATTTTTACACTTTACTTTGTCATGTTCGGGTGACAAATAATTTTTTCGGGTTTCGGTTATTCAATCTTCAATCATCATCATTGCACGAAAAAAAACAGATTGATCAAATGGACTGGTCACGTTCGAAAATTCGAACATTTTTTTTCTCTGGAACCAGGAAAAAAACGTTCGAATTGACTATTTTCACTCAATGATACTGATGATGCTATCGATATATCTGTCGGGATATTTCCACCCACACACAGACAAAACATTCGAATTTTCGAATGTTTTTGTCCAAAAAATCGAAAAAATGAAATTTTTTGAAAAAATCAAATTTTTTTTTGTCAAATATTCATCATTAAAGTATTGTGTTTGTGTGTAACCATCGAAAATGTAATTTATTTGCAAAGAAAAAAAAACTAATCATCATCGATCGATTGATCTCCACACAATCGATTTTTTATTTATTTATTCTATTTTAGATAATGATGATGATAGTCATTGGAAAATTGCATCTTATTTTTCAAAAAAATTATTCATCATCAAATGATGATGATTTGATAATTTAAATTTAAATTTAAAAATTTGAATCACAACACAGCAACAACTACAAAGAGTGTCGATAATCATCATAAATATCGGACATTGGTCATCATCATCATCGAATGAATGAATAAAAGAATCATCACTATCATCATCATTGTTATGTAAGGTTAAAGATTTTTTTTGTTGTTGAAAAAATGGCAACCAAAATAAACGATTTTCATTCATTCAATGATCATCATGATCATCATCATCGAAAGAATCTTCAAAACCGAAAAAAAAATCTATTCATACAACGATGATGATGATCATCATCATTACCCAAAACATACATTTAGATATTCGCAGAAATGAAAAATCAAACTCATTAATGTTCGGGCGGATACCTGTTTTATTTTCATAGCTATCCATCTATCCATCCATTTAGTCAATCATTTAACAACAACAACAACAAAAAAAAATTCTTCGTTTTTTGTTGTTGCTGAATTTAAATGATAATGGTGATGGTGGTTATGAATTTTTTTTCTTCTTTTCGAATAATAAAAAGTATCGATTATTTTTGCTTAAAAGAATCGATTGTTTGCTGATGTGGTGGTCACAGGAATTCGAATGTTATTATTCGAATTATTCGAATAATAATGATGTTCGAAAAACGACAAACGAAAAAAAAGGTCAAATGTCAAAATACTTTTCTACGAAAGATTTTATCAAAATCAAAATAAATCATATAAATAATACCGACAAATCAAAAAGTTTGAATGGGGATGTGAATGTTTTTGTTTTTCTACGAAAAAAAAATCAAAATATGATTTTTTTTTGATGTTTCTTTTCAGTTTTTGTTGTTGTTTTTATTCAATTTGATAATAAGTGTTAATTGCGTAATTAATTAGAAGTTTTTTCTCCTTTTTTTTCTTGTTTATCTAGGCTTAATTATGGTCACGATTTTGGCTTCGTTCGGGAAAAAAACATCAAAAAATATGAATCAAAAATGCAATGAAATGAATCAAGAAAAAAAAAGGTTTGCCCATGTTACCAATTAATGAAAAAAATTGTTTCAAGGTAACAAAATGATTATTATTTAATAATCATAGAAAAAAGTCAAAGACATGATAATAATAAAAATGGCCACTCCTTTGTTTATGAAATGTAATGAATGAAAAATATTGTAATATTTTTCATAAACTATTTCCACCTTACACTGGTCGCCTCATTCGATCAACCAGAAAAAAATGTATTTTTTTTGTGTGGCTATTTTGTTGAAGAATTTTATCAATGAAAAAAGTTTTTTTTTTTGTGAAATTTTCATTTTCTTTGGTTCAAAAAAAAAAAAAAAAAAAAATCACCAGAAAAATAAATTGTTGAAATTCATCATTTTGACAACAACAACAAAATTCATACGCGTGCCACACATCATTCCATCCATTCTCGAATCATTCGACAATGTTGTTGACAATAATGATGAATTTTCTGGTTAAAAAACAACAACAACTCATCAATGAAATCATTGAACCAGGTGACGATAGACTTCGATTTTTGAAAAAAGAAAAAACATTAAAATATCAACAAAAAAAAAGAATCAAACAAACTCATCATCATCATCATGATGTTTGCATGGTCGGCAGCTTTTTTCCACCACCACCAGCAAACAAACCGAGAAATAGAAAATCTCTCTCTCTCTGCTTCCTTCCCCCCATCAAATCATTTCTCAATGATAAAAACACCATTCATCATTATTATCAACTTTATTCTTTGCAGGAGTGATGGTAATAGAGTTGTAGTAATGGTGGGGGTGGAAATAATACACTTGAATAAAAATTCAAAAAATAAAAAAGATTTGCTTGAGTGCTCATCATCATCATCATTCGTGAATAATGTTATTGAAGAGAGAGAGAGAGAGAGAGAGAGAGAGAGAGAGAGAGAGAGAGAGAGAGAGAGAGAGAGAGAGAGAGAGAGAGAGAGAGAGAGAGAGAGAGAGAGAGAGAGAGAGAGAGAGAAAACAAGCCAGGAAAAGAAATGAAATGAATTTCTCTCTATTTTTTTGGTTCTTTGTGTGCAAACTAAATATATCAAGGTAAACATCCTTCATATTTTACAATTTGCACACACACACACACACACACGCCATTCGTATGGCCAAATTCAAGTTATTTTTATTATTTGATTTGAATGTCATTTCTCTCTGTGTGATAGTCTTGGCATTAATATACCAGCGGTATTTTCTATTAAAAAAAAGAAAAAGAAAAAGAAGCTAAACATTATGAAAAAGTTATGTTGACAATTTTTTTGATTTTGGTTTTCTTACAACAAAATTTTTCACAAAAAAAATGATGATAGTGGGTTAAAATAGTCATCATCAACATCCTCATCCGAAAAAAAAACCAAATATATCCATTCAAGAATCCAGAATCTAGATTGACACAATTTGAAAATGTAACAAAACAAAACAGCAAAATGTATCCAAAATAAAAAAAACATTAATTGAATATACACATTACACACAGCAACACATTTTGAACCATATTATCAACACAAAATTTTTTTTTGTTTCCAGTAGTCAATTCTATTAGTTTATTTACATAATTCATCCATCCATCCACTCAATGTTTACAAAATAAAAAACACTCAAACATGTCATTGATGATAATGATAACCATGTTAGCATTTTTTTTTTTTGTTGCTGTCGCCCAAAGCAAATAAGGTGCGTGTGTGGAAATTGGAAAGTTAGTTTTTTTTTGACAACATCCGAAACAAACAACAAACAAACATTTTTGCAAAAAACTCTATATAGAAAAAGTAAATAAAAATGATGATGATGATAGCAATGTAGTTAGTTAGTTAGATCATCATTGTAGATCATCAAAAGATGATAATGACATGTCGATTCCCTAAAGTGATATTTTTTTTGGTTTGTTTACAATCGATAGTGATGGACAATATATCAACCTATCTTCCTCTATATACACATATAAGGTGTGTGCGTGTGTTTGTGTTTATCTAGTCGAATTTTTATATTCATTTATAATCAAGGGTGTTAGATGTCAACAATATCGGATGATGTTTGATGTTTGTTTGCTTTCATTTTAACAAAAAAATTCTACCGACCAAACAGAAGAAGAAAAAAAAATTCAATTAGAAAAACCATAGAACGGTAGAACGATTATAACGGAACAGGAGAGGAAAAATCGAAAAATTCCGAAAACAATTTTCGGGTAGAAAAAAAACCGCGGTTAAAAACAAAACAACCGAGAAAGCTATGATTAAATTTAAATTTTTTTTCAAAAAATTTCACATGAATTTAAAATTTTAAAATCTCACACATCATCATCGGATTGATGTTTTGGTGTGAGAATCAATCAAATTTTCTTTCTTCTTTAACTTTGATCAGAATCGATACCATCATCATCATCATCATGATTTTTGATAGGATCGATAATCGAAATCATGATGATCATCATCATACGCAAGAGTCGTGTGTTTCACCACAATAATAATCAATCAGGACAAAAAAAAATTTTCCAAGAAGAAAAAAATCTTTCCAGTCAGCCAAGGAAAGAAAGAAAATATACCCATGTTTTGATTGAATTGTGTGTAGTAAAAACACACGACAAAATTATTATTTTTTTCTTCAATTTTTTTTAAATAAATTAAAAAATTTGCATCACAATAAAATTACATGTTGTTTTTCCATCAGAAGATATATTCGTGTGGCCAAAAATCGAAAAATCGAAGAAGAAAAAAATGATGAAAAAATTCATCCAACCATCAATCTCTCCTCTAACCAGAAATCTCTATGGACGACGACGACGGTACGAATTTTTCCAAAACCACCTTCTCTATCAAAATCCATCTTTCAAACCGATGTCGATGATGATGATGATAATGATAGTAATCATTTTTTTTTCTCTAAATAGTTTTTTATTATTATTTTGATTTTTGATTTCGCTCCAGCCATAATAAAATAAAATTCATATTCATCCACAATACACCTGACATTTTCTTCGGGCTTTCCATCTTCATATACCGATCATCATCGAGATCGGCAGTTTTTGCCCAGAAAAATGAAAATCAAAATTTTTGATCGACCACGATGATGATGAAATCATCTATGATCATCATCATCTAAGGGATAAACCCTGAATCCGAAGAAAAAAGCCAAACAATAATCATCATCATCATTGCATTTGCCATTGTCCAGTAGAGCAAAACATTATTACACTGGACATGGAATTCATTTCATTTCATTCGGTCGATCGGTCGGTTTGTTCGTGTGTTTCGGGCACATTGATTGTGAAATGAAAATATTTTCATTTCGTTACGAAAAAGCCAAACCACCACAGCCAAATATATCATAATCATATGATGGCGATGAACAACAACAATCATTTCTTTAATCTTTTTTTTCTGTGCAGCCAAATATAAAAAAAAATTGGGCAAAATCATAATTAGAATCGTTCTTGATTTCAATTTTGTTTCGTTTTTTGTTGTTACATCTTGATTATCTTTTTGTTGATGAAATTATCTTACCTGAACACAGAGAGAAAGCTAAGATTGGATGAGATTTTCCTGTTCATTTTTTTCTTGATTATATCGTTCATAAACGAATGATGACGGATGAGTTTTTGGCTTGTTTTTTTCTGTTCTGGTAAAAAAAAAAAATTTAATTAGAAAACCCGTTTGATGATGATGATCAAAAAAACAAAAACAAACACCTTTCAAATCACGATGATTATGATGATCATCATCATTGGCAAATTATCATCCAATGATGATGATCATCAACGGTGATTTGAAAATTTTATTTTTTTAAAAAAATTTTTCGCCCTTCGAAAAAACAATGTCTCAATTTAGAGACGATCATCGCCCGAAAAAAAAACCAAACGATCAAACGATCAACGAAGAGAGTGGAAATATTCATCAATTTTCAAGTCATGATTTTAAATTGATCATCATCTTATGGCGGTGGCAATCATGATGATCATCGCTATTAACCATCAAAAATATTTATTACAAGCTTATTATCATCAACCAAAAAACAAAGATGAAAATTTGAAGAAAAAATTGAAAAACAAAATTTTGCACGCAATAAAATTTTTTTTCAATCATTTCACTTGGTGATGTAATCAGAAGGTTTTTTTTTACTTTCAGATTCTCTTCATCATCATCTACATGACTGGCTTGAATTGATTAATTTTGATTTGCAATGAATTTTATTATATTCATTCTTTTTTTTTGATGGATTTTGTAAAAACTACCGTGTGTTTGATGATGGAGAATTCCGGATTAATTGCTTTGGATGGATTTTGATTGATCGATTAGGAATTACCCCCGGAGAAAAAAAACAAATCATTTTAACATCCTTGATTGAAAAAAAAGTCAAATGAGAAAAACACGTGCAAGTTTTACCACCACCATCACGTAGCGAAGAAATTGTTTTTTTTTTTTGTCAAATGTGGCTTTATCATTCCAACTATATCGACTAATCTCTTCATTCTATTCATTCAACTATTTCCACACAACCGGTCATCATCATCATCATCATCATCATCAATCGGTCATATTTGTTTGATTCATTCATTACATTCATAAAATGACCACTATGATGATGATGATGATGACGGCAAATCAAGATTTCACAATGGGAAAAAAAATTTGTTGAATAAGATGCTTGGAAGAAAAACATGTTTTTTCAGGCATCTTTTCCTATCATTATCATTAGAAACCGAAATAAAAAATATACGAAAAGAATGCGACATACGAATAAAAAAAACTAAGAAAGATTTCAATCTTTTCGCGGCCTTTTCGTTCCTTCTAATCATCATCATCATCGTTCGACGGATTCGACGGATTCATGGACAACAACCACAAGAAGAAAAATTTGTCCAAAAAAAATTTTACGTTTTTTTTCATCATAATAAAATTTCACCACCAGCCACCACCATTATCATTATGTTTTTTTCGAAGAAAGCTGGACAAATGATGATGATGATGATGATGATCGAAAGATTGAAAAGCCATAAGCCATCATCATCATCTTTAAATGATTATTGTTTTGGAGTAAAGTCAAAAAAAAATTCGAGAAAAGAATATGATGCACAGTGCACGATATTATCATCAATATCGATATGATGGTACAATATTGGTTTCGATATTCTCGCTCTCGGTATCTGTGTGTGTGTCATGTTTATGATCGGCGTTGATGATGATGATGATGATGAACATCAGAATCATTTTGATATTTTTTGATTGACAGATAAAGATGATGATGATGAATATCAAAGAAGGAAAAAATAAAATAAAAATAAAAATCCCGTGACGATAATCTAATTGTTTGGGTTGGACATTGGCTGACGCGGAAAGTTGTTTTTCGTTCGTTCACTTGTCTTTCTCTATTGCTTTTTTCGTTGTTGTTATCAAAACGGAACAAATAAAAATCGTGAACATCATCGACACTGATGATGTAGACAAATTTTGATTCAATGATGATGATGATGATGCGGTGAAGCGAGCTCGTGCGAAAACATAATAATAATCTAATAAAGAATATAAATTGAATCAAAATCAAATTATTATATAATAAAATTACAAATTAGATATTTACCCATGATGATAGACAATAACAATGACAATATGGTTTTTGATTGAATTCGAACACTTTTTTTTTGTTCGAATATTCGAATCTATTTTGATCCGAATAGTCAGGTTCTGGTCAAAATAGAATCGAATTTAGAAGGATTCCTCCCTCCTGTTTCCTTCACCCCCTCCCTGAAAAAGATGATTAATGAATTTTTTGTTAAAATTGAAGATAAAGGTGAGGTTAAATCAGGATTTGAACGAGAAAAAAAAGGTTAGGTTGTTTGATGAAAGATTTAAAGGTGTAAAAAAGTTTGTTACCTGGTTGGTTAATTAAATAAAGAAAATTTTTTCACCGGGGTTAATTAATTTAATCATTAGATGATTTGATGAACCAGAGAATATTTTCGGAAACACAGAAATGAAAATTGATGGAAAGTTTCTCTCTCTTTTCTTCAACAACAACAACAACCAAAAAGTCAAATAGAACAAAAACCTAAAAATTATCGATTGATTGATCGATCAATCAATCGATCGTTTGATTCGAATTTATTTTTGTTGTTGTTGTTCCAGCGAAGAAATAAACCAAACGAGAGAGGATGTAAGTCATCATTTTGTTCTATAAAGACCTAAGAAAATTCATTCGATTTTCGATTTTCGAATCGATTTTTTTTTCGATTCCAAAAAACAAAAATCCAATTCCAAAAAAAAAGAAAACACAACAAAACTCATCAATCTTCACAACTTGTCACACACCAAACACATCACAGGCAAAGAAAAACAACAAGGTCCAAATTGATCGTCGTGTGTCATTACCATCATTTAGGTCATCATAATCATCGTCGTCGTTGAACCAAGAAAAAATCATCATCTTTCGACAAATCATCGATGAAATGTGATGAAAAAGAAAAAAAAACTGTTAAAGATGATAATGATGGTAAGTAGCCGTCAATAGCTCGAGGATATTTCTTCAAAGAAAAAAACTTTTCGAAGAAAAAACACCCGTAAATGACATCATCAACAACAACAACAACGCGGTAATAATCGTTCGAATGATCGAATGTTCGAACGATCGAGCGGTAGACAGAATAATGAACCATTCACACAGTATGTGATCAAACAAAACAAAAAACTTTCCAGGAAAATTAGTGATTAGAGAAAAAACTTTTCGGATTTTGTTCCAATTTTCTTCCTTCTTCACCCAATATCTTTTGATGATCAAAATCGATCAACAATTAGATTTTTCAAGGTTTTTCTCCTCTCCTCCTCTCGCACCACCGCCATCAACGATGATTATCTTTTGTCTTTTTTGTTCTTTTGTTAAATTTTTTTTTCATTCAAAAAAAAGTAAATTAATGAGATAATCATAATTGACTTTTTTGTTTTGTTTTGTTTAAAATTAACAACTAATCATCTGCCATCATCATCATCATTATTCATCATAATCATCATTATCGAAGATAATTTGATTAAAATCGAATTAAATATTTTGCCAGATGAACCATAACCACCGTTTGGGGTATTAAGGGGATTAAGCCGATGATCGAAAGGCCAAAATGATGATTGAAAAAACAATTTGAAAACTGACTTGACTTTTGACTTGTTTGAAAAATCGATAAACGTTGACCAACATTATAATCGAATTAAAATTAATTTCAATTTTTTCAACCAATTGTTTTGCATCATTGGACATTTATAAAAATGGAAAAGTTTATGAAAATTAATGATGAGGGATGATTCGCTTTGAAAAAATTTCCTTGCGATTTTTTTAAACAGGTGAAAAAATTATTAACACCACTGTTGGCTTCAGGTTGATAAATTTTCTTCGTTGAAAAAATGCTAATCCCTTTTTTTCTGACCATGTCTACTAATTACTTATGTTAAGGTCTGCTTTTTTTTGCTGCTTACAACAAACAAAATGAACATAATCGGATCGAAATAGTCTAATTCTTTTTGGTCGACAAATTAGACAGTTTTGGGAATTAGCAAAATTCATATTTTTAAAGGTTTTTACAAGTCTAGTCGATAGATTAAGTCGATTTTTTTGGTTGGAATTTTTGTTTCAAATCTCAAAGGAATCGATGATGATGATGGCCGTGGTGTGTGTGTACTTCGAAGTTTTTCGTTTTCCAAAATAGACACAAGTTTTTGTTTCTGGTTATCAAACACAGCAGCACCACAATGCCGAATGTTGTGGTTTTCGAGCGGAAAAATTGCCTGAAGAAACAGAAAGATTTTCATTCCAAAACCAGAAAAAAAAACTTGAAAAATGTGACAAACACAGAGCCAAGTTGAGAGAGAGAGAGAGAAAATGTATCTTTTTTTTCTTGGGCTGTTTTCTGATTGTCTTTTTGTTCCTTGATTTGAATTTGAAATTTTTTCTACAGAATTTCGGAATTCTGTATGTCGAAGAAAATGATGATGAAAAGAATTTTCTGAGGAAAAAAAAATTTTAATCAAAAAAAAATCTGCTGAAAATTTTGATTTCAATGCACAATGTTTGCCTGAAAAAAATGGAAAAAAATTTCAAACTTTTTTCAAACACACTTAAATCATATGACTTACATGAATTTTTTTCAAACAAAACGAAACGAGCAAACGAAAAACGTGACATTTCATCATTCCATTCCATCATCATCATCAAAATCTCTTATCAATTCATTTGAAATTCATTTCTTTCTTCAATGACATTTTTGTCTTCGGCCATCATCATCATCAATGACATTTTTTTGTTCATTCAAAGATTGTTTCGGCAAGAAAAAAAAATCTAATGATAATGTCGGTGACCACCACCACCACCACCACCAAGCGAATCATTAGTGTGACACACGTTCGTCGTCGATGTCCTAAATGATGATGATGATCGTTGTCATGGCGGCGTGGAATATCATCATCAAAAAAAAAGATGATAACTTTTTGTTGTTGTTGCCACCATAACTTGACATAAATTCACGTGAAGAAAAAAAATTGAATTTTTTTTTTGGCCAAAATCGAATCCAAAACACATTCGAACGATTCGAAATGATTCGAATCGACAAAAACGACAGTAGTCAACTTCTGAAGTTGAAATAGAAATTTGATGATGATAAACATTCGAATGTTTCCTGTTTTCGAATGTTTTTGGTTTTCATTCGAAACAAAAATTCCAATTTTTTTCGGTTTTTGTTTTGAATTTTTGAATTTTTCAAGCCTGTTTTTTTTTCGTTTCATTTCATTTGTTGATCTTGGGCTGGGTAGATTTTATGTTTTGTTTTTTACTACCCGAATATTATCATTACGCTTGTTTGATGGATATATTTATATAGTGAGTGAGTGAGCGAGATGGACATGGATAATTGCCATCATCATCATCATTTGTTTGTTTGTTTGTTTGGGTGGAATTCATTTTGGCCAATTTGATGATGATAATGATAATAATTTGTGTGTATATATGTGACATACGTATTCCTCTCCATCGCTGGCTCATCATTAGCATTTTGAACAACAACAACAACAACAGCTCATTTGAGAATTGAAGAATCGAAAAACGAATGAACGAAAAAAAACGATACAAATTCATTGATGCGAAATATTTTTTGTTAATTTTGACGATGATGGTGGACAAAAAACTTGAAAAATTTCAATTTTTTTTCTTGAAAAAAAGGGTAATGTTTTTTTTTGGGTGTTTCGTTATCATACATCATATATGAATGGAACATTTTTTTTCGAACGATTCGAATCGTTCGAATCATCATCATCATTCAATATGACACTATTGGATACATTTCCGTTTCGTTTTTTGGCCATCCCCGAAAATCATCAACATTTTTCGTGATATTCGAAAGCAAGAAAGCAAAAATTATTTTTCACTGATTTATTTCCGTTATTTTCCGTTTCCATTTACTTAAATCATGGTGACATTTTTGCTTTCGTTTGTCCACTATATTTGTTTCTTTTCTTTTCTTGTTTAGATAAAATCAAGTTTGTTGCCATCACCATCAACATTCGATTCCGGTTTTTATTCGTTATATCGATGTGTGTATAATGCCTTTTTGATTCAATTTTCCAAAAAAAAATCTTCCCTTTCCAAGTGTGTGTTTATGTTATCTCAACAAACACTGTTCCAGAATAAGAAAAAGCAAAGAAGCAAAGAAAAATCGATTCATTCAGCTGTGATGGATGAATTTCATCGATACACCACCACCATACATCAACATTCGATATTCGATTCTATTTGAAGCATATATCATCATCCATGCTAAAAATGTCAAACCAAACAAACATTGAAGAAACGCATACACACGTCAAAAACCAATCGAAAATGTATCCGAAAAAAAAGGGATGATGATGATAATGATAATGGTGATACAAATTAAATATTTACACACTTTTTTATATCATTGAAAAGAAGAAGAATTTTTGTTTCGTTATTTTTCAATTTTCTCAATTTTCTTTCCTTCCATCATCATCATCATCATGATGAATTTCCCGAGTTTCCCGAGACTGACATTCATCGAACCTCCTTCTCCCTCCCCATCTTCGAAAAAAAAGCTAATTAATTGATCAAATTTTTGTGTGTGTGTCCCGGGATCATCATTTTGAAAAGAATTTCCCAATCTTTCTCTCTCTCTCTCTCCATTTATCGATAAACAAATGTATCGGTCAACTATTTTAACTTCTGTCAGTGTGTGTTCAAATAGCCTTGTCTGAGTTCCGTTCGATTTTTTTTATTTTTTTTTATTTTTTGGTCACTAATGATATCAATGATGATGATAATGATTCATTTCATTTATGGTTAAATGAATCCATCGAACAAGAATATATTTAATTAATAATTATTATTATTTTTTTACGGACTGCACATCATTAAATCCCGTTTTTTTTCTTCTTCTTTTTTTTTATTTCGTAACATGTCCCGTATTTTTGGTTGGCTTTCTATCTATCTATCTATCTATCGGTCACATTGTTAATTTTGTTGGCCTGATGCTGAATTCAACGATGATAATAACCGGAATAATGGCAACCAACTAACCAACAACAACAACAACAACGACAAAAAAAAGAAAGAAGAACCTACCCGATTTGATAAACGAAACGAAAAAAAAATGAAATAATCAACCAACAACAACAACATAACGTAAACATCCAACCACCATTAACCAGCCAATCTCGATTCGATTCGAATGAAGAAAAAAAAGAAGAAATTCATCCGTTCGAATTCTGAATCCTGAATTTGGTAAATAAATTGAAAAAAACTGCTATTACTATTGATGAATCCATATAGCTAAATTGAAATGATTGAATGAACATCATCATCAACAACAACAACAACAGTACAGGACACAATCGACATCTATTCATTATTTGCTTCCGTTTTTTTTTCATCCTATTCTTTTCTATTCATTCTTTTTTTCGGTTGCTTCCTTTATTCTCTCTCTCTCTCTCTCTCTCTCTCTCTCTCTCTCTCTCTCTCTCTCTCTCTCTCTCTCTCTCTCTCTCTCTCTCTCTCTCTCTCTCTGTGTTTAGGTTAGTATTGTTTGTTGTGTTAGTGTTGTTCGAAGCATTCAATCATCATTTTCAAACGTTTTTCATCATCATCATATTTGGTTGATTTGGCTACGACGTTATCTGGCAATCCAACACCACCACCACCACCGCCATCAACAACAACATCATCGGTTAATCGGGTGAAATAGAATTGAAATTTATATATGAGATATGGTGACACACGCCCAAGAATTCATTGAAGCAAGTCTTGTTTTTTTTGTGAATGATTCGTTTGTTCGTTCGTTTGTTTACAACCAACCCGGTCACAACCCAAATAATGTTATTTTAACTTGAAAAAAATAACGATCATCATCATTACATTTGATGATAAAGCAACCACTGTATATATTTTTTTCTGTTGTTGTTGTTGTCAATTTAGATTACCTAATAATATTTCTCCCAAGAGAGAGAGAGAAGTTCATCAAAAAAAACGTATTTTTTTTTTTGATATCCGTTTTGTAATTGTTATTATATAATATATTATCAACATAATTATGAACCAACAACAGCAGCAGCAGCAGCCAAAACATTTCAAGTATTAGACAATTATAAGGATTCTCTTTTTTCTCTCTCTTTATTCAGCTTGAAAAAAAATGAATTCAGGTGCAATTGAACCTGTATTCAATTCAAGGTTTTCCAAACAAACAAAAAAAAATCACAATGTACGTCCCACATGTAGGCAAAAATAATAATGATAATCTTGAATCTTGTTGAACAGAAAAAAAATTCCCCGTATTTTTTTCAAATAATAATGGACAGCATCAGAAAATGTTTCCGTAAATAATGATCATCATCATTAGATTAATTTAACCACGATGATGATGGTCATATATCACCACACACACACACACACACACAATCATTAAATTATTATCATTTTTCATCCCCAAAAAATTAGTTTCAAATCGCAAATCAACGAAAACAATCTCGAAGAAGAAACAAACAGAAAAACAACTTGGATTTATATAGAGTCGAAAAACAAAACAAGATAAAAACAACGAAAGGGGAGAGAAGCATTTTTTTTGGTTGAAAAATTTTATTCAGTTTCTTCGCGAAGGACATCATCATCATCATTTAACTATATTTATGTCATATGCAGATTTTGTTTTTTTTCAACTTTGATGTTTTGCAGTCAGGCATCAGCCTATATAAAACTCTTTCGTTTCTATCATCATCATCAAAAATGATCATTATGAACGAAAAAAAACAAGAAAGCAAAAAATTGAATTATACGATCAGCATTTGGACATTGGATGTTGATGATAATCATCATGAAAACACTGATGGCCACCACCGCCACGGCAAAAAGATTTTTAAAAGATCTTTAGACGATGAGTTCATGGTAATCACATTCAGATTCAGATGATGATGATGATGAAGGATTTTGAAAAAAAATTTAAATATTCATTCATTCTGTTCTTTGTCCCCAATTTTCTTCTTCTTCCAGCAATCCTGTTTGGTTGAATAGTAAACGACGATGATAATTATCGCATTAAATTATCATTAGCCTGATATCTGAATGAATCAACAACAACAACGAAAAACTGAAAAGATCTACCGATCATCATCATCATCATTATCTCAAATGAATGAATGAAAAGATCATCAGATTAAGATATTTTGGCCATTCAATTTTTCTTCATTCATTTTCATTTTGTATTGCAAAAAAAAACATCCAACAAAAATGCTAATGATGGACAGTGGAAAAAGAAATTTGTCATAAGGAAATAAAATCTTTTTTTTTCTGTAAATCAAATCTTCTTTTTCTTCTGATTTTGGCCAAACAATACAATGGTTAATGTCAAAAAAAGCAGAAAGAAGAAATTTATGAAGGGAATTTCCATTTGTTTTGTTGGCCTGTGTCTGTGCCTTGGACGTAATTTATCCCGGATGATGGCTATGATAATGATCATCCATCGTGATCATCATCTTTGATTATCGTTGTGGTGGTCACACAAATCGAAAATGTCCATCGCAAGTAAGGTACCACTTGAAATCAACAAAGATGTCATATGGTTGTTTTTTTGTTTCACACGATCAAACCAAATGTCAAATGCAGGAGACAAGGCCATAGTGTGTTTGACTTTTAGTTGATCGAAACCAGATTCTGTGTGTGTGTGTGTGTTGAGATTAATGATGCTAATCAAATCAACACATCAACCACCCAGGCGAACAAACAAACAGCTAACCAACTCGACAACAAGGTCAAATATAATTAACCTTAGTTAGGTTAATTAAATTTCATTTTGTTTTCAATTCCAAAATCAAATTAAATTAAATTTTATTGGATAATTTGATTTGAATCATGGCAAAATTGAGGCAAACAAGAAAATCATTTCATCAAAAACGAATTTACTCAATATTTTTGGCAAGCTTCGTTAACTCAAACGTAACAAGATTGGTTGCCAAAAAATAACCATCAACGACAATAACAACAACAAAATACCTTCGCGGTTGATTCAAAGATCAAAAATCAAAAATCAAATCACACTAATAATAATGATGATATTTTTGTTCATTATGTGGCACGCATATGGCACACTTTAGTCACTATTAAATAGGCAATTATCGTTTTTTTGATGATCGATTTGATTTGATTTTTGATTTGGATTCGATTCAATGATTATCGACAAAAAAAAATCAAATCAAAATCGATAATCTAATAATGATGATGATGATGATAATCCAAAAATCATCATCAATGCTTATGGCAATGCTTATGTTTGTTTGTTTTGGGTATTTTGTTTATTCATTTTGATTCATTCAAGCTTGAATGATTTTTTGGATGATGATGGAATAAAACCGGCTTTTCGTGCAGCCAAATAAAACTCTCTTAATTCATTGTTCTTAGTTGATAGGTTTGGTTGAAATGTCGATAATCTTTGTTGGTTGGTTGATGAAACAAAAAAAAACAAAACTAAAATTCAGAATTATAGAATATTGGATTCAAATTTATTTACAAAATCGTTTCATCGGATTAATATATAATTAAATAATAATAATAATGATAATAATGAGAGATTTTTGAATAAAATTTTTGTTTGAAAAAGAAAAAAAAAATTCGACTAAATTTTTTGGTATTTTTTTTGGTTTGGTTTCTGTTTGGAAAAAAACATGGAAAGAATATATGAGAAAGAGACCAATAAGTTTTCAAAAATGATATCAAGTGTTTGTGTTTTTGTAATTGTAACCAGAATATAATTGATCATTAACATCATCATCAATGTTTGTTTGTAAAATCTTTTGTGTGTTGTTACAACCAGAGGATTTTCAACATTATTTATGAACATGTGTAGTGTTTTGTGAGGGAAATGTACAAAAATATAAGCATGGTGTGTGGGCGTCTAAGACAAGTGTTTGTGTATATCGTGTTTTTGCAAACAAAACATTTTTGTTGCTGATGATGATGATGATAATGGATGTGCAAGATGTAAAGATGTCATTTTCTTATTTTTTTGTTTGTTGCTTTGGTCAAGTGAGATTCATCTATTTTAATTTGAAATTTGTTAATTGTTTGGATTATTATAATGATGATGATGTTAATAATAGTAATTCATTAGCTGCTCAAAATGAGGGTTTCAATGATAAAATCAAAATGTTTAATGAGGATAATGTGATGATATTTAAAGATGATAATCGATGATGAGAAAAGAAAATATTGGGCGTCATTTTAATGATGATGATAATGATAAAATAATGATAATGATGATGGTAGTCGTTGTTGTTATCGTTGTATGTTGATTAGCTTCAAATTTGTCATTGATTTTGTGTGGAGAAGGGCGTCACGGAATTTCTCAAAACAATCAAAAAATGATGGATTTGATTTTCAAGTCAAAACAAAAACACACACACACACACACATCGTAAACACTTCATAATCATCCAAATTTTTGGCGAAAAAACACTGGATATTTTTTGCCTGACGCCCACAGGAATATAGTTTGCTTGCTTGTTGAAACAAACAACAATCATTGTGTAGGTAGATGATGAGCAGTTGATAAAAATAGAAAAAAAACATACACGATACACAGAAAAAAAAACAAACATAAACAAATCGAGAATGTCTGACACGAGAATCGGAAAATTGATTTGATTTGATGTTTGTTTCGATTCATTCGATATTCATTTGATAATGATTTTGCATTTGTAAACGATTTTGTACATTATTTGAATGATCACCATTATTATTATTACCATTATTATTAGATGCTGCTGCTGCAGCAGCAGCAGCAGCCGCCGCTGCCGCATCACCCGGTGGTAAATACATACTAATCATGTCACGTAAATCATTATTATTGCACGGACGTCTAACAGCTGTAGCGGCAGCAACAGCCGCTGCCATTGTATTTGGTGAATTTCCGCTATGACCAGATGATGATTCAGATTTTAATGATAATGATGAACCAGTACCGGACATTGGACTTGCTGCTGATGAACCCATCGATGAATATGCTGATGCTGCTGACATTGGTGTCATTGTTGAATAATTTGTTGTACCATTCATATATGGCATTGGCATTGAACTACCGGCCATTGTCATTTGTGACATATCATAACGTCCATATAAACTACCAGCATTTGCAGCGGCCATACTTGCCGCTGCGGCACTACTATAACTGGCAGCATGTTGTTGATATGCTTCATGCATCATTGTTGGATAACCATTTGCCATATAACCATTCATTTGATACATATCTCGGCTTACTTGTTGAACAGCAGCTGCAGCGGCTGCAGCCGCTGATTGACGGCTATGTGTATGATGTGCAGCGGCTGTTGTTACATCCGTTGATGATTGATGTTGTGATGATGATGATAATCCACTTAAACCTGAATTAATACCCGGATATTTATCTTTTTTTATTAATGTTTTTGTTTTTCGCCGTGGTCGATATTTATAATCAGGATGTTCTTTCATATGTACTGCACGTAAACGTTTTGCTTCATCAATAAATGGCCGTTTTTCTATTTCAGATAATTCTTTCCAATCGGCACCTAAACGTTTACTTATTTCGGAATTATGCATTTTTGGATGTTCTTGTGCCATCTTTCATTGCGAAACGAACAAACGAAAACATTCAATCAAAGAAAATGAAAATGAAAAAACCCCAAACAATTAATAATCGAAAATCAAACAATGATATTCATAATTAAAAATCGATAAATCAAATCAAATAAAAACTTACTTTACGTCTTTGTCCACGACTCCAGACCATAAATGCATTCATAGGACGTTTAACACGATCAATTTCTTTTTTACTATTATTATTATTATTATTATTTGAATGATGATTATGATTATTGATCGAATTTGAATTATGATGATGATTATTATGATGATTATGTGGATGATTGTTATTTGAATTTTGATTTAATGATGTTTGATGATGATGATGTTGTTGTTGATGATGATGCTGTGAATTTGGTGTTGATGATGGTGTTGGTGGTGTCATAACCGATAATGGTGGCTGTATAGAAGCAGCCGCCACCGATGATGATGTTGACGATGATGATGATGATGCCGATGATGTTAATGGTGGTTGTGAATGTTGTGATAATGATGTTTGATGATGTGGATGATGACTGAATGCTTTCAAATCATGTGGATCCATCGTATGATGTGGATGATGTGGATGTGTATGATGATGATGATGGCTTGCAGCAGCAGCCAAACCAAATGGTGTATACGCTGAATAATCGCGTTCTAATGTGGCCATTGTGGCCGTTGTTGGATGATAGAAAGCCGTTTTGAAAGATTTTTATATTTTCGGTTATTATCAGGAAGCAACAAAAAAAATGGTCCAAAAAAATTGGACACAGATTTTCACACACAGGGAGAGAATTCGAATCTTTTTTGGATTCGAATAACAAAAACGTTAGATTTTTTTCGGGGATCAATTCACAATGGACGTATTCCAATAGAAAAACACCCACTCAATGACACATTATATATGAATACAGTTTCAATTTTATAAAACAGAAAAACAGAAAAACCGCGAAATCAATAATTTTATCGATTTTTGTAAACAAAAAAAATTGATTAATCAATCAATCAATCGATTAAACATCATCATTAAAAAAACATTAAAAACAAAAACAAAAAATCAATAATCAAAAGAACAAACAAACAAACAAGAAACTTTATCAATTTTCAAATCTTTTGTTGTTTGTTATTGTTATTTGAATTAAATAATTTGCATGGCCAATGTCATCATTATCATCATTATAATGATAAAAAGTTTATTGAACAACAAAACATTGTTTGGCTTTATTATTATGATTATGATTTGGAGCGAAATTCACTAAACATACACACAATTGAGTTGAATTTCAATTGTGAATCCACTGTGAATCAAAAAGTAACTTTGGATTGTGTGTGTTTGTGTGTGTGTATTTCGGTGTTGATAATGATAAAGATCAATGTTTTGTTTGGTTGTTGAAGAGTTTCTTTTTTTTTGTTGTTGTTGTTGAACTGCAGTAGTGGACATTCGGCAAATAATAAATCTGGTAGTGGTGGTAATGTGAAACTTTTTTTGAAAATTTTCCAAGTAAATCTTGTTGTTGCAGAGACAGGCAGAAATGATTTTCAACAAAAGTTGGTGACACACAAAAAACTAGGAACTCTGGATAATAAAAGTTTTCTGTCTGAAGAGAGTTTTTGATGATGATTATGATTTCAATGATGATGATGATCCAAACACAATGCAAGTTCCAAACAAAACAAAAAAATCAATACAAAGAAAGGCTGAACACACAAAAGTTACAGAAAGATTTTTTGGAACTGTCGTCGTCGTCGTTGGTTGTTTGGTTATTGTTATTGTTCGTAGATCCGAAAAAATATTGGTTGCTGCTTTTGTCGAAATAGATTTTTTGATTTTTCTGGTTGTCTCTTTTATCATTTGAGTTTTTTTTTGTGAAACTCAAGATGTATCTATGCACACACACACACGGACAGATAGTGAATGTTTGAGAAAAGAAAGAAAAGAAAAACTTTGAAAAGAATCTTTATCTTGAAAACCTAGGGGACAATTGGATCAACAACAACAACAACAAAGAAGTAGAAATAGTGGATCATGTGATGACGATGATGATAATAATTCTCTTTCGTTTGTTTCGCTCGTGTCTAATTTATGTCCGTTAGCATTGACCTGTACAAACTAATTGAGTGCCACGATGATTGAGCTTTGCAAATGGAAAAAAACAAAAAAAATCTTCTTCATCTTGTTGCTTTCAGTTGTCCCTCGCTCTCTTTCTCTTATCGATTTTTCGCTTGCTTTTTGCTATGGCAAGGCATACAGACGAAACAAAACGAAAAAATCTCTTAAACTCGATTGGTTATTTGATTTTATGATCGTTTTTTTTTTTTGTTGTTTTGTTTAAAAGAAAAAAAGGGCAGTGGTATTAATGGAAGCGAAACAAAAAACCAATTGGATTTAGGCCACACCTCTTTGCAATTATTTTCAATATAATGCTAAGACCAGCCCATTTATTTGGGAAAGACCGCCTACTTGAATCTAAAAGTACACCAAAAATAAAAACAGACAGAGAGAGACGCATCAATTGGCATAACCAAACATCATCATTATTTTTATTGGCTGTTTTTTTTGTTCTTTCAAATATATAAGTAGTGTGTTTTTGTAAATACCACTTATAACTTGAAATCATCATCATCATAGCTATTGAAAAAAACTTCTTTTTTTTTGGTTGTGACGTCCAATGACACGTTGACGCCTTCTTTTTGAAATTTTTATCCAATACACAAACAACAAACAGCAACACAACAACATTCCATCACGCAAGTCTATTTTTGAATAAATTTCATATATAACTTTGGCTGGAAAAAAGAGAGAGAGAGAGGGAGAGAAAAGGATAATAAAAATCTATCCACAAAATGTGAATTGAGATGATGATGATGATGATGGAAAACTGAACTGAACTGAATTGAAAAAAAACGGTTATTTTCAGATGCGCATATTCGAATCCGAATGAAAAAAAACGGGTATATTGTGAATATACAGGCTTTCTATTAACCCATCTCTCTCTCTCTCCATTTCCATTGAATGACGATGAACAATAGATTTTTTCGTTTGTTCGTTTTTCTTTTTGAAGATGGTAATGACATCAAGAGAGAGAGAGAGAGAGAATGTAAAAATGTGAAATAAAATTGAAAAAATTATACAACAATAATAAACTTATGTGAAGGATAAAAAAATGATTGCTTATTATCATTATCATCATCATGAATAAAAGTTGTAATTTTTTTTTCTATTTTAACCCAAATTGACAATACAAAACTTAAAAAAAACAAAAAACATTCAATTTGTTTTAATTGTCATCACCATTCATTCATATACAAAAAAAAAAACAAAGCGAATCCATTTTGCGAAACATTTTTTGTTTCATTCAAGCCAAAAAAGCAATATTCAACAGTTCGTTTTGTCGTTTGCAAAAATTGCAACCGACAATCAAAATTCCGGTCATTGTCCGGTTATTATATGAAGCCGGTTTTTTTATTCATTCATTTTTCTCTCTCTTGCATGCTTGCTTTATTTTCCATTAAATAACAGAAACAGAAAGAAAAATCATCGAATAAAAACAAAATAAAGGATGTCTATTGTTTGATTCAAAAACATCGTATTTGTTGTTGTTGTTGTTGTAGTTGATATGAATTGGAATCCATATAAAAATGATGTACAGATTGACAAACAGTGAATGAATTTGTTTTTGATTCCAAAGATTGAAATCTGAAACCTCATCAATTTTTCTCTTTATCTTGGATTTTGATCGAAAAACAAAATGATCACTTTTTTTGATTTCTTCATCATCAGGTAATCGACTGATAATGATTTCGAAGAAAGATTCCGAAAATCAAATAGAGGGAAATTTGCCGGGAAAAAAACAAAAACTAAAAAACAATTAGACAATTAGCAAAAAGACAACAATTACCCCACAAAACAAAACAAAACAAAAAATCAAAACAAGACAAAACACTTGTATACACAGAGGACACACAATGGACTGAAAACAAAAAACATGAATTCAATTGAAACGAATTGAATAACCAAACAACAAAAAACATACAAAAACCGAAAACAAAACAAACAAAAAAAAACATTGTTGAAAACAAAAAAAAACCCGATCAATATCTTTTTTTCTTTCTTCAAATTCAATTCACACTTTGCTCAATATTTCAAACCATTCAATTCAATTCAAACAAGCAGACAAACAAACATTATCCATTATCATCATTATCAATAGGGATAATCTTTTTCTTTTCTTTCTTTTTTTGTTGTACAGTCACTTTATGAATGAAAAGAAATTACAATGTCAATTTTTTCCACTGTGTTTATTTTATTATTATGATGGTTATTATTCGTCGTCGTTTATTGAATTGAATTCAATTGAAAATGAAAAGAATAACAATAACCGAAATATCAAAAAAAAAAACAAGGAAAAATGAGATGATAAACAAAACAAAACAAAACAAACATTTTTTTTTTTACTTTACAACTTTACAGAAGCCGGGATTTTCTATGGTTTTTTTTCAACCCGAAATAAAATCCCAAAAATTAATAGGATGAAAGTTGTTGTCGATTGAAAAAATGAATTGAATTTTTGAAGTGTTTATACAAGGTTAGTCTCTTTTTTTTTATTTGATTCACTTTCATTCTTTTCATTTCATTTCTTTTGTATACGATTTTTATTATGATTTTTTTTCCGAATTGTAAATGCGGAACACACACAGAAAAAAAAAAATTGTTTGTTTGTTTGGGGTAGATAATAATAACGATGATGATAAAAGAAATGATTTTTTTTTCTTTTGCTGCCATTGAATTTCATTATTATTTGAATTTGAATTCAAATTTGCAAATTGAATGGAAAGAAAGAAAAAAATCAATGTCAATGTTAAAGTGTATTATGTTTGTTTAATCGCATCATAATAATAATGATAATAATAATGAGTATCATATGTCATTTATGAATAGGACCATTGTTGTTGTTGCTATTCATTCGATAATTTGTCGTTTTTTGTTTTTGTTTTACAAGCGGAAAAAAAAATTTTTCAAAAATTTTCACTTTGATTTTTCTTGCTGGAAAGATTCTCAATAAACCACAAAATGAAAAAGAAAATACATTTAATGAACTACACTGGGTTAATATTCTTCTTCACACTTTACTTTTCGCCATAGGAAACAAAAAACCGCAAAAACGTGAAAAAATGATAATAAAAAAAAGCTAAATTAGTAAAATTGTGCTTCCAACTAACCTGGCAAATGAAAAATTATTATTATTCTTTCCATTCATTCATTCGTGTTTCATTCAGTTAAATTATTCATTTCATTCATTTCATTTCACACTACAGGTCACTAACAAACAAAAAAAACATTTATCTGAATGAGAGATAGTCAAGCGAGAGAAAAAAAAATTTGTAAATTTTTTTTCACTGATATAATTGCTGTAAAGGTCAGTCAGGTTGCTACCAACAACTGACTGATATCTCCCCCGTTGATTTGCTGATTGATGGTTATGGAATATATGTAGATTATATGACGAAAAATTCTTACCACGAACCACGAAATTGTTGATGATAATAATGATGGTGATGATGAAAAATTTAACCACATTTGATGAGAATAACCATGCAGAATTATCCTTGCAGGTATTTCGAATGAATTTTTTCCGATTCGATTTGATTCGATTCAATTTCTACTCAAATAGATCCGAATGAATGGAAATAGAGCATTGTGCAGAAGAAAAAAGTGTCATTTTCAAAAAAAAATTTCTCGGAAATTTCCCAAAAAAAAACGGTATTCAAAAAATCAGAACAGAGGTCAATAAATGACAACTGTTTTTTCCTCGATTCTTAATAAAAAAATAACCCTGTGGGCATTTGGTTTTTTATGATCATCATCATGGTGTCCATAAATAAATAAACCGGACCGAAACACACCGAAAAAAGTTCCACAAAAAAAGTAATTTTATTCAAAATATGGGAATTTATTCTCAAACCTGAAAACCACTAAACTAAACTAAACTAAAGGTGTGTCCCGCAATCAGTGAGAGAGTGAAAAATGTGTGAAGAGTTTGGATCGATTTCGAGGTAAATTATCAACACCACCACCACTTGGTTGTTTGGTTCATGGTGTTTTTTTTGCATTGCTGGAAATAAATGAAAAGTGTCAGAAATTTTTTCTTTTCTTTTACAGAAAATCTAGATCTCATGCAGCGTTGTTATTGTTGTTCATTATCATATGTCTTCGGTGTCGAGAGAAAAAAAAATGACAAAATTTTCCAATTGAACAGAAAAAAATTCATGACACAATTCATTCAAATTTTTTTTGACAAGATTCTTTTCGTTTCGTTTCGGGGAAATTTCTCCCCGTTTGGTTAGTTCATTTGTTTGTAACTGGACTGAACTTTTGTTGATTATCTTGATATGATCTATCACACCTGAGGTGTGATTAACGGAAGTTTTTTTTCTCGAGAAAACGAAACTGATTGTTTTTCCAATTTGAAAATTAACAAACACGGATACGTCGTTTATGAATGAGAAAATCGAATGTTTTGATAAAATTCGAACGTTTTGATTAACATTCGAACGTTTTTTGGCGAAAAACATTCGATTTTCATAAAAAAATTTGATTTTTGCAATTTTTCTTTTTTTTTCAATCGATGATGGTAGTTAATTATCGATGGACAACAACAACAACAACATCAATATCAGCAAATTCAGACGAGAAAATAATGACACCGAATGATCGACTGATCAACCGACCGACCGAAAATAAAAAGTCTGTTTATGACAATATCACCTTTTGTTGATCATTATTGTGTGTTTTGAAATGAAAGAGAGAGAGAGATGAGAGGAGAAAATAAAGTTTAAAACCTAAAATCCAAAAAGCTTAAAGGTCGAAAATATTCAGCAATATTACCGTTTGTTCGTTCAACATTTTCTACCGTTTGTTTGTCATCAACAATGATCATCGTGGTTTTGTCACCGCCGTCGTCGTCGTCGTCGTTTTATTCACCGTCATCATTATTATATTCGCTTCTTGAATTGAATTGGAGAAAATCCGTAAAAATGAATGTGAATTGAAATGTGAAAAGCAAAAAAAAAGCAAAAACGAAACGAAATGAATTGAATTGAATGAAAAGAAAAAAAATCCATTGGTAAAATTTATGATGAACAAAAAAAAACTGGAACAAAACAACCGAAAACTTTCGAAACCACCAAATGCAATATGCAATATTGTGTATCGTGTATTTCGGTGGGTGAACTTTATTGGAAAAAAAAGTAGATCCTGTATTGATGATGATGATGGACAACAACGACATCAGCAACAACCAACGCTAACGGGCAACGACAATCGACAACCGATCCAACAAAAGAAAATTTTTTGCTTGCAAAAAAAAATAAAGAACAAAGATTAAGGTATTTTTTTCCTTTTCTTTTCTTTCAAATTTTTCATTTTCTTTTTCTTCCTCCTCTATGCAGATTGATTGAAATAATTTTTTCGATGGGTTTTTGCTGCTGGAAACTGAATGTTTTTTGAAGAAGAAATGAATGTGAAATTGGTTCATTATTCAATTTTTTGAATAGAAAGCGAAAAACCATAAGTTTTTTTCCCCGGTTGGTATGTATGATGATGATGATGATGTTGTCTAATGCAACTTATGTGAACCTTTGAATGTCGAAATGTCCTGTCGGTTGGGTTGGTTGGTTGGATATAGATTCAATAATGAATTATACCGCGCGGTCAAGGTGTAGGTTTTTTTTCGGTTCTCAGTAGGGGGGAAGATGGTTGTTCCACGACAGTAATGTGTCATTTTGGATCGACCATTTTTTTCTGGAAAACATTCCAAAAGTAAGTAGGGAGAGAGAGTGAGAGAGAGAGAGAGAGAAAAATTGCAAATTTTCGACTAAAAACACACCTGGATCGATTGTGAAATTTCGGAACAAAAACGAAAAATGAAAATTGTCATCATCATCATCACATAGCTAAATTGTCATCATTCATTCATTTCTGGGGGGATTCCAACAACCAAAATTGATTGAATTTTTTTTTTTTCGTTTTTAAAAATCGAGCAAAATAAAGGTGAGGTTTTTGGATCGAATTCGAATGTATTTTTAGACCATATAGATAGGTAAAAATAGGTACCAAGTGGGTAGAAATAGAATCGAATCTTTTTTTTGTTGTTGCATTCGAATTCGAATGAAATTGATATATTTTTTTGTTTGAATGAAATGACCGATGAAAAGAAATCGATCGATCGATCAATAAATCAATCGATTGATCATCATCATCAAATGATGAATATTTTTTTTTTGTTTTGTGCAGCAAAAAAAATGTAATTTTTATTTCAAAAAAAGAAAAAATTCAACTGAAATGATCCACACAGCAGGAGTATTATGTAATCGAGAAAAAGAAGAATGGCAATCATTCATTTTCATCTACAAAATTGAATGAATGAAACAAACTTTAAAAGGTCAGGCTAATTGATGACTAATTATGATGATAATGATTATCATTGAAACGAAATAGCCGAATCGAAAACAATAGCAAAACAGCAGCAGCAGTAAATTTTCCAATCAATCAAAATTCAATCGAAATCGATCACCAAAAAGAACAAATCTTTAATTTTTTAAAAGAAAATATTATCCATTTGGTGGAACAATGGAAAAAAGATGAGTAAAATGCTTTATTTCATTTTTCCTCTTATTAAATTCAATTATAAAATTTTTTCCTTTTGAATTTTTCATAGCTCAACCAAATAATGATAATCTTCATTCATCAAAAAATTCGGCCAGAAGAAGTGAAAAAAATTCAATTAAAACGATTTTAATCCAAATGAAGAAAGAAGTTTGGCATCCAATTTTTGATAATGGTTTTTCCCCCTTTATGAATTTTAATTTATATCGTCAATCGACCAATGACACAATCGATATTGATAATGGGATAATATTATCTTTCTTCTTTATTGATCCCGATCATATTGTGTTTGAATTTTTCTAAAATTCAATTGAAATTCAATGATTATTCATCTTTCTCTCTCTCTCTTTTGGTTTTCTGGTTTGGTTCTTCGGTTATAAATGTCATCATTCGATCATCATCAATCATGATTATGTTCGAGAGAGAGAGAGAGAGAGAGAGAGAGAGAGAGAGAGAGAGAGAGAGAGAGAGAGAGAGAGAGAGAGAGAGAGAGAGAAAAACGGCATAAAAAATATGATAAAGTCAGTCAACGATGTGTGTGTGTGTGTTTTGCGGTCATCGTTGTTTTGGTTAAAAAAATTTTTTAATAACCAAAAATTTTTCAATAACAACAATAGTTTTCAAATTCATTCAATGAATAAGAAGATTGAATAAGGAGAAAATTCCAGAAAAAATTGAATGAATGAATGGTAAATATTGCTGGAAAAATTCCGATGAAAATAATTTATTTTTAAAGGAAATGGTTTTTTCCTTCAACTTTTTTTTCTTTTGGTATGCATGGATAGAGACTAAACAAACTAAAAATTCATATATGACATTATCATCATGATAAATATAAGTAAAGTGTCATTATTATTGATCATCATTATTATTATTATTGAACATCGATTTAAAATTTGATAATAAAAACTGATGTGATGCTGGTGGGGATGGTGGTGGTGGTGGCTATTATCACACAAGTCTATAACTTTAAATACATTTAAATCTTGAGACATGTCTAATGACACACACATTAGATAATGATGACAGATTAGGTTCTAATAGCCTCCTTTATTATTGTGAAAATTGCCAATTGAATTGAAGAAGAAGAAATCATTCTGGAGAGAGAGACAGAGACAATTTCGATGCTCGGCAAGAGATCAAATAAAAAAACAAGCACCAGCAAATTTAATTTATAACAACAACAAAACAACGAAAAAAATACCCGGACAAGAACAATTTGTTTGAAATAAAACGATTGGATTATAGAATTACCAAACAAACGAAACAAACGAAATCGAAAATGTTTTATCGAAATGGAATTTTACCTCCGCAAAAACGTTTAAATTATATGTAAACAAAACAAAACTGAAAGAAAAACATCAATGATGGTGGTCATAGACATTCATCATTCATCATCAGTATTTTTTTCAATTAACCTTTTTTTTTGCTTTCCAGATACTATTTGATTATAATGATGATTGAAATTTACGAACAACAAAACACAATTGGCTGGAATCGAATAGAAGAATTTTCCCCACATCATCATTCGGATTCTTGTTCACCACGCGAATCACTCACTACTTCACTATAACCGCCACCACCACAATCATCATCGATCAAAATTTTTTTGATTCTCAAAAAATATTATCTAATTTGAAGGCAATTTTCAACAACAACAAGAGAAAATTCTCATTATTCTCATTTTCGATTTCATTTCGAGTTTTTTCCGTCGTCAGTGAAAAAGAAATAAAGAAAAAATTTCGTTCAATCATCATTATCAAACCGCACAACAACAACAACAATTTATCGTCATTTAAACGAAAAATTGAAATTACAAATTTTCATTTGATTAAAAATGATCAACAATAAGCGAAAATCAAAATTCTTTGAAAAGAAAAAAAAACAGTGGTAAATATCGATTGATGATCGATAATATTGTTGGGGGAGGGGGAACAAAAATCAAACAAAAGAATCAATAACAAAGTGTTGTTTGAAAGAAGAAAATATTTATCAAAAGAAAACAAAAAACTAATTGAATTTTTCGGAAAACTTTCTTGTAAAGTTTTTTTTCCCGAAAAACATTTCCCGAATCAACATTTCCATAATATTCGAATACCCTGAATGGCCGGAACAAAATATACCTGGAATGTTATGAAACAGTTTTTTTGATGATTATTGTCATTGTCATCATTGAAAATCCTATAGATAAAGATGTCAACAGCTTGTATATTTATCAAATAACTTTTCCAAAATCGGATCAAACTCAAATCAAACTTGCATTGATATTAGGCATCGGGATTTTATTGTCATTGAAATGATGACTGTGTGTGTGTGACAACATCTGTGACCGCATCGATTCTATTGATGTGGTGAAAAAAAAATATTGTGAAAATCAACAAACCAAACAACAACAGTTTATTATTTTGTGGTCAAAACAAACAAAACAAAATAAAAGAATTTACATTTTCCAATTGAAAATAAGAAATTAATCGATAAATGAAAAAGCCTAATCACATCAACCTTGATTATCATCAAATTTCCAATTTCCAATAACAAAATTATTTTTGTTTTTTGGAAATTTTCTCAAAACAAACCAATTGAATGACATTGAAGAAAATCATCATCATTAATCAAAAACAAAAATTATGAATGATTTCATTCAAACTTGAAGAAAAATTGGATAATAATTTCCTTCATCATCATCATTTGCCAAAAACAACAACAACAACAAATGTTAATTACATTTGAAAACATTCTTTATTTCTTTGATCAAAATTATCATCATTATTATTATTATTATTATTGATTAATTAAACGATTAATTACTCGATAATAATTATAATTACTATTATTACTAATGATAATGATCAAAAAAAAAGTATTTTAAAAAATATTTTGAAGAAAAAACAACAGTAAAAATTTACATTCAAGTAAACATCATTGTCCTTCAAAAAAAAAAATTTTTTTCCATCATCCGCATCAGTTATTTTTCTTCTGCATTTTTTCATTTCCATAGCATCATTTTATCTTCATCATTTTTCAACACATTCTCTATATGAATATTTTCATATCGCACACATCATACATCATCATCATCATCATTTGACTTAATGAATCTAATGATGATGAAATTTAATTAATTAGAAGCGACAACGACGACGAAGATGATAACATTGAACGAAACTAGATGATGAAAATATGGAATTTTGATTAATCTTATTTTCTTATATATGGCCATAGAATCATCACTCCCTTTTTTCTACGTTTAATTATTTTTCATCATCAACGTTTTTTTAATCATAATTAAACAATAGAGATCAAAGGAGAAAAAAAGCTATGTGCTTTAGTGTTTTCAGGTTTAGGATTTGCCCTATCTAGAAAAAAAACCAAACGAACCATTCATTTCAATTATTATCGCATGACAAAAGTGAGAATCAAAAATTTTCGGGCAAAAATATTTATGAGAAACTTTCTCGCGAAATAATCTCTACCTATCTTATTCATTCAGTGTGTGTAGGCCCTTTTTATAATCATTTTTCTTTCTCTTCGTGAATTTGGTGTTTAATTAATTTTTTCTCTTTTCTTTCTTTTCCGAAATTCATTTTCTAACAATGGAAAGCACGGGTGTGTGTGTGGTATGATATTCATGGCGAAAAAACATTCGTTTGACAAACGATTGGATCATGATGATGATCATCATCACTCTTGTCATCATCATCCTGATCATCGTCAATAGAATGTTTCGAGGAAAAAAAACACGCAATCACACGATTTTCGAAAAAATTCTGTGTCGATTTTTTTTTCGTGTTTTCGTTGTAAAATTCTTAATGAAATTCTACAACGATCCAAACAGAAAAACATAATGAATAAGTCAATGGCGTCATGGTAATAATTTTTTTTCTTTTTGAAACAAATTCGTTGATGATCCAACAACAGCAAAGTGAAGATAGAATGAATGAAATCTTTTTTTTTCGCCACTATTTCTACCGATAATGATCCTCTCATCATCATCATTTTGGATCGTTTGTTACTCTCTCTCTCTCTCTCTCTCTTGTCGACTGATTGGATTTTTCGTTTCATTCACTCAATCTATTCATTTTTGGGTTTTTTTCTTCTTTTTCTGGAACCAAATAATAAAATCCTGGATACTGACAATGAATGAATGAATCTGGTTTAATTGAAAATCATCATCATCATATTTGAACATATGAAAATGTTAACGGTTCATCATGATCATGATCATGATGATGATCACTCGATGTGTCGAATTGGCTTTTTCTGGTTTCTCTGGTTTGGTTTTTTTTCTGGTGTTGTCAAACTAAACATAAATCTGCGGTCATGGTTATTACTTGTTACGATGATGATGATCACGATGATGATAATGGTTGGTTAAAAAACATTGATTTTTCCCTCTCTCTCACTTTCCCCCCGACTTGGTTATATCAAACAAGCAAGCAACGGAGACATTTGTTATCTGTAAACACCAATCTTTTTTACCAGAAAAGATGAACAAATTTTTTTTCTCTCTTTTTTGACATTTTCTCTGTGTTTTGTTCATTGTCACTTGATTATATCTATCATTTTTCGCTTTTTCGATCGAGGCAAACATGATGATGGCCAAAGCAAAAGTCGAAACCAAAAAACGATTTATGATCCGCGAAATGATGATGAAAATCACATAGCTAACTTTTTCGCTTTTCGATTCTATGATTCTTGTGGATGATGATTATCTCTTATGGAAGCAGAAACAGCAGAGGAAGAAGAAGAAAAGTGACATAAATCATTGAAAATGATAAAACCATGTTGACAACCATGTCGAACAACGAAAAATTGAAAATCAGAATTCTTTTTTTCAGTATTCTTTTCGGATCAATTTGTTTGTTGTATGCTGAATTCGTTATCAAGTGTAAAATTAAACATTTGAACAAAAATATCGATTGTATCGCGATAGTAATGAATTTTTTTTTCTTCGAACATTTAAAAAAAATGATTAAGTAACAAAACAACGAAAACAATCGACAAACATTATTTGTTTTAAAAAACATATGTTTCTCTTTGACAAATTCTCTACACAATAATGATTCCTGCAGAATATTCTGAACGTGTTTGAATGAATTTTGTTTATGGGTTTTTTTAAGAATTCCTGTTTTTTGAAAAATAACCCCCACCACCAAACAACAACAAATCCATCGAAAACATTATTCATTCATTTTTTTCTGAAACAGAAAAATATTCATGAAAAAAAACCTTACAAACTGAGGGTTATTGAGAAAAAAAAACGACGACGACGATAATGATGATGATTGGGTGGTGGTGGATAATTGAAAAACCATCATCAGCTCTCAGTTCACAATAGATTAGATTATTAATAGACTTTTTTTTTCTCTCTCTCTCTCAGTTGCCCCCTCTCTTTTTGCATATCTCAAAATTAATTGTCTGTAAATGAAATTCGGTTTTTCAGGGAAAAAAATTTCTGGTAAATCTAAATAACCGAGAAAAAAAAATTCATTCTCTCTTCTTTCCCCATTCCATAATGATGGTTATTATTCATTGGTTATTGTTTGTTATTGTTGTTAGTGTGTTAGTGTATGTCGAGTGTTAAAACCAAGAATTACCGCATATAACCAATTTTTGTTGTTGGTTAGACCGCACGGGATGATGATGATGATCATCATCATAATAATAATAACCGCAAACATTGAATGAAGAGAGAGAGAAAAGGATTCTGGTTAGGGTAGATTTTTGTTTTTTTTTTTTGTTTGAAATTTTTTCTTCAACAATTTAATGGATCCAAGTGGAACGCTAATTTTTTTTCAATTTTTCATTTTCGCACACACACAAACAAATTCTCTGTGAATAATAATGGGATGCAGCAGGACCGAGGGGAAAAACCGAAAAGTGTAAAGAAACAGTTATTTGTTGTTGTTGTTTGTAAAGATTATCATCATCATCATCGACAATAATGACGATGAAAACAACCGAAACCGAATTTTTTTTCAAAAGAATTTTTTCAATGTTTTTTTGTTCCAAAAATGATTTATAGTTTTTTTTCGGTTTGCCAGGAGAAAAAAACTTGAAATTTTTTTACTGGAATTTTTTTTCTGTGCATATTATTGGATTTTCAAATGTTTTCTTCCCTGACTCACACAAACAAAAAGAAAAGAATATTCTCTGTGTGGCCAAAAAAAAACCACAGAATTATTAATTTTTTTTCCATCATTAATTCAAGTTTTTTTATGGAGGAATTTGAAACAAGATTAACACAATGAAAGTATACTTCATTCACTTGTTTTGCATCGTATTAAATTCGGAAAAAAAACATTATTCGATTTGGAATCTACATTTTTTTTCGAAAAATGAAAAAAACGACGGAGTTTCATTCCACAGACGGTGAAAAACGATGAAAAAAATAAAAGAATTCTCTCGATGTGTGTGTGCATAAATATTCTTTACAATCAACCAACGACGACAAGTGTGTTTATTAATCTCTAAAAGTATTTTTATAAAATAAAATGAAAATGAAAAACATTCCATCCAAACACACACATACCACCACCATCATCATATGACAGCTGTAAATATTTTTTTTTCATCAAACCCAGGCAAGAGAGAGAGAGAGAATGCATGTCCAATTCTGTTTTTTTTTCAAGAATAAATTTTTTGTAAATAGAAAAAAACACCAAATGCGAATGATATTCAACAATTTTTTTATTCAATGTTTGGATATGGAATCATCATCACCATCATGGATTCTATTCAATTCAATCATAATTCTTTATGGAATAATAATAAAAAAATGAATGTAGAATTTCAAATGGAATGTGAGAATTTTTTTATTTTGAAAGTTGATTTGTGGCTTTTCGGTTCTCTGTTTGTGTTTGTTTTTGCTTTGTTTTGGTGTCGGTATGGCTCGAAGGTTTCGTTTTTTGTTGTTGTTGTTGGTCGATTTGAATTGAAATAAAAAACATTCACACACATGTTATATGTTGAATGAATGGATATGGAACGAGAGAATTCATAAAAAATAAATTCTTTATGCAACCGTTATTATGCGATTAATAATTTTAATTTGATTCAAGTGAAAATTTGAAGAATTTTCATGAAAATTCCTAATTCCGCTCGCTCGCTCACTCACTCATCAACAACATTCGATTCTATTTCGATCCAAAATGTCCAAAAACATTAAAATAGACTAAATAGACTATTTCAATCTATCCGGTTCATCGTTATCAAATTTAATTTATTCAGATATTCAAAATTATTCCCCCACCACTTTCACTCACTCACAAACAAACAAAAAAACACCCACGCAATTCTCGACAATAAAAAAATGTCATCATCTTAAGTCTACGGGGTGAATATTTTAATAATCAAACGTCGAAACACTGACTGTCGAAATAGAAGAAAATCCTCCCCCCCCCGAAAAAAGATTTTAATCAACTTTTAATTGAATTTTGATTTAATCAACAAGAAAAACGATAAACAACACACGACCCTGATGACGTGATTTAATAATCTTCTGACTTACTTCAATAACCACGATTGTCAACCGACTGAAAAATCAGAAAATCAATCAAAACAACGAAGAGAAACTTTATCGGATTTGTTCATTCAATTTTCCTTGGAAAATTACCATCATCATCATCATTTGCATATTTTCATCAACCAAAAAATCTTGTTAGCTGCTGTCATTTTATCCATTATCTTATCTTCTTATCTTTTTTCTTCTTCTTCTTTTGATGGTGGTCGATAATTTCTTAATTTAATTCATTTTTACCACTACTATCAACCCCCACCACTACTACCACCACTTGGACATTTGAAAGTGGGGGGAAAAAATCTTGGTTGACAGAAGAAAAAGTTACATAATAATATGCAAATGAGGATGATGATAATATCCGAATGAAATTAAAATCTTCAATGTGATGTGTGATGATGGAAAGGATTCCTAAGATTCCACTATTTCCACATTCAGTCGGGGTTGGTTGTTTTTTTTTTTGGGCTTGTGAGATGAGATGGCCAAAAAATGATAATAAAAAAAAACTTTGAAGATTGTCTTTATTCAAATTTTTTTTCGCCATCATCATCATCATCGTTGTCTCCAAATTCAATTTACTCAGTTGACGTTGAGTTGTTTCCATAATCATGAATAAGTATGCAGATTTTTTGTTTGTTAGTTTGGAGAAAAAATTGACTATTTTCATCTTCTTCTCATAAAGATTGTCGTTCTGGATAAGCAAAGCGAAAATTCGTTAAAAATAACGAAATTTGTAAACAAAATTTTATTTGACGGTTGTAGCGGTGTACTAACTTATATCCATAACACGGTCATCCTCCAATCCATCTCTCTGTTGATCAACTTTCAAACATCATTCAAAACTTTAATTTTAATTTATAAGAAGATTATAAGAAAAAAAATTAACTAAAATTTGAAAATTGAATTCCATTCGACCGATTGCATCGATCGCATCGATGCATCTCCCCCTTTCCCCCCACCAAAGAACAAAATTATCATCATCATCAACTACGACGACGACGACGACGTTGACTTTGTTAAAACACACACGTGTCTCAATTGATTATTTTATCACCATTTTTGCTCTCTCTCTCTCTCTCTCTCTCTCTCTCTCTCTCTCTCCCTCTATCTATGCATGCTATTGTCACCCAAGTAAAGAATTTTTCTTTGGTTGTTTTTCAGAATCGAAATAGAAAAAAGTCACACATTATTTTGGTCGCCCTATCTTTTTTCTGGCACACATCCTACCACCATCATCATCATCATCATCATCACATCGGTTATCAGAAAGTCGGTTATTGTTGTTGTTGTTGTTCACACTTGGTTTGTTGTTGTTGTTGTTATTCAATCAACAACAACAACAACAACTAATCTATTAAGCCTATTAGTTTGTTTTAGTTTGGCCTCCTGTGTTTGTTTGTTTGTTTATCGTCATCAACATCATCATCAACAACAGCAACATCAGTATATTTAGCATCCCGAACGAAAATTTCATTCATTCGTTATGTCATCATCATCATAGGAAAAATAGGAAATTGTTGTCGTCGTCAAATGATGATGATGGTGGAAAAAAATAATATTTTTAGCCACTATTTCCACTTTGACTGGCTTGACGTTAGGAAGTGAGTTCTAGTTATCTATCTTAGTGATCTAGAGAGAGAGAGGGAGAAATATTCTGCTGCTGATTTGGTCTGGTTTTTGGGTTCAGTGTATGTTTCCATGTTTTTATTTTTGGTTATCAGTAAAAGTCAATCTTTTTCTGGCTATTTAACACCCAATGACGACAACGACCGACAATATCGATCCATTTTTGTCAAGGATTTTTTTTCGTTTCTTTTTTTTCCAATTTATTTGCCGGTTCTATTGATGATGATCATCATCAATATAAACGAAATGAGAAATGGAAAAACAACACAGCAAACATTCAATTTAGCTAAACACCAAAAATTCAAAAAACTAAACCTGGTTATAGTCAAGCTGGAAAGTTTCTCTTCAAAACAAATTCTACAATTTCTGGAATCTTTTTTCTTAAATTTTTTTTCAAAAAAATTAAAATTTTCAAAGAAACCGTTTCAAATCATTCAACCAAGCAAACAAACAGCAAAAAAATCATAATTATCATCAGGAAATCCAACCAAAAATCAAATCAAAAAATCTTTGACGCCATCACCATTATTATCATCATTTTCGGGCGCGGTTCATCATTGTCGAAGACAACGAAAACAAAACAAAAAATTTTAAGCATCGCATCACACGCAGCATGATAAAACTCTGAAATTGTCAACCAACCAAACCATTTTGTCATCAAACATCCAAACATCATCAGAGTGAAAAAACTAAAAAACTTCAAGTTTTGTTGATCATCACTGTTGGATGTTTTGATGCAATGTTTTGGTTCATCATGCTTGGCTGGTTGTTTGTTTGGTTTCCGTTCGTTTTTTCGCTTGCTAGTTGGCTATTTTTACTACTTTGGTGATGTTTGTCATTTTTTTTTCTACAGAGAAGAAGGGCTGGTTGTTTTTTTTATCGAAAAATTTTATTTACAACGGGTGTATGTTGCTAATTGTCAAGTTTTTTTCCACTATTTCTACTTTTTTCATTCATTTGATTCTATTAACAGAAATGATTGATGGATGGATGTTTTGGTTGCACCAAAAATTAAACCTAATGTCAACCATGATGATGGAAAAAGAGTTAAAATAGTCGGTTTTCAACAAAAAAGAAATTTTTAATTAAGAAATTTTCCAAGAAATTTCCAAGAAAAGAAGAAAATTTCCGAAAAATTTCTGCACTCATCAATAACTTTACAGCCTAAAAGTCAATCAATTTCTCTTTTTCTCTCTCGCTATTAATTTAGCTAAAAGCATTGATCCGTATGAAATGTTTCACATGGATGATGTGTGCTCTCCAGTGCAAATTCCAAAATCAACACCTAAATATCATAAAATGAAGTGATGAAAAACGAAAATTTTTAGAGAAGATCAAAACACACACATTGATTGAACACTGGCTTTCCCCTTATCGAAAATTGCCTTTTCAAAAAAAAAAAAAAAAATGAAAAAAAATCTTTTCGAAAAGATTTCCCTGGAACGAAGAGAAAATCTGCACACAGCCAGCCAACACACACGTTGTTGATTAAATTAATCCACATCCACACAGTCAATCGACAGATTGAATTTAGGAAAGAAAAAAAAACTGAACGAGATTCTATTGAAAAGTGAACGGCCGCAACATCCATACACACACACACACACACACTGAGTGAATGAATGAAAACAAGAATCCAATGAAAAGCAGATTATATAATTTCTAATTGAATACACACATACATTCATTGAGAGAATATTCTAGGTTTTTATAATTCAATTTCTAAAGCAATATTGAGCGAACACAGAGAGCGAGAGAACATATCTGGTTTTGGCCAAAGAGATAGATCAAAAAATGCAGTGTGTGTGTGTGTCGGCCATAAGAAACTTATTTAATTAAGTCGTCTTTTTTTTCATTTCAAGGGATTATTTTCAATGGATTTTTTCTTTTTTCTTCTCTTTTTTCCAGTGTTAAAATATTGTTGTTGTCGTTGAATGTGATGAATATTTTTTTCCATAGATTTAGTACGGGTTACATAACGTAATGTGAACCACTGGCTTTTTTTTCGATTGATTGATTGAAATTTATCAGTTGCAAACGAATAACCGTAGAAACATTTGATTGAAAATTTGATTTTCTTCTCCGATCTTCATCAAATGACTAGATACAAAATTGATTGATTGAAATTTGGTAAAAACAAAAATAACCATTGATGATGTTCCCATTTACACCTTTTATTTCTCGATCAAACATTTTTTTTTGTTCGACGACAAACGAACAAAGTGTTATTATCATCATATTGTTGGTGTCCATCATAATGATAACAACCTTGTATTTACGTGACCAAAACGCATTGTCGTCATAATAACAATAATAATAATAACGGTTTCTCTTTACTAAATGCTAAATGCTGATTGTGTGTGTGTGATGATCATTATTATTATGGATCAAAATAGTGGATCCCTGAAGAACATTTTTTTTTTTGGACGATTCAATGAAATGAATTTTCTATTTTTATTGTGCAATCAGATTATGATTTAATACAATCAGTAGAAAAAAATAAATTGATTGACCCATGACCAAAATTAATATCACAATGAAAGAAAAAAAATATTAAGAGGATTGTATTGAACGATTTGATGTGAAATGGGGGAAATATTCTGGGAAATTCCTGAAAATTTCCGAAAAAATTTCCCGATTATAAGAGTTAAAATCACACTATTTCAATATAATGGGAATATGAATCCTGATTTTTTCACGCACACACACACAAAACACAAGGGAAAAAATGTTTCTTCCTGTAACCAAATTCCGGAATATTTCCCGTAGCAATAACAATAACACATGATACCCAACAAATAAAACAACAAGGGAGAGGAGAAAAAAAAATTAAGCAAACATTATTTGGAGATGTTATGGGGTGTTAATGTGTGTGCGTGTGTATATTATGTGTTTGCAGGTTCTATGTTTGTTTAATCATCATCATCATCATCAATATCCCATTGGAGAGAGAGAATGAAAACATAACATCAATACAAACAAACAAACAAACAAACGATACATTTACTCCAAACATCATCATCGAATAATCAAATAAAAAAAATCAGAAATCTAAAACCCGGGAAAACGTAGAGAGAGAGAGAGAGAGAGAGAGAGAGAATGATGAAATCAAAAAAAAGATGCTAAAAACAAAAACCCGAATGAATTACATAATAATCTTGTGGCATATTTAGGAAAAAGTTTCCGTAATTTTTCTTCTGTCAAACGACATTGGCAATGAACAGCGAAACACAACAAAAAAAGAAAACATTTTTGTTTTCATTCATTTCATTTTCATTTTTATTCAGTGTTTTGAACATAATGAAAAGATTTTTTTTTCGCCAATTCAATTTCATTGAATTTTTTTCGGCTATTGTATCCACCACCACCATAATCATCATCATTTTGAATGGAAAAAATTTTCTTTTGAATTGAATATATTTTGTTCGAGTTGATTTGGTTGTGACACACATACTATTCAATTGAGTATTTCAATGAGGTTTTTTTTTTTTTTTTTTGTTACAAATGTTTGTTGATCACTTGAATCAATTACATGCATTATTTGAGATTTATAAATGAATGGATAGTTTTTTTTCTTCCGTTTTTTATTTATTATATAAAGACATTATTATTATTGTAAGTTGCTACTTCAAGTAAGTAGAGTAAAGGTAAGATTATCCTCACCGGAGAAATAAAGGGTTAGAAAAAATTGAGAGAAATGGAGATGGAAATGATGAAATTCAATTACAGAATCATCATCAAACCTCACCAATCATTCATTCATTCATTCAACCTAACCCAACATTTCCAGCTAAAATCATTACCAAAAATGAATGAAAAGCTACGATGATGATGATGATGGAACACTAAAAAAAAGAGAATTTCGTAATAAACCCAGTGAAAGAAAGAGAGAGAAATAAATGAAAGAAAAACCAGGATATAATAATAACCGACCAAACGAGACCGAACCGAACAAAAGCAATTTGTAATCATCATCATCATCATCACTATTATTATCAATCGTCTATTCAATTCTTCAGAATTCTGCTCAGTTGTTGTTGTTGTTGTTCATTGGCCCAATTTGAAACAACAACAACAACAGCAAGAATTGAATGATGACAACAGAAACCAACAACAACAACAACTTTTTTTCTCTCGATTCTTTTGATTCCATTTCATTCATTCGATGCCTATAAATTCTCTCTCTCTCTCCCTCTCCCTCTCTATATCCATCATCACAGCGAAGAAAACTCAGGCTAAAAAACCAAATGAATTATATATACACGCTGTACATACACACAGAGCCAGAGAGAGAGAGAGAGAGAGAGAGAGAGAGAGAGAGAGAGAGAGATAATTTCAAAGAATTGAATAGTGCAAAAAAACCCTATTGTAAATGTGATATATTAATGGCACTTAATTTAATAAAATAAATGATTAATGAAGCAACCAAACATCAAAACAACCAACAAACAACCAAACAGCCAAAACACATGATAATAAAAAATATATAAATTTTATTTTTTGAACAGAGAAAAAAAAACCATTAATGATGGTAATAATAATAATCGTCCATGTCATCACTATGATGATGATGATCATCATGTTGGTGGTGGTAAAAATTGAAAAAAAAGTTTCCAGAAAAAAAATTTTCGGTAATTTTTCAAGTTTCAATGTGCATCGTCTTTCTCTACTGTCGAACATACATCATCATCATCAATTCTGGATTCTGGAAACCCGGACCATTTTTGTTTTTTTGCCTAAACCACGGGAATTCTTCGGCTTCTTGCCTCGATCATCATCATCATTTCTCTTGTCATTGTCGAGCTAATTTGCCAAAAACAACAACAACAAAATTGACTGGGGAAAAAACAGCAAGCAAGCAAACAAGCAATTTGCAGGAACCAAAAAAATTTTTTTTTAAACCGAAAATTAATTGAATCAGAAAAACCAACTAACCGAACCAAACCAACCAGACCAGACAATTTCCTATTTCCACCCAATGATGATGATGATGATGATATCAAAATAATTAATTATTTTTTGACTTTTTTTGAAAATTTTCAATGTTATTTCCAAAAGAATCATTGCTGTGGCTGCTGCCGACCGAAAAACAACGCTAATCATTCATTGATTATCAACAACAACAACAATATTTACGATGTGTCAGCGTATGAATCCGCTATTTTAACATCAACAGTAGAAACTGTGTGACATAAACAACAACATAGGAAATCACCATATAGAATCCAGGAAGGAAAAAAGGAAAAATTCTGTTTGTGCGATGTGTGTTTGATGATACAAATGAGCCATAAAAAAAGTCACATTAGAATTTTGTTGTTGATGATGATGATGTTTTCACAGAATTTCAGAATCTGCATGCACAAACAAACATTTAACTCGTTTTTGTTGGCGGTGGTGTTACATGATGAAAATCAATGAAAAATGAATCCGAACACCGTGTGGTATGCAAACGCGTGTCAAAATGAATCTTGCGGATTTTTTTTTTGATGATTATCATCGATGTTGTCAATCGTTAATGATCGAAAAAAAGCAGCATGGTTTGTCTGCAGTAAACAAATTAGCCATTCCCCTTTTACTACTTTTTTTCTTTAATTAAATTAAAATTATCAGAAGAAATCTGCAAATGACATCATCATCTTGGTCGTTTTTGGGATGATAAGAAATTTTCCCTGAAGAAAAACAATATGCCTTGCGGGGAAATTTATGGGTAATTTTTTTCCTGAAAAACTTTTTTCCATTCTTTTTTTTTGGTTTGATTCAAAATAAAAACTATTTCGACTTAGCCTGATCTAGTTAATATCAAATAGAGTCAATTAAAACGAATGAAATGATGATGATAAACTTGCTACAAAGTGAATCATTATGTAACCAAAACCGAGAAAAAAAACTTTGAAAAAACCAAACCAATCAAATACAGGCATCGTTGATAATGATGTCTTTATCATCCGCATTCGCAAAAAAAAACAAATGTTGGTAACATTGATGATGACAAAAACCATGGAACCAAAAAACATCGTTGGATGCAAAACTTTTGCTTTTCTTTTCAAACTGGAGCCACGTGCAATCCATTTTCATCACCCATCACATACTGATCATCATCATAATACACCCAACCAACCAACCAACCAACACACACTGTGCAGTAGATATAGCCGCTTAGTAGTTCATGTTTGTCATCATCATCATCATTTTTATTCATATCATCAAACGACGACGACCTTCAATCCCAACAACAAAAAAAAACCAAACATGAATTACAAATGAATTTTCAGTGAAAAAAATTTCAATTTTTACAATTCAAATAACATAACATAACATTTGTATAACTAAAACGATTGAAATTAGCAAAATGAATTGAAGTGGATTCTTGAATTCTTCAGAAACCAATCAGAGAGAGAGAGAGAGAGAGAGAGAGAGAGAGAGAGAGAGAGAGAGAGAGAGAGAGAGAGAGAGAGAAGCAAGTAGAAAATTGTACCACGTGTATTATACGCGTGTTATGAGTGATGCTTGCCAACATCAATGATGTTTTTGCCATCAACATTTACATTCACTTGACCAAAATGATGAATCAAATCAGAAAACCGAAGGGAAAAAACCCGGGAAAAAGAAAAACCCCGGGTAAACCCGGGAATTTTTCGAGTTTTTAGTCAAAAATTCATTATTATAAATCCCGAAAATAAAAACGATGATAATGTCGCTCGATGATGATGACAATGATGACGCGTGTGCCAATTTTGAATGAATAACTCGTGTGGCCATTCAACAAAAAAAGAAAAAAAAATCTTATTTCATTTCCCTAATCATTGATTGAACTACAACAAACAACTAATTCAATGTGTTTTCAGGCCAGAGAATCAGAATCAGATGATGATGATGATGATGAGAAAATTCAATTTTCAGCAACAAAAAAAACCGATATCGTTGTGATAAGCAATCCAGCGAAAGAGAGAAAAAGCATTTTAATTAAAAGCATTAGCAAAAATCAACTACACTGCAGTCAGTCAGTGTTATTCTCATTCGATCGATTCGATTTGATGCATTTTTGGGTTCTACGAAGAGAGAGAGAGAGAGAGAGAGAGAGAGAGAGAGAGAGAGAGAGAGAGAGAGAGAGAGAGAGAGAGAGAGAGAGAATCACTTCCGTTTGCTTGTCCATCAAACAGCGAATAACATTGACATCCGATATGTGACATTGAAAAAAGGTTTTACCAGGTCATTTCTAAACAAACAAAATGGATATGTCAAAAAATAGCGAAAGTGAAAAATGTCAAAAACGAAAATGAAAAATGAATCAAGTGTACTTTTTTGATCGAAACGGAATCCTAACAGAAACAGAAAAAGAAACAAAAATTCAAAAGAAAACCCGATCTTTACCGACAAAGATAACAAATCGAACGAAAGAACGAAGAGAGATAATAAAGTTTCAATCAATTAAATCTTTCCAGAAAAACATTATCGTAGGGCAGGTAGAGGCAGGTGTCGTCACACACTGAAAATTTCAGAAAATTTTTCAAAATTACTAACTTCAAACACACAAAAAAAACCGAACCGAACCGAAACTAAACTCCAGTGACAAAATTTCTATCACTGTGCTCAAGACCAGTAGACCGAGTGAATCAAGTAGACCAAAAAAATGAAAAACCGAACCAAATTGATCATTGATCGATCATCATCATCATCGATAAAATAAAAACAGGTAAAAAAAACGACAGAGATAAATCATATTGAGAGAGGAAAATTATGTAGAGAGAGAGAGAGAGAGAGAGAGAGATCTGTAGCAAGCAGGTAATAATCTTACCTGGCCCAAATTTCTACCGCTTTTTCCATCAAACTACCTGATCAATTTTTTTTTCTTTCTTACCGCGAACTCATATGTCACCAACCTAAATTATCAAAGTAAAAAATGGAAAGAAAAAACTACTTACTTACTATTTGAAAAACTAAACGAAAACCTTGCCTATCAGAAAACTGAAATCTTTCTTTTGCATTTTTTTTTTTGCTGCTTTGTTCTCATCATCATCCAATCGGTTCTGGGGTCCAAACAGAAGCCCGAAAAGAAATTTTTCCCAGTTTTTTTCTTGAATAGAGCGAAACCAAAACCATTTCTATTGTTATTCAAAGAAAAATCTTATTCAAAAATCTAGGTTTCTCTCTCTCACATTCACTCACTCACTCAATCAAAATCTTTAAAGATTTATTTTTATTTTTTTTTATTCATTCATTTTAACTGTGTGTGACAGTTTCCCTAAACTTTTAGTTTTCATTTTTTGTGTGACAATGGTGACCTCGATGGTAATACACTAACCATCAACCTGATTTACCTGTGTTTCGTGGCTTACTTTTTTTTGTTTTGTTTTCTGGTCTGCACAAGATACCAAGCGACTATTTTCACCGACATTGTTTCCCATCATCATTTTTTTTTGTTGTTGTTGGAAAATTTCTTGATCTAGATTTGAAATGAATTTCAAAAAAATGATCCAGGATAACGATTTCTTAAATCTCACGACTTGGTTGCCAAACTTTGTTTTTTTTTTTTTGGTTGCCCGGTATCATCATCATTATCTATGGAAGGGGGAAAAAACCAGACCAGAAACAAACAAGCATACCAGAAGATGAAAAAAACCAAAACATCATATTTTTTTGAAATACTTTTTGGTTCTGTTTTTGAATTTTGTTGAAAAAAAATTTTGAAAATTCAAAAACAGGAAAAGACACACACACACAGTAGGCTATCTTCATTGATAACTTTCATTTCTCCTCTCACTTACCCCCTTCATTTCTCCCTCTCAAACACACCAACAAAAAAAAACCTCGAAGGAAAAAAAGTTTTTTAAAAACTGAATTTCACTGATCGACCAAAAAGAAACCTTGTGAATGTTTTCATCATTTCTTCTTCTAAATGTGCATGAAAAATCTCTATATATGGTCTATGTGTGTAGTGATGTAATGGTGATGACAACATTGAACATTGAACGACGAAAAACGAAAATCCAAAACACATTTCGGAAGTAATTCGAAATTGTATGTTTTCTTCTTCTTCTTCGTCGTCGTCGTCGTCGTCGTCAGATATGATATAGCAGTAAAATGGGTAGCTAGCATTACATTTTACCGAAAAAACAAAAACATATTATAGGATCAAAAATTGGCAAGAATGTTCATCGTCGTTGTCTTCTTCTTCTTCTTGTCGGTTGTCGTAGTCAAAATTCCCCGATGATATGGCGACAGATGATGATACGATGATGATGATGATGATGATGCTCCACCTTGTTCGCCATAAAATCATTCGATTGGAATTTTTATTTCCAGAATTTTTAAGAAACAAAACAAAAAATTCTTCGTCTTAGTATCGTCAATTCAGTTGATGATGATGAAGAAACGGGCCAAGAATTTTTTTCATCGTGGAATAATTGTGGTAGCAGCAGTAGCAGCAGCAGATAGATGGCTTCGTCATTTCAACTAAAAAAAACGAAAAAAAGAAAGAATTTTAGAAATGCATCATCAAAATGTTTTTGCAAAACAACAACAACAACATTTACATAGCATAGAATATTCTTTATTCAATTCTTGTTTGTTGGATGTTTGTCGAAAGATAAAGTGTGAAAATTTGAAATTCTGGTTCCTAGATTTTCTCACTTTCGTTTTTTTTGGCTGAAAAAAACAGTAAAAAAAGGAAAACACAAAGTTTAAGCTGAAAGAAACACAAGGCAAAAAAAAGCAGATTTTTTTTAGATTCAAAATTGAAACAAGAAACTATATCAGATCAACAACAAAGTAAGCAAGTAAGAAGTGAGTTTTTGCTCAAATTTGCTCACCGATTTTAAGCTTTTTTTTTAAAAAAAAGCTTTGATTTGAAATGACAAAACACACATATTGAATTGTAATTTGATCTAATTGTCTGCAAAAAAACGAAAAAGAATTAAGAAAGAAAAAATCAAAACAAAATTTTTGGAAAAAAAATCGAAGGATAAAAACAACAACACGGAATATTCTTTTCATCAAAACATTCGAATCGAATTGAAACAATCGATACAATCGATTGTTTTTTCGTTTTGTCTTAGATAAACATTCGAATGTTTAGAATTCGAATGCATTGAGAAGAATTCGATGAAGCTGACTTCCTTTTTTTCTTCCTAATCATTATTCTTGATTCTTGTAATGTTTTTTTTTGATTAATAATGATTGAATTTTAATGCTTGAACTTAATGATAATCATCATCCGTTTTCCGATATAATAATTGTCAAAAGACGAAATTTTTTGTCAATTATACAATTAGCCCCTGTGCAAATGATTGATGATTTATATTGTCAGAAAATATTTATTGATTTGGATTCGTTTCCTACATTAACGATGATAATGATAATGATTATGGCATAATAATTGCATTTTGGCACAAAAGAATTATTGTTATTCCAAAATAACAATGATGTTAATCGTTTAATTTGGTAATTTGGGGGGGGGAACAACAACAACAACAATGAAGAAAAAAATGGAAATAATCAGTCATCATCATCATCGTCACTTAAGGAAAATAATTTTCCAAAATAATTGTTCAAATGAATAAAACGGAAGAAGGAAATTTTCGGTTTTGTATTGTTTTTCTTCAATTTTCTTGGCTTCTTCTTTTTCATCCAATGTAATTGTCAAAATTTTGTCGAAAATTCATAAAGAATAGAAAAGAAATGACAAAAGATGATAATGAAATTTCAAAATTTCAAAAAAGAAAAAATTTCCGGAATATTTGAAAATGAATTTATTATTGGGAAACATTTATTCAAAACAATTAATTTTTTTTTGATAATAATGATGATGATGATCATTTCAATTTCAATTGAAATTCATAACAATGACAACCATAAATGATATACGGAAATGAATTTTTCAAGATCATGTTGTTTGGGTAATTTTGTTCGGGTTATTTTGAAATTTTGAAAATTTTCTTTTGTCGCAAAATTATGTTCCATTATCATTCGCGAACAAAGAGGATGTTTTGGATTTCATATTTTAAGGAAACACTTTTGCCATCTATTGGATTTTGCAATCATTAGATGATTTTCCAATTCAACATTGGTCGATCCATTTGAATGGAAATAGAAAAAAATTTTATACGCGTGGATCATCGAATGTTTGTTTTCGAAATTTCATTGGTGGTCAATTTTTGTGATAATTTTTTTTTCTTGAAAATATGGATCCATCATCATCATCAATAATGGATCGATCAACAAATATTGTTTCCAGATTTATTAGCCAAATTTATTTTGTTACATTATTTTATCTAAATTATTTTCTCCAATTATTAAGTTGGCCATTTCGACGTTATGATCAAGATTCCGTTGATCATCCATCAATACGACCATCAAAAGCAATTATCGATAGTTTAATGGGCAATTTTGAAAATGGACGTTTAATCAATGCCAATGAAAGTGTTGAACAAACATTTCAACGTTTAATCGAATCTCGGCAATATGAAACAGCAATGAAATTGGCAAAAAAATTTGATTTACAAATGGATTTATTATGGAAAAATATGTGGCTACAACAACAAAATGAAGAAAAATCCATTCAATTAATTGATGAATGTTTATCAAAAATTAATGATCAAAAATGGATTTTAAATCAATGTATCGAATGTATACCTGAACAATTACCTGTATTACGTCATTTACTCCAATTTGGTATCGAACGAATTCAAATGATCAATACTTCTTCTCAATCCACCATCAGTGATGATATTGATGATAATTTATTCATGGCTAAAATTGAAAAAACATTAAAATCATATCTAAATCGATTAGATTTATATGAAAAAATATTGAAATCAAAATTTAATAATGAAAATGATTATTGTGATCAATTTGATTGGAAATTCTTTGGAAAATTTCGTCAAAAAAATCCATTTCAATTAGCTGTTGAACATGCACATCAATCGGATATTGAAACACTGTCGGTATTATTTGCACAAGAATATCAAACGTTAGCTAGGAATTTTTTTGTTATCATATCAAATTTACCGGAAACATTATCACCATCCAGATATAAAGATTTGATTCGGCTGGCTATTTCAACATTGACGGATAAATTTTTTACCGTTTCAAACGATAAGAACGAAGAACAAGATGATTATGAAAAGAATTTCTTTGTAAATAACCCGAATTATTTAAAATTTAAAACAGAAAAATCTATTGACGATGAATTTCTCACCGGTTGGTTTGAATATCGTTCGGAAAATATACTCAATTTGACAATGTTGATTGATAATTCTTTGGAATTATTATCAATTGGTATTGATGATTATAATCTTCAGGCATTAAGAAATTTATACGCCGAATTGGATCTTTATTCATTGTTTGTTTATGATGGTTTTTCCACAACAGCAATGATTTCATTTGAAAAATTTCGTAAATTATCGATTGAAGAGAAAATGAATTTATTATTCAATGATAAAATGAATGATGGTATGATTTTAATACGAAATTTATTTGAAAAATTTTTTGAAAAAATCACTGAATATTCTCGTCATCATCGGCAAACACAATCATCATTGAATATAAGTCGAAAAGAATTACTTCGAAAATTTCTCATCAATCTAGTTCATAAAGATTTTGAACAATGTTTAAAAATTTTTGAAACCTATACGATTGTAAATCGTACACCGGATCAATTGAAACAATTGAAAATCCTAGATGATCCATGTGATCTTATTGAATTATCATTGGATTGTATTCGTTCATATTCGAAACCAGATGATTTAGATTTGGCATTCAAAATTATGGAATGTTTACCTGAACGTGATCAAGCATCGTTGTTGAATAAACAATTAAATCATGGTAAAAATCCAAATCAACAAAGCGAATGGCTAGAAAGATTTAATCGTATGAATGATGAAGCTGATGAAATGGCATATCATCTTTCAATGGTTGAATTTTTGTGTGAAAATTCAACAAGAATTTCTGTTAAAGAATTGATTCGAATTGCAAATGAAGATAAAGCTGATCAACAACAATTGAAATTTATTGAAAAAATTGTAAATAATTTTTGTAAACAACGTTGTTCAAGTAACAACAACAACATTAGTGATCATACAACAATATCAAATGAATGGAAACAATTTTTTGTTAATCTTAAAGATTTAACAAAAAAATATTTTCCATTGATTAATGATGAACAATTAATTGAACAAACTGTTCAATGTTTATTATGGTCAAATAATGAATATTTTATTCAATTAGCATTTAAACATATTGATCATGTGGAATCAAGAAATAATAATTCCAGTGGAAAAAAATTAAATATTGAAAAAGGACGATCCATCTTACGATTGGTTATTCAAGATTATATCCGCTATGCTGGACCAAAACCAGAAGATGAAATGCTAAAATATGCAAAAATGTGTCTGGATTTTCTACAAACACTCGATCCAAATGATTCGGATACCATTAATCATTTGAATTTTTTGGAAGCAATACAATTATTGAATAAAGAATTTCCAAATAAATTATGGTTACCAATTAGGATTCATAATATCAATAGACAACAAGAATTATTGGATGCAATTCTATCATCCAGTAATGATGCACATAAAAAAATTGATGAAATTTTAAAAATTATTTCACTTTTAAATCTTTTTAAATCAGCGGATGATAATTCGAATGATAATAATACAGATGATGACGATGAACAAGAAGCTCGGTTATTGAATAAAATTGGTGAAAAAGCAATTGAAAATTTAGATTATAAAACAGCAAATGATTTAGCAATAAATATTATGGATCGTAATCTTCAATCAGGTTGGCCATTATGTTATCAAATTTGTTGTTTAATTATGAAACGAAATGATGAAGATTCGGAATTTGGATCATCAATAACAATTGATCAACAGCTACGATTATTATCATTTGTATTGGCAAATTGTCCAGATAATAATATCCAGATTCATTATGATTTATTAAATCAATTAAAACATTTAAAACAATTACATTTAAATCATCTGGTTGAACCGAAAATTTATATAAATTTTTATGGCCAACCAACAACAAATCAAACAACAATAAAAATGAAATGAATTTTTTCAACGTTTCTTGAAATAACAGCTAATATCTTTGATACCAGTTTTATCCATTTTGATCAACTTTTTCTGTGTTGATGTTAATTTTGGTTTCTAAAATTCAGAAAATGGAAAATTTATTTATTTTTTATAAGAAAAAACTTTTTTTACAAAAAAAAAAAACATTGCAATTTTTTTACCTTGTTTTTATCATTAACTTGATGTTTCTTTTCTTGAAATTTTTTTGCCGGTGATGATGATAGTGAATCAAGTTTTCGCTTTTTTTATGAAAGAAAAAATAAAAATAAAAATTGTTTTTAAAAAAATTTCACTTAAACAAACCTTATGATGATTGTCCTTGATAATTTCTTCTTTGCCTTGTTGTTGATTGTGGATGTTATCATCATCAATATCGGGGATTCTTTTGTAAATAAGAAAAAAAATTGATTTTAAATTGAATTTTTTTTTTGAATAAATTTTCTTTTTTTTAAAAAAAACATTACCCAAATATTGTACGTAATTCTTTGACATAATCATCAGCAATATAATCGGAAATAATCTGCAAGGCCATCAAATTATATTGAGCTTAATGAAATGAGAGGAAAAAAAACAAAAATTAAAATTTCGAAGATAACAACATTATTATCATCGTCAGGATAAAAAAAACAAGTTTCGAAAAACAAAAATCATCAGATTTTTGTTTTCTCCCATAATCAAAAAGCAAAGCAAAGTCATTTCGTTTTCCACTCCGAACATTGAATTTGAATCCGAAAAACAAGTGAAAAAAGATTCAAAATATGGATAAAATACTTGAATGTCTCCGGTATGGGATACCGATTGATCCATTACCCGATTATAATGGTAAACGTAATGATCAGATTATAAATGCACCAAATCGTTTACATGATCTTAATGATAATGAACAACAAAAACAATTAGCATTGAATAATGCATTAAGATATTTTCCGAAACATTTACATTCAATTCTTCGAGATGAATTCCGACAAGAATTAGATAATTATGGTCATATTTATATGTATCGTTTTGTACCCGAATTCCCACTGAAAGCATATCCAATTCAATATTATCCGGTAAAATGTCAAGATGCAGCAGCAATTATGCTGATGATTATGAATAATTTGGATAAAGATGTTGCACAATTTCCACATGAATTAGTTTGTTATGGTGGAAATGGACAGGTTTTTTCCAATTGGTAAGTGATTCGATTTGTTCTATATCCTTTGTTTTCACTTTTACTTTTGACACAAAATTTTCAAAAGGGCACAATTTTGGCTAACAATGAAATATCTGAGCGAAATGGAATCAAATCAAACTTTGGTACTGAGTTCTGGACATCCATTAGGTTTATTTCCAAGTTTACCAACAAGTTCACGTTTAATTATTTCAAATGGAAATATGGTTGCAAATTATTCAAGTAAAGAATTATATAATCATTATTTTGCACTTGGTGTTACAATGTATGGTCAAATGACTGCTGGTAGTTTTTGTTATATTGGACCACAAGGTATTGTTCATGGTACAACAATAACAATTTTAAATGCAGCAAGAAAATATTTAAAAATGGATAATCTTTTTGGAAAAGTTTTCGTTTCATCTGGATTGGGTGGAATGAGTGGTGCACAACCAAAAGCAGCTTTAATTGCAGGTTGTATAAGTGTTATTGCAGAAATTTCTTTGGAAGCATTAATGAAGCGTAAACAACAAGGATGGCTAATGGAAGTTGAATCAGATTTGGATAAATTAATCAAACGAATTGAAAAAGCAAGACAATCAAAAGAAATTGTTAGTATTGGTTATCATGGAAATGTTGTTGATTTATGGGAAAAATTTGTTGATTATCATCGAAAAACTGGAAAATTATTAGTAGAATTGGGTTCGGATCAAACATCATGTCATTGTCCATATACAGGTGGTTATTATCCAGTTGGCTTAAGTTATGATCAGGCTAATAAAATGATTGCAAATGACCCGGAACAATTTAAAGATTTATGTCAAAAAAGTCTTCGAAGACAAATATCTGCTATAAATTATCTAGCCGAAATGGGAATGTATTTTTGGGATTATGGTAATGCATTTTTATTGGAAGCATATCGTTCTGGTGCCGATCTGAATCCAATGAAAACATCATATGGAATAAGATTTAAATATCCATCATATGTACAGGATATTATGGGTGATGTATTTTCACTTGGTTTTGGACCATTTCGATGGATTTGTACATCAGGTGATCCGAAAGATCTACGAATGACCGATCAACTGGCATTGAATATAATGACAAAATTATCAGAAGATCCAAACCTGGATCAAGAATCACGAAGACATTATGAAGATAATATTAAATGGATTAAGAATGCTGAACAACACCAATTGGTTGTTGGTTCACAAGCTAGAATTCTATATTCAAATCATGATGGTCGTGTTGCAATTGCAAAAGCATTTAATCAAGCAATTCGTGAGGGAAAAATCCAAAAGCCTATTGTTATTTCACGTGATCATCATGATGTTAGTGGTGCTGATAGTCCATATCGTGAAACATCAAATATTTATGATGGATCATCATATACAGCTGATATGTCAATATTAACCGCTTTGGGTAATGTAACACGTGGTACAACATGGGTTGCATTACATAATGGTGGTGGTGTTGGTTTTGGTGAAGCTGAAAATTGTGGTTTTGGTTTAGTATTGGATGGCCGACAGGAAACTGAAGAAAAAGCAGCGAATATTCTATTCTGGGATGTTTGTAATGGTATTGCACGACGTAGTTGGAGTGGAAATTCAAATGCATTGAAAACAATCGAAAAAATACAGGAAAAAAATTCAAAAATTCAAGTAACAAAAAATTACTTACAATAATCCTGATCACCACCATTGTTGGTCGAAGTTGTTGTTGACGGTGTACTTGTAGCCTGATAATTGTTGATTGTAAAACCACCATTATGATTCGGATGAAAACCATTACCGGATAATGATTTTTTAATTTGTTCAAATTTTAAACATAACCATTTTAAAGTTTTTTCTCTATTAAATCGTATGAAAAGTTCGGATTCGAATGCTTGATTTTTGAGCAAAAAAAAAAATCATTTTTTTTTGTGAACATTTTATCGGGTGAAGAAATTAACTTACCTTTTACATCGGCAATACATTTCAATAATTTTTCATTAAATATTTTATTCAATAAATCAATTGTAAACGAATCAAAATTATTATCATTATTTTCGGCTATAATATCTATTAATGAACAATAATTGTTTGGTTGTTTCTTCTGGAATTACGAATTTCAATTAATAAATTGTCAAAAAGTTGAAAAAACAATGAAAATCATACCTTCGATTCGATTATCGGAATCATTAAAAACAATGGATCCATCGGTGTTAGAATATAAACATTCCCATCTATAGATTTTGAGGATTTTTTTCAGTTTTTTTTGAAAATTTCGAATCAATCAATGATTACCTTGAATTAGACGATCATTCCAAAACCATGAATGAAATGAATTTTTTCGCATATTAAGTTCATAAATTTTCTTCTCATCATCACGATAAAAATAATCACAGTCCAATCGATTTTTTGGATGTTTTAATCTGATTCGATTAAATTCGTTTGTTGATGAATTGGGTAAAATGAAAATTTTTGACATTTTTCACTTTTTTTTTCCAAGATTTGGATTTGTAAACAAAACAAAAAAAAATCTGCGCTAAAAATTCCACCCGGTATATCGAAGCTGTTCATAAACAACGTTTTCGAATGTTATATCGGTTTCATGAATGGTCCAGCAAAAAAAATTCCATGACAAATACATGTGTTCCATTCATTCATTCATTCTTCGTAATTGTAACGTTTTTTCATTGAAAAAAAATGTTGTAATAATTTTCTGCTTGATTTCATTTCATTTTATCTTGTTTTTTTTTTTTGAGTGAAAAAAGTATTTTTCCCAACAACAGTTATCAATACAATACTCTCAACTGATTGACTAATTTGGAGTAAAAACCGAATCAAAACATTTGGAAAAAATGTTAGAATCAAACGAATCATTGACGCAATATCTGAATCAATGGGCACAGGATGATTCAATTACCAATGTTATCGAACAATTAACAAAGTAAAATTTGATTTTTTCTAAAAAAAAGTATTTCAAACTGAATTAATCATTTTTTCTCCCGATTAGAATATCCGAATTATTGGAAAAAGAAACGGAAATTTATCTGAAAATGGATCCCGATCCATTGGATGATCGTCATCCAAGTCGAACAAAACCGGCATGTAGTCTAGGACCATTGTTAAAATCTCTATTCAAAAATGATGCTTTTATGGATAAAGTATGATGAAATTTTTAATTTTCTTAGAAATTTTTTTCAATTTATTATTTTCGTTTATTCTTAAAGCTTGTTACCTCGTATCTGTTGAATCGTGATAATCGTGAATTACAAATTGTTGCTTGCCGTTTAACAATCGATATTCTGCCCGGTTTGGAAGCATCGGTCGTTTTCAATTTAGAATCTGTATGTGTAATCTGTCAGACAAAATTCATTGACTTTCTAAAATTTCTCTTTTTTTTATTTCACAAGACTGGATTGATTGATCGACTTTTCATTTGGGCACGTGATGAAGATGAACCATTACAATCATATGCTACAGGTTTATTGGCTACAGCTATGGATTTATCCGAAATAGCAGCACATTTTAAATCACAAAATGCTGAATTAATACCGATAATGTTAAAAAAACTTAAAACATTAATGGAAGAACGTAGAAAACAAACAAATGAAAGTTTTCAACAAACAAATCAAGATTTTCATCTTTTATCACCAAATCATAATTTAATTAATCATAATCATTTAGAACCGGCAACAAAAAGACGACGGATATCAAGTCCACTGAATGATTGTTCAAATAGTAGTTGGGCTGAATTGGAATCCTATGTAATTGGTTCATCAAAAGTTTATCCATTAACCAATGAAATAAGTCAACGTTTTATTTATCAATATCTTTCATCAATTGGTAGTTATCAAGAATTTTTAAGCAATGTTTATGAATATAATGTATTGGCAATGATATTGGAAAATATTGATTTGAATCAAAATCCCGATGTACGATTGGCATTCGAATCATTAAGATATTTATCATCATTAATTTGTCATAAAAAATTTGCCCTGGAATTTGGTAACAATGATGGTATTCAACGATTATTAAAAGTTTATAAACAATCATTAGCTGCTTGTGGTGTTTCACTTTGTCTTTCTAATATTGCCTATCATGAAGATGTTATGGAAAAGGTAAATTGTTATTTTTGATTTGAATTGAATTCTTATTTTCAATTTTTTTTCTAAAAATTTTTGCTATAGATTTGTTCACTGCCATATGAAATTCGTTATGAATTAGTTTCCTATGCCCTTTATCTAATTGAACGTTCACATGATTCAAGTCGTACGAATGCTATGATTTTTCTCAGTTTAGCATTTTCCTATCAAGAAATTGTTGAACTATTTGATAAACAAGATGGTTTAAGAAAAATTATTAATGAAGTATGTGTTAATTATATATTCATAGAAAGGGTTTTTAATTTAATTTAATTTTTTCTCAGATTTCAATGATTGATCTATTTTCAAAAGATATTATCTATTCGGATGAAGAAATTTTCACCAAACGTCAATATGCAAAACATATTTGTTTTGCAATGAAACGTTATTTTGAAACACATCTAATATTGAAAGCACAATCATTAATGCAAATATGTTTGAAAAATTCTTCCAATAGCAACAGCAGCAGCAACAACATTAATAATGAATATTATCAAAATTATTCACGTTTGATTAATATACAATTTCCATCGAAAAAACCAATCAATTATGATTATGATTTAATAATGGAATATGTTGATGCAATGTTATCATTTATGCCATTACGTTTACAATGGGAACCAGTTGAAAAATTAATCAAATATGGTGGTGCCAAATTATTAATGCAATATATTAGTATGTCATATGATTGGAATTTCACCGGAAAGTAAGTTGATTTTGTTTTTTTTTTTTTTTTTTTTTTTGAAAATTCTTTTTAAACATTGATTTTCTCCCTTAAAAAATCAGATCTGATGCTGTCCGTAGTGCATTAGATATTCTAGTTATTTGTACAGTGATGCCAAAATTTCAATTAATCCTTACCGAATCGATACCATTCGATGATGGACATCCTGTTGTTAGTATGCGTATAATTTTATCTGCTGCATCCGGTGAATTAATCAATGATCCTGATTGTCAACGTTCAGCATTGAATATTATTGTCAATTGTGTTTGTGGCCCAATAAATCGTTTGATGATAAATAATTCGATCAATACGGCAACAACAAAAACATCATCATCATCATTAGGTAGTGCAAGTAAGAAAAAATTGATCCGTTATGGTGAAGATATCCTAAATAAACTATGGAATTGTGTTCGTTTTAATAATGGTATTATGTTATTGATTAATTTATTGGTAACAAAAACACCGATTACCGATGCTGATTCAATACGAAAATTAAGTTGTAAAGCATTATGTGGATTAGCTCGTAGTGAAAATGTACGACAAGTTATATGTAAATTACCATTGTTTACTGATGGACAGATTCAAGGTATGTGTTTTTTTGATTTTTCTTGAAATTTAAATCTTTTGATAACAATCTTTTTATTTTTGTTAGCATTAATGAAAGAACCAATTTTACAGGATAAACGAGCTGAACATTTAAAATTTTGTAAATATTGTATTGAATTGATTGAAAGAATTACTGGTACACCGGTTACCGATACAATGGAAACATCATTAGGAAATTTAAACAAAGCTGAAGTGATTACACAAACGAAAATTGTTTACAATGAAAAAGAATTATTGAAATTGATACATAATCATTTGATTGCAAAAGGTTTACGTAAAACAGCACAAATATTATCAGATGAAGCTGATTTATCCGATACAACAACAAATAATCAGATAAAAAATCAATTGAAATTTTCAACACCACCAAAAACATTTACACCAAGAGTGGTAAGTTGAAGTTTTGGAGAGAAAAAAATGAATTTACTGATGATAATTATTTTTCTCTTGCAATCCACTTATAGTCAAGGCAAATATCAGCAGTAGCATCTGCAACATCAAATTCATCACAAAATTCTATAAGTAAAATATCTTCCGATGATATAGTCGAAACATCAACCAATACCGGTATACCGATTCGAATTAATCGTACAAATAGAAATAGATTGAATACCAGTATCAATAGTAATAATCAAATTCGTCGAAATTCTTTAAATACACCGATTAAAAAAGAAAAATTATCAATTCAATCACAACAACCGCAACAACAACAACAATCATCATCAAATACAACAATATCATTAGATTCGATTGTTATTGAATATCTACGTAAACAACATGCATTATGTAAAAATCCAGTGTTAACATGTCCACCGTTTGATTTGTTTAAACCACATCGTTGTCCTGAACCACGTGAACGTAATGTTGCACCATTCAATATTGCTGCACGTATGATACGTCGTGAATATTATCCACCAAATGGTGGATGTTATGGTTCGAAAATGAATCGTAAATATATTTATAGCCGTTTTCGTTCTTGTCGTTATATTCGTTGTATTGAACCGACCGTATTTTTAGATTGTGCTTTTGCTGTAAGTTTTTTTTGTTTTGTTTTACCCCTTTTTTCAGAAATTTTAAAAATTGATTTTATCCATTTCAGCATAATACTGATCTAATTTATGCCGGTAATGAAAATGGTGAATTACATGTATTCAATTCGAATGGTACTATTGAAAATACCTATGTTTGTTATGATACTCCTATATCTTATGTTGAACCTTCAAGGGTAAGGATTTTTTTTTCTGATTGATGATTTCGGTGATAATTTTTGTTTTCCAACTTTTTTTTTTTTTTGATAATCCAGGATAGTCGATTAATATTGACCACAACTATTTGGGATCAACAAAGTGCTATACTATGGTCAATTAATGATAATAATTTTGAAGAAAAGTAATTTTTTTTTTTAATCTTAATCTTGTTTTGATGATATGAATTGTTTTTTTTATACAGAATGTCATTTCCAAATGATGCTCATGTAGAATTTGGTAAATCAACACAGGATAAAGTTTTAGGCACACATGATTATGCAGCTCATGTAAGCTTTCAGTTCATTTTTTGGTTTTCTCAAAAAAAATTAATTTCGTTTTTTTTTCCAAAATTCCAATAGTTATATGATTTAAATAGTTCACAATTAATACGAACATTTGAAGATGATAATTTTTCAAATAAATATAATCGTAATATTGCTACATTTCATCCGGATGATTATCTTATACTAAATGATGGTGTTCTTTGGGATGTTCGTAAAGATTCACCCGTACATAAATTTGATAAATTTAATGAAACAATTAATGGTGTATTTCATCCAAGTGGACAGGAAATTATATCCAGTTCGGAGATTGTAAGTTTTTTTTTGTTTTTGATTGTTCTTTTTTTTGGATAAAATTATGATTTTCGTTTTTCTTTAGTGGGATATAAAAACATTCAAATTGCTCAAAACAGTTACGGCATTATCGGATAGTCATGTAAAATTTAGTAAACGTGGTGATGTTATATTCGCTTTATATGATGATGATGAAAATGAACATTTTCATGATAAAACACATCAATCATCATTTCGTACATTTGATGGTTATGATTATTCACCAATAGCAACAATCGATGTTAAACGTTCAATCAATTCATTAGCAATTGATTCAAATGATCGTTTAATAGCATTGATTGAAAATGAAACAAATTTTTCTGATAGTGTTATACGATTATATGAAATTGGATTGAAACGTGAAGAAGATGATGAAGAAAGAACTGATGATGAAGATGAAGATGATGATGCTTCCGATGGTGATACTTATACTGATAATGGTAGTGATGATGACGATGATGACGACGATGATGATGGTGGAATGGATGATGAAGAAGATTCATTTGGTGATTCGGATGATACTTCATTTCATTCAAGAAGTTTTCTTGATAGTCGAGATTCAAGCGATTATAGTGATGATTTTAATGATACCAGTAATGATGATGATGATGAAGATGAAGATGGTGTATTCTATCAACTTTCAATGTGATTAATTTGTTCATTTTTTTATTATTAAAAAAAACTTTAATTCAAAATCAAATAAAAATTAAAATTTAATTATGCACTGTTTTTTTCTTTTTTTCTCCCAAAAATTATCATTATCTATCCGGAATGATAATCAAAAATTTAAAATTTAAAAAAAATGATAAAAATATTTACAACAAATTCAATAATTAATGTAGTAATGTGGGTGGTATGGGTGGATATGATAAAGTTGACAAAAGAAAACCATTGATTCCATGCAAATTCAAATTCAATTGCCAAAATTATCTTTTTTATATCGTTCTTTAATATCTTTTATACAGGTTGGACAAAACCAGCTACCATCCGGTGGTACTTTAATACCCACACAATCATAATGAAACCATTGATATGGACACTGTAATTAGAAAAAAAGTGAAGGAATTATAATCATATCATCAAGAAATATAAATATTTTTCAATTACCTCTTTGTTTTCACAGAAAATCATTTCACCATATGAAACAGAATTACAATAACAATAACGTGGTTCATTCATATTATAATCATTATTAGCTGCATCGGATGAACCAGGGTCTGAACTATTATTATTTGTTGAATCAAGATTAAATTGATTATTACTAGTACGATTTCGTTTAATACGTGAACGTTTTGGTTCACCCGATTGATCACCACCAATACGTTCATCATCCGAACGATTCGTATTAAATTGATAAAAATTTGATAAACCAGAATTTGAATTGATAGCTTCATAACTTGCTTTTAAACTTGCCGTTTTTCTACCAACAGTATTTGATTGTGATGTTTGTACGATAGCTTGTGATGCAATTGCTGCTATTGCATTTGAACCGGATAAATTCATTTTTGTATTTAAATTATTATTATTATAATTTGATATGGTTTTATCCGATGTTTTTGCATTCCAATTTGAAAGATTTAAATTATTATTATCAAATGATGATTGTGTTGATGACATGTTTGCCATTGAATTTCTCAACTGTTTCGATACATTATAACCATTCAATGTACGTTGATCATTTAAATTTTTATCATTATTACTATTATATTTGCCACTTCCTGCATTCGATACTAATGATGAATGTTTACGTTTTTCACCTCTTCCCGAATTGGTTGATGTTACCATATCGGATTCAGAGATACCTGTTTGTGAAACATAACATTGAATTTTTATTTTAATCAAAAAGGAAACAAAACAAAAAAACCATACGTTTTTCCAATCGTTCAGTAATACCGGCATTATCGGCTTCTAATTCTAATTTAAATTTTTGTAATTCAACTTCTAATCGACGATAATATTTATCAATCAATTCACTTAGTTGAATTGATATGGATACTTTTTCCAATGAATATTCGATGATCTTTTCAAAATCCTTGAATTTTTTTTTGATTGGAAAAAAATAATCATCAAAAAAAAAGTCTATGAATTTCAAAATACACACCTGTTTCAAACGTAAATATTCTTGTTCAATAATTTCTTCGGGTAGATCAGCTGTACGTGGATTAAAAAAATGTCGTTGATTTTCTTCATGTTTATCTTTTTCATCTGCCGAAATTTTTCATTTTTAAAAATTGACGTTAATGGTTAATTAATTGAACTTACTGTTGACTAGAAGATCCAATTCTCTCATTTCAGTAAATCTATCACGTAATTCTTGTGGTAGATTTTCAATAACTAATTTTTGAATTAAAAATTTTTTTAAACTAATTTATAATTTTTCAAAATCAATTTTTAAAAAACATACTTTCAAGATAATCTTCAAGATAAAGCATCTTTTATTTTTATTTTTTCTAATTAAATGGATAAAAATATGATTAGTAACAAATGATGATAATAGAGGGCGGTTTTCGTAACGTCACTCAACAATAACATTGAGCCAAATGACAATGAAAAACAACAAAAACAATGAATTCCGATGAGCAGAATTTTTTACGGTCAAATTTCGAATGAAAAAAAACAAATTTTTCTCAAGAATTTTATTTACGCAAAATAATTAATTTAAATGATTTTAAAATTTTGTTTGAAATAAAAATCAAATTAAAAAATGTTTTGTTTTGTTCAACAAAACAAAACAAAAAAAGAGAGGAAAAAGATCCCAACCAACAAAAAAAATTACAGCATGCTGTCAATGGTGATGAGCGACGACAAGCAAAATGTTACGAACGAGCAAACAAACGAACGTGTATAATGCCACTCCGTTTTGAGAATCGTGTATGGTCACAATTCTTCCAGAAAAAAAAATTGAAATGAAAATTACGTTCAATGGTAGAAGCATAGAATATTGTTGATGATAGTGGTATTTGAAATAGTTAGGACAACTTAGATATGGGAATAATACGCGCGCGTTTTTTTTTGTGGCCACATCAAACACTGCCATCTATGATCGAATTGTTTGATCAATTTTTCACTGATTGCCTTGTGTCAATCAACTCAATTTTCGTTTTTTGATTTTTTTGTTTTTTAATAAAAACAAAATCAGATTTTGATTCTTTTTTTTAAATAACTTTTTTACTCAATCCATCACAATCCACTAATCAATAATGCCAACAACAAATATATCACTTTACCTGGAAAGTATACGTTCATCAAAAGCGCCATATTATTGTCCATTTCAAAATTGTGGTAAAAGTTTTCGAAAAATTGATGCAATTAAAATGCATCTAAATAATATTGATCATGCAGAAATTTCACCAACATCCAAAACAACAACGACAACGACATTTTCATCGACAGGTCGACGAATAACACCGACAACTGTTGCCGTAATGAATTTGAATGATAAACGTTCGACATCGAAAAATTCGAATTCGAATAATGATGATGAAAAAAAGATTCGAATGATACAATTTAAATATAAATGTCAATTGATAACAATACCAGCTGATATTGAAATGAATATGAGAATTGTATCCGCTCCGATTGCTAAAATTAGTGAAAATTTAGAAAATTCTGGACAAGATGAGAAAAAATTTGTGAAAAATCGTAAATGGAAAAATAAATCTTTGTGTAAATCAACAACAACACCGACAACAACAATGATAACAACAAATGTAAAATTACCTGAACCATCATATCGATTATTAAATTCATCGGAAAATGATTATAAAGAACCACCCGATTCATTAGCTGCTTATTATAGATTTTTGGATGATTCAATTGAAGAAGAAGATCAAATGAAAGTTGAATATGATATGGATGAAGAAGATGCTATTTGGCTAGAAATGATTAATAAAAAAAGACGTGAAGATCGACTGTTGGATGTTAATGTTGAAACATTTGAATTAATAATGGATCGTTTTGAAAAAGAATCATTTTTTCAAAGTCAAAATTTTGGTGCCGATATTAGTTCGGCAATTGATGAAGATGCTGTTTGTTCGATTTGTTTTGATGGTGAATGTCATAATTCGAATGCAATATTATTTTGCGATATGTGTAATATTGCTGTACATCAAGAATGTTATGGTGTACCATATATACCGGAAGGTTTATGGTTATGTCGTCGTTGTCTGCGATCACCATCAACCGCTGTTGATTGTGTTTTATGTCCAAATAAAGGTGGTGCATTCAAACATACGGATGATAATCGTTGGGCACATGTTTTATGTGCCCTTTGGATACCTGAAGTTGGTTTTGCTAATAATGTTTTTCTTGAACCAGTCGATAGTATTAATGCAATACCACCGGCACGTTGGAAATTATTCTGTTCAATTTGTCATAAGAAAAATGTCGGAGCTTGTATACAATGTTATAAAAGTAATTGTTATGTTGCATTTCATGTTACATGTGCTGTACAGGCTGGTTTATATATGAAAATTATACCGGTTAATGAAATAACCAGGCAAGGAAATTCAATAATAACCATTAAGAAATTTGCCTATTGTCTTAATCATGCACCAATCACTAAAAATGGTGGATCAAATGGTGGTCTTTATCTGAGTGGTGATGAAGATAGCCGTAGTGAAACTACAATCAATTCAAATTCAAAGAAAAATAAATCAAAAAACAGTAGAAAATTAATGACAGATAAACGAACATCAACATCGGTCATATCGATACCAACCATACCGACGGAACGTTTATCAAAAATTTCCGAATTAGTTTCATTTCCACGCCGTAATGAATTTATGCAACGTTTATATGCATATTGGAAATTGAAAAGACAATCACGTAATGGTATGTCATTATTACGACGGTTACAATATACAAATTCAACAATGAGAATTGATGATATGATTAAGGAAAAATCATCAAAACGTGATTATTTAAAAATGAAAAATCAATATAAAAAATTATTACAATTACGTCGAGATTTGGAACGTTCACGTTTATTATTGGAATTGGTACGAAAACGTGAACGAATTAAATGGAAAATTATTCGTGAAACTCGATCATATTTTACATATAAATTAATTCCATATAAAATGTTTCTATTACATCTGTTGGACAAAATAGTGGAGAAAGATGTTAATCAATTTTTCATTGAACCTGTCAATGTTGAAGATGTTCCTGATTATTGTGATTATATTAAAAATCCAATGGATCTTGGAACGATGCGTACAAAAATTGAACAAAATCAATATGAAGAATTTCAGAATTTTATCGAAGATTTAAATTTAATTATCAATAATTGTACATTTTATAATGAAAAAGATACTATTTGGCATAAAGCAGCTTTAAAATTAAAAATACATATCGATAATATTATTGATGATAATCGTAAATATCTTTTAAATTATGATACAAAAACTGGATTACATTCAATGTCATTGATCGATGATGATAATAATGATCAGGTAAGTTAACATAATCTTTGATGCAGGGTGAATGAATTTAATTTTTCGGTTTTTCGTTAGCAAAATGATGAAGAAATTGATCCAGATGTTACACTGAAAGATGAAACATCATCATTATCATGATGATGATTTTTTCTTTTTCCTTTTTTTCAAAATATTGGTCATTTCATCATCGGATACGTCTGCTTCATCTTTGGCCGTTTTTTTAATCGTTTCATCATCACCATTCTCATCATCATTATTATTATCTTGATTTTGTTTTCTTTTTATACGCATCAATTGTTCAATTTCAGGATTCATACCTTTAAATGACATACGACCATATTCTAAATTTTCACAAAAAATAAAACTATTTGTTGCAAGAAATTTATCCTCTTCTTTTTGACATAATTCCATTAATTCTTGTTGCCGGGTGGTTTGTTTTTCTTGCTGTCGTTGTTGTTCAGCTTTTTCAGCATTTTCATAATTTTCTTTACTTCGTTGCATAAATTTCATTTGAAGTAAATTTTTCGATAATCCAGTACTATTTCGTTTCATTTTTAAAAATTATTTAAAAAAAATTTCAAAATAAAAAAAGATTTAATAAAATTAAAAAAAAATCTCGCGTGTTTTTTTTCTGTTTTGTTTGTAAATGGTGGTAGCGGCTATTTAAACCTTTTCGAACATTTCGGTGTTAAAATTGATTGAATTTAAAAATACAAATTGAATTTTAAAAGAAGGAAATATAAAAATCACATTAAAAATCGAGAAAATTTAAAAATCGAAATTTTAATTTTCATTAACAATAGTAATCAATTCTTTTAATTGATCATGTTTTTTCAATTCGTCGGGTAATTTATTAAGTTTGTCGATAATGATGGCAATAAAATTATCCAATGTTTTGATTTCATTTAATGAACGGCGATAATTTTCTTCCAATACGGCACGATTACGGGCAAATTTTTCATTCAATTTTTCCAACTGATCTTCTTTCATGCGTAATTTTTCCAATATTTTAACATTTTCCAGCTTTAAATCGATTTGTTCGCCAGACATCGAACCATCATTATTGTTGGATAATAATTTTTTCAATTCATCAATTTCAATTTTTAAACATTGAATATTTTCTTTTAACATTGAATTTTCTTTGATGAGATCGGCAATTTTCATTTTCAAATCTTGATTGTTATTTGTCGTATTTGAATTACTGTTATTATTAAGAATATCACTATTTTGCTGTTGTACTGTAGGTTTGATTGTTGATGGCAATAATTTAATAAATTTTTCGGTAATTTCCAATTTTTTCGCAAACGATTCCGTATTATTTATGGAACATTTACGAAAATCATCAATCAATGATGATAAATCTGAATCCGTTGTATTTTCCGTACAATTTACATATGAATCGATAACAATATTTAAAAATTTATCCACTGAATCTATTTGTTGAGTATAAGATTCAATTTCGGATCTGAATGTGCGGAAAAACAGAATGAAAATTTTCAAAAAAATTGATATAAAAACAAATATCATTTACTCACAATGTTTGTTTATGTTTATCATTCAAATGTTTTGACCAAACAACCACCTCTTCATATTTCTTTTTCTCTTCAATCCATTCACGTTTTTCATTGAATGAACGTTCTTCAATATCCTTAAGTACAGTGTTTTCCGATGTAACAAAATCTAATGTTTCACGTAATTCTTTATTTTCATTTTCTAATTCTTTTATTCGAGCAGCTGAAAAGAAAATTATCAGAATTGATTTTAGTGAAAACAACAAGAAAAAACAAAAACATTACCTTTTTCATAATCTTTATTCAAAATGGCCAACAATTCTTTATGAGGAATTTCGAATGTTTTTATATTTGAAATTAATTGTTCACGTTCTGCATTTAATGTTTTATTTAATAATTTTTCCTGTTCTAATTCTTGTCGTAATTGTTCATCGTATGTTTTTGTATTATCATTCGAATGATGGCCACCTGTTTGTTGTTGTTTAGATTTTATCTGTAATTCACGATATGATTGCCATAAACGACCATGTTGTAATTGTAATCGTTGTAAATCACGATAATATTTTTGTAAATATAATCCATATACATTTGTTATCTGTTGTTGTTGTTGTTGTTGTTCATTATCTTCTTGTCGATCCATTTTGGTATTTTAATTTTCACTCTTTAATTCATCAATCTTGAATTTCGAAATTATCATTGAACGAATCACCATTTGTAAAAATCATGGGAGAAAGTATACGCCGATATAAAACGCGCGGTCATCGACTCGATCGAATCTTGTTCATACGTTACAAGTATTCCCATTGTTTTTTTTTTTTCGTTCGATTCTGTGTTTTCTGTGAAATTCTGGGATTTATTCTTTTTTTGTTGTTGATTATTTTGAGTTTTGAAAAAATCTTTTTTTTGAAATAATCAAAAACAATGACAACGACGATACAGAATTGGAAAAATCATGTTGAAAAACTTTATCTGGATATTTTAAAAAATAAACATAATAATCATAATAAAACGGTTGAGGTTTGTTCGATTCGATTTTTTTTGCCATAAATTTTTGATTTTTTCAATTCGATCAAATTCAGGGATTGGTGAAAAATAACTTACAACAATTATTCAAAAATAAATTGGTCAAAGCTGTTCAGAAATTGAATGTTGATAATGAAGATGATAAACTGCCGATCATATTCGATGATGTTCACCCGAGAATTGAGGTTTGACGAGTTTTTTCTGTTTTTCATTTTAAAATGATTATTTTTTTTAGCATAAAATTGTCGACAGTTTTAATCCATCACAATCGTTTATTATACCAAAATATTATCTAAAAGATTGTCCACAAACACCATTAATGTAATTATGATTTTTTGTTTTAATTTTGTTTAATTTCATAAATTTTCAATCAATTTCATAAGGCATGTTTGGGCACCGGTTATGAAAAATGTTCATATCGATGATGAAACAACATTACATCATATACCATATCTTGGTGATAATATTCTAAAAAAAGAAGATAATTTTATTGAAGAATTATTAACCAATTATGATGGAAAAATTCATACGGAAAAAGAAAATTTTACCGATGAAATTCTTGTCGAATTAATCGATAAACTCAGTCCATCTATACCGGTGGATCAAAATGTTTACGAAATTATTTCGAATGTTTTTGCTGATCGAGGTACAACCGATAATATTCGACAACGTTATAATGAATATCGTTCGAAAAAACCCGATCCACCAATGGAAACACCACCAAATATTGATAGCGATCTGGGTAAAGTTTATTCATTCGATAAAATTATGCATTCATATACAAATCTTTATTGTCGTCGTTGTCATACATATGATTGTACTGATCATAGTAAGTGATACATTTTTTTTGTGTCTTTAATCTTGATTGATTTATCATTTTTCTCAATCAAAAAAAGCATTTTATAATGTAAAATTTCGTAACAAAAATGAAGGACGTATAAAAAAACAGAATCCATGTGGTAAAGATTGTTATCTGAATCTGGTAAGTTTAAATTGGTTATTGATGAAAATGTTTTGAATTTTTTTATTCTGAAATTTTCATAAAAGGAAAATCTATCCACCGATTCTGGTGATGATCAAGATCTACCACGAATAAAATCAACAATATTAGATCAAATAAAATTTGATCAATGGAATAATTTGGATAAAACATTATTCAATGTTTCGATAAAATCATATTATAATAATTTTTGTAATATTGCAACATTATTATTGAAACCATGTATCGAAATTTATGCCTATTCCGAACATATAAAAAATGATATTGAAAATGATGATGGTAATAATAATCCATATGAAGATATGCGTAATAAAAAGAAGAAAAAGAAACCAAATAAATGGTCAGCACATTGTAAAAAATTACAGTTGAAAGATTCATCATCAAAAACATTGATCAATTATACACCATGTGAACATGTTGATTCAAAATGTGATCAATCTTGTTCTTGTGTACGTAATAAATTAATTTGTGAAAAATATTGTGCTTGTAGTAAAGATTGTCCGGAACGTTTCCCCGGTTGTCGGTGTAAAGCACAATGTAATACCAAACAATGTCCATGTTATTCAGCTGTACGTGAATGTGATCCTGATATTTGTGGTACTTGTGGTGCTGGTAAGTTTTTCCAAATTGATTTATTGATTTCATTTTTGATTTTTTCGTCTGTTTTATTTTTGAATCAAATAGATCAATCAGATTTACAAAATGTACGATGTAAAAATATTGCCATACAACGTGGTATGAAAAAGAAATTAATACTTGGTGTATCGGATATTGCCGGATGGGGAATATTTTTGAATGATGTTGCCGAAAAAAATGATTTCATTTCGGAATATTGTGGTGAAATGATTTCACAGGATGAAGCCGATCGTAGGGGTAAAATTTATGATAATAATCGTTCAAGTTTTCTATTCAATCTAAATAATGGTAATGTTATTGTTATTGCACAAAAATATCAACCAAAATATTTATTAATGTTTTTTCTTCGATCACAGATTATGTAATTGATGCAAAACGTAAAGGAAACAAGATTCGTTTTGCTAATCATTCAATCAATCCAAATTGTTATGCAAAAGTAATGATGGTTAATGGTGAACATCGTATAGGAATATTTGCTAAACGAAAAATAAAAAAATTTGAAGAATTATTTTTCGATTATCGTTATGGACCAAATGATCAGCTAAAATTTGTACGAATTGAACGTGATCAATAACTTATTGATAATCAAATGACAATTTTTTCCAACGATTCTAAATTTTTCCTATCATTATCATTTGTTTTTTTACTAAAATTTTCATTCAATAAAATTTTTTTTAAAATTTTCTTCAAACATTCAAAATCATGTTGTTGTTGCAGAAATTTATTCGAATTTGATGAACGAAATAATCGATTATCAATACTGTTTCGAATGATTTCCAAAAAATATTGACGATTCATACCAAAATGAATGGTTAGAATTTTATCACAAAGTTCATTCCATTCTTCACCATCATCATTCATGTCAACTTTCAGATCTTTAATTTCATTTTGAACATCATCTAATGCATTCAATAAATTGTTGAAAATTCTTTCCAAATTACATGCATTAAACCAATTATGATTGATCGAAATTGTATTGGTTAAATTTTCAACTTGATGCAAGTAACCACTTGGTACAAATATTATTTCACCTGCTTGTTGCATTACTTCGAATCCCTGAACTTTTTCTAAAATTTCCCGATAGTTTGGTAATATCTGAAGATCATGCGGTAATTCATCCGAACCGATTAATTGTTTTAATCGATCGATTGAATAATCAGGAATCATTATCCATCGTTTGGTTCCGATTATATTCGATGACCAACTAAACGACCCGAAAACATCAATATGTAATGGTGTTCGAGAACCGGTTGGTCCCATATAAACAAATTTAAAGTCAGTAATTTGTTTATCCCGACAATATTCATTTAGATAATCGGATTCAAAATATTCAGGTATTTCATAGAAATTATCATCCACTGAATCTTGTACAAGATGCCAATCTTTTAGATAAAGTATTTCCATTGATTCATTTTCGATAAATTTTTTCCAATATCGAACATATTCATCGAATAACATTTCATTTTTTGGATTTGAATTAAAATGTTTTCGATTACAATTATAAACCGGTACGGTTAATTTTCCATATTTTTTCGCAAGATAATCAAAATTTATTCGATTTGAATCATCATTATTACTTAACCATTCATTACGACATTTCCATTGTTCAGTTAATTTGGATCCAAATAAACATGCTTTATTCTGTTTCATAACATTATTATAAAATTCATTATAAGATGGTAATTGTTCGGAGTAAATGATGAAATTATCATGTAATAATTCCATTCCATTTGAAAACATATTTCGAAGTTTCGAACATGTGATTTACGATTTACGCATGCGTCATTCGAAACAAAAAAAGAGCGAGGGAAAAACGAATGACCAACGAATTTTTTTTGGGAATTTGTTACCATGGTTGCCATTTTTCGTTGTTGAATAAATGAATCCTCATCATAATCGATCGATCGATTGTCATTTCAGTGAACCGAAAACAAACAAAACGAAGAAAACACGTTTGTTTTTTTTTTGCTTTGGAAAAAAATTCCCAGATGATTGTGTTGTTGGCCTGTCGGGGTATGTTTTTATGTTTTTTGTTTCGCTTCGATTGAATCATGCTTTGTCATATTTTTTTTCATTTTTTCATTTTCAAATATCGTTTTTCAAACGATGATAGGATGAATCATATTGATAATCATCATCATCATTGCCGACTTTTATTACCACTATTTGTAACATCAAATGAATTTGATCTCTTTTTCTGCTGCTGTTGATTTGAACTGGTGTTGATAATATCGTTGTTACCGCCTTCAACATCATCATCTTTATCACTTAACAGCCAGGATTGATTTTTTTGTTTCAACTTTTCCGAACCCAAAAAGAAAAAAAAATGTTATTCAAAATGTTTTATGTAACAATAATCAAGTAAGCAATATTCTCTTCTTCTTTTTTGTTGCTTCTTCCAACCGATGATAGACAATAGGATGCCTATTGCAAGATGTGCTGTTGAACATTGAAAAGAGAAACCCGGTATATCATCTACGATTCTATAATTAGCAGTTTTAAATAAACAAACGAACGAAGATGCATGTGTGTGTGTGTATTGTTCTATATATCATTGAAAAATGAAATGATTCGACGATTTGGCATCAATGAAAAAAACTGATAGTTTAAAAACAGACAAAAAAATCGTTCGATCGAATCAACAGTTTTTGATTTTTTTTTTCTTCTAGGAAGAATAACAAACTAGGAAAATATTATTCATTACAAGGCTAATTTACATATATGTTGCGTTTGTTTAATTGTGTTTTAGTGTGGGTGTGTATGAAGCGAACATCGCACTCTTGATTTTTCTTTTTCTACTTCTTGTTTGATTTTAATAATAATCATCATTGTCGTCGTTATTATTTCATAATTTTATAATTTATTTGTTTTATACCCGGTGATTCTGTCATATGTTGATGGATTGATTTGTTAGAATCGAATCTTTCTTCCTTTCGAAAAAAAATAATAATAATTCGATCTTGCAAATGACAATCGGCAATGCAGCTTATTTATTAATATTTTTATCCGCTTGTTTACCAAGTTTATCTAAATATTTTTATATGTCTTATAGACAGATTATTGGTGGTCTTTATCCATCATATCTTGCATATAAAGCACTTAAACAACGTAATGGACCAGAAATTGTAAGTTTATCTTTTTTTAAAATTGAAATTTTCATTTTAAAATTTTAAAAATTTTTTCTTAATAGACTCGATTGGTTATGTATTTTATTGTATTTCAAATATATTGTTCGATTGAATTTTATCTTGATCTTTTTCTATCATTTTGGTAAGTCATTAAACAAACACTTGTTGCATTTGCATTACTAAAACATTCTTATAATTTTCATTTTTATAAAATTAGGTTACCATTCTATTATGAAAGTAAATTAATATTTATATTTTGGCTCATTTCCCCGTATGGAAATGGTGCACAAATTTTATATGAAAATCTTATACAAAGAAAATTTGAAGAAAATGAAGAAAAAATTGATAAACAAATTGATAATTTAAAAAAATTTGCAATAAATTCTGCATGGAATTTATTTGGTAAATTTAATTGTTATCTAAATCGTTTATTAATATTGGGTATTGCAAAGGTAATCGAATTGAATTATTCAAAAGAATTATTGTCATTAAAATATTGTTCAAAAAATCAGGCACAAATGGCAGCTATACAATATGTACATTTCCAACAAAATCTTGAAAAAACATCAATCGAAACAAATGATAATAATGAACAAACAACAGGTGATATAAATATTGGACCATTAATCGAAATAATGGATACAGATAATGATGAAATGACAATGGATCAATCATCAATTCAACGTGGCAGCAAAGATGAACAACATCAAGATAATGATGATGATAATGATGAATTTATAAATGTCAAAAAGCCATTACGAAAAACAAAACGAAAACGACGACAACAGTTACAGTCGATTGAAGACATATCATCATCATCATCAACACAAACATTTATAATACAACAATTATTATCATCATCATCAAACGAATCAATCAATCATAGACCACTTACACGTTCACAAATTGCAAAATATTAATCGATAAACACATGGATGGATATTTGGCAACTAAGTATGTTTTTAACTTTATAAATATAATGAAAACAACAACAACGATTTTATAATCACACAATTTTATTATTATCATCCAATTCGGTTATCTTGGTTGCATTTTTGTTCGATGATTTTATTTATTTATTTTTTTTAATTATTTACTTTCCTATTCACCAGACACAAAAACAGACAAACAAACACAAACGTTTGATTCTTTGTGAAAATTAAAAAATTTAAAAAAATGGGAAAAAAAATCTGATTAATTCTCTTGATTGATTTGGTTTGATTTTTTTTTTTGTTTTCAAAGTTCATCATCATCATCATCCGGACAATAGCCAATACTTTGTATACCATTTTTGAGCAATGGTGTTCCTTTATCTTTACCCAATACTCGAGCATTGAATATGAATGTTAAAACTTTGTTCGATTGTGGATTCAATGGTAATAATGATACTGTTTGTTTAAGAAATTTTTCTTTGAATGCAAATAAATGTGCCGTCAATTGATGTTCAAATAGTTTATTATCACCATTATTATCATTCGAATCATCTTTTGACTTGGATATCGAACGAATTTCAATAATTTGTGCATGACAATCATTAGTACAACTATTATTCAAATCAAATTGATTTTCAATCATTTCATTTGATATGAATGAAAATTTTATCTCATATTTATAATTTATTTGTAAAAATCCAAGATGTATATTGGCAACCAATTCATTCGATATTTGTATCTGTATTTCAGAATTATGTTCCAAATTATCATTTACTTCGGCAAATTGTACACGATTTTCATGATGATGATGATGAACTATAGTTTTCAGAAAAAATAATGAAAAAAAATTTCATTAAATCAATTTCATTTCGCCGTGAAAAACAACGATTAAACAACAACAATAAACATACCGTTATTAGAAGACATATTTGAAAAGTTTTTTATTTTCAAAAAGTTGTCAACTTTTTTTTGGACCAAAAAAACAAAATTGAAAAAAATTATTTTCAATCAATAATCTTCAGCTTTTTTGGCTCATTAAAAAAAAATTGGATTCGTCATTTGTGAGCATGTCATCATCATACGATCGATAGGATCGTATGATATTAGTAAACATGACGTATGTTGTTTTGATTTTTTATTATTATTGATGATGGACTTTTAAAGGTGGAACAAAAAAAACAAAACAAATATTTTAATGTTTCCAGAAACAACAACAACAAAAATGAATAATATCGATTTGTAATAATTTAAATTCCATTCCATTCATTCTTCTTCTTTGTCTGTTTGTTTTTTTTTGTATGAAAAAATCAATCAATCAAAATTATGCCTTGGTCATCATCATCATCGGGACAACATTCGAATCGTTTATATAAAGTGATCATTTTGTTATTAATTATCATTATTAAATTGATGAATTTTTCATCAGCCAACGATAATATCTTTTCAAATAATATCGAAGATATTGATGATGATGATGATGATGGTGATGATGTTTTTCATTCATATGAAATACCAAATCTACTGCCAAATTGTCAGAATCGTCCCAATGTTGCTGATCATGATAATGATGATGTTAGGTAATATTTGTTGGTTGTTTTGTGGAGAATTTTAATCGAATGTTTTTTTATTATTTAGAAATTATCTAATTGCAGCAACATTAAATGGTAAAATCAGCATCATAAATGCTGTATGGGGAACAATAAAATGGACAAAGCAAATACAAACAAAACCATTAATATCATCAAATATTGGAAATGTAATGAAAATACATAATAATTTTGGTGAATTAATGCAAATATTACCATCATTGGATGGTAATCTTTATGTTTATCATGGTGATACGATTAAAAAAACACAATTTTCAGCCGAAAAATTATTGAAAAATTCATTTAAATTTAATGATAATATTATGCTGGCTGGTGGTCAGGAAAGTAAACTTATTGGTATAAATATAAATAATGGTGATATTCTTTATGATTGTGGTCATTCTGGTTGTCAACGTGATAATGAATCCACTATTTCAATGGAAAATATTATTTTGTTAAGAAAAAATTCACAATCAGTTCGAGCTATAAATACAATGACTGGTAATGAAGAATGGCATTTTGTTGTTGATGATCCACAAATTATTGAAATTGGTTCGAATGAATGTCATCAACAACATTATAATAGTACTAGTGAATTATCACCATATACAATAAAATTTAAAGTAATGTTACCGAATGGTCGTATAACATCATTAGTACATTATTCAAATGATTCTGCACAAAGTGAAATATTTAATACATGGACAATTAGTTTGGATTCACCAATTGTTAATATGTGGCATTGGCAAAATGAACAATTGATAAAAGTAAATTTATTTGATCCACAGATAAATAATTTTGATACAATTTTATCGAAAACCAATCAAAATCATCGAATACCATCAACATCATCATCATATTTATATCTTGGTTCATATGAAAATAATTATTATATTCAAACATCAAATTCAGTTAATGATGATCAGAATCAACTAATACCATATTATGATGAAACGAAAAAAATTCCCCAACGACGTAAACAAACATTTATTGCTATTGAAGATAAGAAAGATGCTCAAGATAATAAATCGAATACACAGCTGCAAGTAAAACAACAGCAACAACAAAGAAAATTTTCATTTCTTCATACCCGATCGGGTAATGATAATAATGATAGTAATGCAACAGGTTATCTTGTTTTACATTATGATGATGATGATGATAATGATGAAAAATGTCCATCAATCGATGATATCAATGATGATTATGATGATGATGATGATGATAATACAATCACTGTAATTGTTTATGCACAACTAAGTTATTATTGGAAAGAAATTCTTTGTCTTTGTATGATTTTCAGTGCAGCAACTAATACTTTATGGTGTTTATTGAAAAAATATTGGTCATTAATTTTTTCAACTAGAAATATTGATGATGATGATTTATCGCTGATTGATGGAAATTGTTTTCTATCATGTCAAACATCAACACCACAGCCAATGATTATTGGTGAAGAGAAATCTATTTCAAAAGATGATTCAACAAATCAACAACAACAACAACCAGCAATAACAAATTCATATAATTCAAGATATCTTGAAGATTTTGAACAACTTAGCCTACTTGGTAAAGGTGGTTTTGGTTGGGTATTCGAAGCTAAACATAAAATTGATGAAAGTCATTATGCTGTTAAACGTATATCGATACCAGCGATTGAAGAAAAACGTCATCGTTTTATGAGGGAAATTCGTGCCCTTTCGAAATTGGATCATGTTAATATTGTACGTTATTATAATGCATGGGTTGAACAACCACCATTTGGTTGGCAAGAACAACAAGATCGTCTTAATAATCAATATGATTTTTCAGTAAATTCATCAATTCCCACAACAACAACGGCAACACATTCAATATATTCACCAGTGAATTCTTTAATGGTAAAATCTACTAATGATATCAACGATGATAGTTTGGTTATTGATGAGAAAAATGATGATGATTCATTGGAGATTGTATTTGAAGAAATTTCCAATGATAATAATTCAATGAAAATTATTCTGGATAAGGATCGTGCAAATGAAGAGATAAAATCATCAAAACAAATGAATGGTGGTGGTGTTTATCATAGTGAAACAAAGAAAAAAATGATGATGGTTACAAAATCAAAACCACAACAACGACAAAAAGTGCCAAAAGCATTTATGTATATACAAATGCAACTATGTAAAAAAGAAACATTAAAAGATTGGTTATTTCAGAATACAAAACGTAAAAAATCTGAAATGATTGATATATTTATACAATTACTTAAAGCTGTTAATTATGTTCATAATAATAATCTTATTCATCGTGATTTAAAGGTTTGTTAAAAGTTTTTTTTTGGTTTTTGTTTTTCGTAAAATCATTTTTTTTCAAATAAATTTTAGCCATCAAATATATTCTTTTCGATGGATGGCTTAGTGAAAATTGGTGATTTTGGCCTGGTCACAACCATTGTTGATGAAGATGAACATTGTGATCAATTTGAAACAAATTCATCATCATCATCATCATTACGAAAACATCATCTTAAACATACTAATCGTGTCGGTACACAATTATATATGAGCCCTGAACAAGTAAGTTTTTAGTTAGATTTTTTTGTTGTATAATTTTTTAAATTGAATTTTATTTTACTGAATTTATAGATAAAAAATCAACCATATGATCATAAAGTAGATATATTTTCAATGGGTATTATACTTTATGAATTATTAATGCCATTCCATACGGAATCCGAAAGGATTCATCAATTACAAAATGTAAGAAGGAAATTATTTCCAAATGATTTTGATAAAGAATATCCGGAAGAGGTAAATTTATTTTTGATTTTGATTGATTCAACAAGTTTATATAATGTGTATTTTGTGTGTTTATAGAAAAAAATCATACAAAAAATGATGGCCGATTCACCGAAAAATCGTCCCGAATCAATGGATCTTTTAACGAATGATTTATTTTCACATTGAATGTTTAAAACGGATGATGGGAACAGACAAATGACATCAGTATTTGTTAATAATAATCATCATGTTGTATATAATATGTTTTTCTCGCCTTTTTCAATTCCTTGTGATATTTATTTTGTTATTCGTGTTCAATTTTTTCTCTTTAAATAAATATCTCTTCAAAGTTGATCATCATTAATTGATTCAAGATTTAAACAGAATCCTTTTTCTTTTAAAATTTTTAATTTAATCTTTTCACGACGTTGTCGTTCTTCAATTTCATTTTGTTGCAATTCTAATATCTCTTCGATTGGTATCTGTTTCAATGGTGTATTTAGTTCTTTTTGGTCATCCTTAATAAGAATAGAATGAAAATTTTTGAATTAGAAAACTTTTATAAATAATAAGAAAAACTACTAACAATTTCACCACAAAGTGCAACATTTTCGCCACGAATTAAAAATATACCCCTCGGTATATCACCATATTTTTCATTTACATAAATTCTTTCGATTGTTTGATGCAATAATAGATTGGCTGTATAGAAATTTTTTTTCGAATGAATTTAGTTCTTGGCTCGAAATAATTATAAAGAGAAAAAACTTACAAAATTGGTCGATACTTCGAAGATAACCGATCAATGTACGACCATCACGAAGTAATACGATAAGCTTTTCTGTTTGAAGAAAACGAAACGAAGAAAAATTTTGAAAATTAAGATATTCTAAGAACAAACTTACTGTCCAATTCATCAAGTAAACTTGCAGGTAAATCACTCATCTTTTAAAAGATTTATTTCTATTTTATTATTTTTGGGTGAAAAAAATGAAAGATAATTTTTGATTGAACAAGAATTTCGTGAATAATGCATGTTTTGTTTTTCACAGGTGTAAAAAATTCTCCTGATTAATACCTTGAAAGTATCAAATTGATAACTCTTCAGTGTATAAATTTCTTGGTTATAACAAAAAATATTTTATTTTATAAAATTTTTTATTTTAAAAAAAAGAGTTTAATGCATTTTATTTAAATAATAAAATGATGATGATGATGGTGTGGAAGAATTTTGTCTTTGAAATATATTTTTATCACTAGAATTCATTGCAAATGGCGATGATGATGGTGATGATAATAATGGTGATTGATGTGAAAATGATGATAATCGTTTATCACAAACCAGATCTAAAAATCGACTCAATTTTACAGCATTAGTTGTACCTGGTGATAAACTTTTCGAATTACGACAATTTAAATGTATTGAATCACAATGCAGAAGATCAATAAGATCAGTTTTCGATTGAATATTTGATGAAACAAGATCTTGTTTCGTTGCTGCAATCAAAATCGGAATATTCAAACCGGAAAATGATTTACTATCATATTCGAAATCATTATCATCCGATACGGGAAATAAGGCTTGTGATAAACTATTACCATAATAACGTTCATTATCATTATTACCACAAAGTGCTTGTCCAAGCCAATTTTTTAGATTTTTTTCCGATTTACGATTAGTTAAATCTTGTACAAGTATAATACCATGAAATGAATAGAAAAATATTTTCCGAGCAATACTATGACTACGTGAACCACCAACATCCCAAAATTCGATAAAACAATTTTTCTCCTGCGGTGAACCTTCTTTATAACGATGAAGTTTTACATCAATCGAACAGCCAATTGTCCATCTGGTTTGTTCAAGTGTTTCGGAATGACAAATTAAATGAACTAATGATGATTTTCCTACTCCAGAATCACCTAATACAAGAATTTTTATCTTTTCGTTTATTGTTGCCATTAGAATTGAATATAGAAAAATGATAAAATTATAAAAACAAAACGAAAACGAAAACGATAATGAAAATCAGCTGTAATGCAAACTGGTTACTGTTCTGGAATCGAAAGATGGAAGCACTTGGTCTATATATCTTTTTCATGGTTTTTAGTTAGGTTAGGTTGATGACTATGACTATGGCTATGATTCATAGTTCAGTGAGGTTAGGTTGATGACTATGACTATGACTATGATTCATAGTTCAGTGAGGTTAGGTTGATGACTATGACTATGGCTATGATTCATAGTTCAGTGAGGTTAGGTTGATGACTATGACTATGGCCATGATTCATAGTTCAGTGAGGTTAGGTTGATGACTATGACTATGGCTATGATTCATAGTTCAGTGAGGTTAGGTTGGTCATCATGACTATGGCCATGATTCATAGTTCAGTGAGGTTAGGTTGGTCATCATGACTATGGCCATGATTCATAGTTCAGTGAGGTTAGGTTGGTCATCATGACTATGGCCATGATTCATAGTTCAGTGAGGTTAGGCTGGTCATCATGACTATGGCTATGATTCATAGTTGAGTTAGTTTTTTTGCGAATGACTATATGACTTGATGAGTGCTGCTGCTGTGTGCATTGAGCTTTTCACCCTTCGAAGCCAAATTTAGGCGAACAAAAAAAAAATTTTAAGCGAAAAAAATTTCTCTGCTTTTGAATTCATGTTTTCTTTTTTCAAAAAAAACGATAGAACCAACCACGCCTGAATAACGGAGAAAAGAAATTTTTTTTTCCGTTTCACAAATACCACACATGGTCAAATAGTTCAGTTGATGCTAACCTGACCTTTTTTTTTTTGATTGCTTGCCGCCAATCGAAAGATAGAAAAAACTCTTCAGAGATGAAGAATGGAGAATGGAAGGAAAAAATCTTGTTAATTATAACGTATTTAATGTTTTTTTTTCGCATTTTACAAGCAACAGTTTGTTGTTGTTGTTGAGGAAACTGAGGAAAAGAAAATTACCAAATAAGTCAAATGAAGTGAAAATAGACGAATTTTTCTATTTAAACATAACCATAGCTGTTCTGTTTACAAACGCGGGGAAAAAAATTATCCGGTTGCAACTTTTTTGAATATAAAAGATTGTTGCATCCGAACGGGACGAAAAAAAATTCTGGCTACAACGACCATCATCGTTAATATCAATGGCCTCATTTTTATCAACATCACACCATCAACAACAAACATCAACAGTAAAAAAAACCACCACCAACATCACCGCTAAATCTAATATTTAATAAGAAATGAAAAAATTGAATAAATAAAATACCTTGGCCATCAAAAAAAAACTACAAAAAGTTTCATGAACTTCATGAAATTCAAATCAAATAAAAATCTTACCTGGCTGCATCAAAGTCAAGAGCAAGAGAGAGAGAAAAAAAACATACAGGAGAAGATATAGTCACCACCACCACCACATTTGATTATCAGTAATGCAAGGTGTGCAAGGTGTTCGAATTGAGCAACAGCAAAAAAAAAAAAAATGTTCGAATAGAGCAGCAGCAACTCAAATCATACAGGTTGTTTTCGTCTAATGCCAAAATGGTCGTGGTCAGCCGAAAGAAAATAAACTTGTTGTTGTTGTTGATATTCGAGAGTGTATGCATCTTGTTTTATTCGTTCTCGACCATCATCATTACATAAGTTTTTTTTTGATTTGATCAACATTTTAATATAATCAGCAGCAGAAGGCCAAGAAAAACATAACATAACATTATTGACTTGTCGATCATCAACATCAACATCGAAAAAAAAGAAATGATTGTCGAGTTGGACATCTCACATCAACGAATGATTGTGGATTTTTGAATGATCGATTATTATGTGGATAAAGATAGAGTTAACGATAGTGTGTTAGTGAAAGAGCGAAAAAAAGATTCGAATCGAATTTGAATAAATTAATTTTGATTTTTGATTTTTGATTTTTGACCACGTTTGAATTTCTTATCATCATCATCATCTTATCGTTGATTTGATTTGATTTGTGTGTGTTTTTTCTGTTTGTTTTTTTTCTCGTGTTAAAAAGAATTCTGAACCAAATTCTGAAAATGTCGTGATTATCCGTTATTTAACTAATCAAATAATGGATTCGCAACGTAAAAATCAACATAAAAATGAATCATCATCATCATTTTTATCCAAACCAACTGATGAATCAATTTGGATCGATATACAACAGAAAACATTTACCAATTGGGTAAATGAACAACTTAAACCGAATGGTTTATATGTACAAAATTTACAACAAGATTTTTCCAATGGTTTAAAATTAATCGCTCTGGTTGAATGTTTACAAAAACGTCGTTTGAAAAAAGTTCAGAAACCATTAAATCAACATCAATCAATTGAAAATGTACAGATTGCATTGAATGCAATTGCTTCGGATTGTATACGTCTGGTTAATATTGGTAAATATTGATGATGATGCTGATAATGTTATCAATTTTTTTCTTGGTTTATTTATTCTGTTTCTGTTTTTGTTTTGAAGGAAGTACCGATATTGTATCGGGTAATCTAAAATTAATATTAGGTTTATTATGGCAACTAATAACACGTTATCAATTGGGTAAAGCATCAACACCGCCAAAAAAATTAATGCTTTCATGGTTAGAATCAGCTATACCGGATTTGAAGATAAAAAATTTTACAAAAGATTGGAATAATGGTATTGCATTGGCTGCATTATTAGATTTTTGTCAACCAGGTATTTTCGGTGATTGGAGAAAATTATCACCAAAAAATTGTTTAGAAAATTGTCATAAAGCAATGACAATTGCAAAAGCTGAATTTAATATCCCGATGATTATAACAGCTGAAGATCTGAGTAATCCAAATCTGGATGAAAAATCATCATTAACATATCTTTCATATTTTATGAAAGAAAATGGTCCTGGTTATAATCTTGTTATTAATTGGGCAAGACAAATGTTACCAAATATGGATATAAAAAATCTGACTGTAAGTTCTCTGCATTATTCTTTTTTACAATTGAATTTAAATTGAATTCTGTTCCTTAGACTGATTGGAATAGTGGTATATTATTTTGTCAATTACTTTCGGAACTTGGTGCCAATGGAATAAATTTATCCAAACTTAATTCAGATAAAAAATATTGGGAAAATAATTGGTCATTAGCTATTGATTGTTGTCGGCAATTAGCCAGTATTGAACCACCAAATCAATTAAAACCAAAACATTTTTCTGATCCAAATATTGAATATATAAGTATTATGGCTTATTTAACCAAATTGATACATATTTCAAGAAAACAAGATTTATTACGAATAATTGGTGTTAATTTGAATAATGTTTTTGTACAAAAAGAAGCTATATTTAATTTGGAATTACTTTCCGATAATATTGAACTGGAATATATTCGGTCAGAAGTTCATTCATCAACAAATAAACTGGTTACATCGGAAATAACTGTAAATAAATATGGTGGTAATGGGAAATTTGTACCCGTAGAACCTGGTCTACATGAATTGAAAATTTTTTACAAAGATAATCTTGCGACAAAACCATTAAAAATCAAAGTACATCCTGATTTGACAAATGTTATATTTTCTGGTATTGAACCTTGTTCAGTTGGTTCATTAGTTGAAGTTGTTGTAAGTTTTTCGTTTGTTTATTATGATTTCAAATTGATTTTCAATCAAAATAATCTTTATTTTTTCAGATCAATTCAAATGGTGCCGGTTCATCCGATGTTAAAGTAGTTGCCGTATCATCAACCAAACGGGAACTGAATTGTGAACTAATTGAAAAAGATAATTCAATAATTGCAAATTTTATACCGGATGAAATTGGTGAATGGCGTATTGCAATTACTTATTCGGGTGAACATATTAATGGTAGTCCATTTCCATGTTTAGTTTATGATAGTAATCAAGTTATCATTAATTATCATAATAATAATGATCAACAACAACAATTGACAATGATGAATGAAAATATTTTCTTTACAATCGATACACGTAATGCTGGTTGGGGTAAATTGGATATCAAAGTTGTTAATCCTTCAATTGTTAATCAACAACAACCGATACCAATTGAAATTGATGAACGTGGAAATGGTATATATAATGTATCATTTAAACCAGAATCAGCAGGAAAATATTTTCTACATGTAACATTCAATCAACAAGATGTACCAAATTCACCCATTGAAATTGATGTTAATTCATCATCATCGACGATGATTAATGATCTAAATAATCGAATGAAACGTGCTACTTTAGATGAAATATCTTCGATCAATAACAATAATAATAATCATAATGGTAATAATAAACAACCACAACAGCAAATCGAACAAAAACCGATTGAAGTTATTGAAAATCAAGAAATATTTGGTACACAAGTTGGCAAATTGGCACAATTAGAAATCAATAATCTTGATGATCAAACAAATATGTTATCATATTTTGTTAAAGATCCTTTTCAGCAAGAATTACCTGCATTATTAAAACGAATATCATCACCTGGTGGTGGTGGTTCGTATAAATTAGAATTCAAACCATTAATTGTCGGTAGTCATACTGTATTTATCGATCTTGATGATCAACCAATTAAAGGTAGTCCATTCATATGGAATGTTTATGATTGTAGCCAGGTGAAAGTATTTTTTCCCAACACCACTAATAACATAATGATTGGAAATGATGTTCATTTTGAAATTGATACATCAAATGCTGGCCTTGGAAATGTTGAAGTTTTAATTGATAATGGTTCAATTCCTTGTACATTGAAACCATTAAGTAAAACAAGATATTTAGGAATTTTTAAAAGAAAATCAACATCAAATTCAATTATCGATATTAGATTTAATGGTGAAAGTATACCACAATCACCATTCTGTTTAGAAACAATTTTGAACGGAAAACATCAACATAATAATCAAGATGAAGATGATGTTATTGATGGTATAAAATCCAACGGTACATTTCATATTGAATCATTGGAAAATTTTAAAGTTAATCAACAAACATCATTTACAATTAGTGTTAAAAATATGATGATAAATGTTGAAGATTTATCTGTTTCAATATTGGATACAACAATATCCTCGGTAATAAATTATCGTATAATTGAAGAACCGGATAATGTTTATCGTTGTCAATTCACTGCATCAATAGTTGGAACATATCAATTTAAAATATTCTATAAAGATTCAATGATACATACATTTACAGCTAAAGCATATGATATAACGAAAATTACTGTCAGTGATATACCAAAGAAAATCATTTTAGGACAAAAATGTAATATACAAGTTGATGCATCGAATGCAGGTGAAGGACAATTAGAAATTGCTGTAAATGATGGTGAAGTACCTAATCATGTTCAAGTATTAGGTAATGGTAAATGTTTGATAAGTTTTAAACCAGAACAACTTATTGAACATATTGTGGATATTAAATTTAATAATGAAAATATTTTGGGTTGTCCATTTCGTTGTCAAGTGGATGAATTTCCTGATTTAAAATTTGATCTTTCACGTATCGAACTGGTACAGGTCGGTTATCCTGTACAATTTTCAATCGAAAGTAGCCAGTTATTGGAGAAAAATTTTTCAATCATCATTACATCACCATCGAATAAAATTATGCCAGTAAATATTCAACAAGGAAATCCATTATTGTTATGTGAATTTGTACCAAATGAAGTTGGTCCTTATGCTATAAATTTTGAATATTGTTCCAAACTAGTCTTTAATCAGCCATATTTAATTAAAAGTTTTGATCCAACCAAAGTGATTGTTAGTGCACCGGCAAATGGTTGTGTTGGAAAATCAATTCAATTTATTGTTGATGCTATTTATGCTGGTGAAGGTAAGTGCTTTTAATTTGATTTTTTCTGGATTTTTGAAAAATTTCATCTTAATTCGTTATAGGCAATCTTGAAATATCTGTGGTAACAAATGAAAAAAATGTGCCAACACAAGTACAACCAATTGGTGGTGCAAAATTTGGTGTTTGTTTTACACCAACCCAATCGAATGATCATATTGTTTCAATTACATTCAATAATATTGCTGTTAATGGTTTGTGTTGTGTTGTGATTTTTGTTTCCTTTGTTTTTCAATTTTAATTTTGTTTTTAAACTTTCTCTTCAACTCCAAAAAGGCAATCCATTTTTGGTCAATGTCCTACCATCAACCGATAAACCGATTGTAACTGGATCGGCATTATATTTTTCACCAGTCGATCAAATTGCCCGTCTTACAATACATAATGTTGATTCGGAAAATGATATTATAGCCAAAGTACAAGGTAAGAAAACCATTAAAACTTTTAAAAAATTTAAAAACTTTTATCATGATAAAAACTAGATGGAAATAATCAAGTTGTTTCAGCAAACATTATTAAAGATTTACAAAATCAATGTATTCATTTGGAATTTTTGCCTAAAATGCCAGGTTTGTCAATCATAATCATTTTAAAATCTTTCCTTAACAACTTAATCTTATTTTTGTATTATTATTAGGCGAATATAAAGTTCAGCTAAAATATAAAGGCGAACATATACAAGGATCACCATTTATGACAAAAATTTATGATATTAAAAAAATTAAAGTTAAAGATATTCCAAATGAAATTTGTTTAGGAAAAATGGTTACCTTTTTAGGTATGTTTTCTTTCAAACATTGCTATTATTATGTGAATAAATTAAAAATTCTCTTTCCTTTTATTTCTTTTTCGAATGAAAAACAGTTGAAGCAACAAATGCTGGACCAGGAAATCTAGAAGTAATCGTTAATAATGGTAAAGTACCATCAACGCCAAAATCATTGGGACCTAGTTTATATGCAATATCATTTGTACCTACTGATCCGGAAATTCATGGTAAAATTTTTTTTTCTCGAAAAATTTCTCTGAATATTTATCGTTTTTTGTTTTGTTTCTCGTTTTTCTTAGTTATTGAAATAAAATTCAATGGAAAAAATGTTGAAAGTAAGTTTTGAATTTTTTTGTTTTTGTGAAACATTTTTTAATTTTTTTTCGTTATCGTCTCCATTATAGATTCACCATTTCGCTGTAAAATACTTGATGCCGAAAAGGTGATGTTTCAACCGCTGGAAAAAGTTGCCGTGAATAAAGTTGCACAGATTACAGTCGATACAAATGGTGGCCTATTAAATGAAAATTCTATCGTTATTCTAAGTAATTTTTTTAAAAATTTAACATAAATGTTTTATCACTTGATCCATTATCATTATCCATAGGTCCATCACATCAGAATTTAAAACCAATATTATTGGGTGATCATTTGAATGGTTATCAAATACAATTTTGTCCAATTGAAGTTGGTGATCATGCTATTGATATAAAAATTGGTGGAAATTCAATACCTGGTTGTCCATTTTTGGTTAAAGTTTATGATTCGAAAAAAGTTAAAGTTACTGATATAAAAAATGGTTTTGTTGGCAAACCGATTTATTTTTCAATCAATGCAAGTCCAGCTGGTGCTGGAAATTTAGAAATTATTGTTTCATCAAATGGTCGAAATGTACCAAATTATGTACAATCGGAAGGAAATGCAAAATTTCGTGTAAATTTTAAACCAACTGAAGCAACATTACATATGATTAGTTGTAAATTTAATGGTGAACCAGTACCGGGTAGTCCATTTACTGTACAAGTATTTGAAGAAACAAATCCACTTGGAACATTATTTTCTGATTCATCGATCAAAAATATTTCACTGAACAAAGGTGTTGAATTTAGGATAGAAAATCCAAATAATGAAATGAAACAATGTCAGATAATAATAACAACACCAAGTCGTAAAAATATTAATCCAACAATTGAAAAATTACCAAATCATTTCATCATACAATTTAAGCCAACCGAAATTGGACCACATCAAATGATTATTTCATTGGATGGTTTACCTGTTCCTGGTTGCCCGTTTACCTGTAATGTTTATGATGTAAACAAAATCAAACTCGGACAATTAAATAAATGTATCGTACGTAAACCATATACATTTCAAGTTGATGCTTCACAAGCAGGTGAAGGTACATTAGAATTAGTAATATCAACTGATAATAGTTCTGTTCGTGCTGAAGTTCTAATGAAAAGTCGTGGGCTTTATGATGTTACATTTTTACCTCAAGATTGTCGGCCACATTATCTAAATATGACTTTTAATGATGAAGATGTTCCAGGTAGTCCATTTAATATCGATATTATTGATTCACCTGTTTCTCCAACAACAACAACATCATCAACATTAACGACAACAGGTGCACCACTTGTTGAAGATCGAAGATTATTGACTGGACGAACAAATCAAATCAATGTTGTTAATTTTCGTACACAATCATCTACATCGACTGTAAACAATATTCGTGCCATTATTGTCGGGCCAAATAAAACAAAAATATCCGGAACATTAACAAAATTGGATGCAGAAAATTTTAAACTAGAATATTTACCGAAAACAATTGGGAAATATAAGATTGAAATTTTCGAAAATGATAAACATCTTTGGAAAGAACCAATATTTATTGATATAGTTGATCCAAATCAAATACAGGTAACGATGCCAGCAAATCATTGTTTACAAGGAAAAGAATATGAATTTAATGGTAAGTTTATTTATTTATAAAAATGAATTTTTATTTTATAAATATGATTTCATTCCAACAACTTGATAGTTAATACTTCGAAAGCTGGTGAAGGAGAATTATTAGTAAAAATCATTAGTGCTGGTGATAATGATAATGATCGAAAAGAAATTCCATTTAAAATGAAAAATATTGAAACAAAATTATATAGATTTTCATTCATACCTGAAACAGCTAATAATCATCAAATTGAAATCTATTATAATAAATATCCTGTTAATGGATCACCATTTTTAATCAATGTTCAACCACATCTTGAATCAATCATTATCTATGGTGAAGGTTTGAAAACAGCACATTGTAATGAAAGAGCTATATTTTTTATTGAAAGTGAAGATTTATCTGCCAATGATTTTGATATAATTGTCACCGATCCCGTTCGATCACCATTACCAGTAAAATGTTATCAACAAAAAAATGGTTGTCTATTGGTTGAATGGCTGCCGAAAAAAATCGGCTCCCATAAGATTGAAGTATTTCATGGTGATAAACCTGTTATTGGTTCACCATTTATATGTGAAATTTTTGATGCATCAAAAGTAAAAATCGAACCAACCGAATCATCAAGTTTTGTTATTAATAAAAAAATTAATCTACATCGTAAGTTTGATATTTTGATTTTTGAATTTAATCCTTTTTTAACTTTGTGTTTTCTGTTGTTTGAAAATAGTTAATCGAAAAAATGCTGGCTATGCTGAATTAGATGTTACTGTAACAAGTCCATTAGGTCGTCATTTACCTATTGATGTAAAAGGAATGCCAAATGGTGAAGGTGAATTGATTGAATTTGTACCAACAGTACCGGGAAAATATAAAATTGCCATTACATATGGTAATGTTGAAATACCGGATAGTCCGATTACATTTTTTGCACAAGAAAGTATTCTGCCAAAAGTATCGGGTGATGGTTTACGTTGTGGCCAAATTAATGAACCTTGTTGTTTTATTATCGATGCTAAAGATATTTATGGTTCACCTGAAATTAAAATTGATGGTAAATAATAATTTTTTTTTTTTTTTGTTTATTTCGTTTCCTTAATTCAGTTAATTTAACACTATATCTTTGCAAAAACTAATAGGACCTGAAAGTGAAACATCATTTTCAATAGAAAAATGTAATGATATTTATAAAATTACCTATGTTCCATTGGAAATTGGTATATTTGATATAAAAGTATTATGGAATGGCCAGGAAATTCCAGGTAAATTGATTCAAAGTTTTGTTTTGTTCTGTTAATGATTGTTTGTTTTCGTTATTATTTATTGATAAATAGAAAGTCCATTTCATCCACATATTGTCAACATTGAAAAAGTACGATTGATTGGTGGTTGGGAAAACATTTTAGACATTCATAATCGATTAATGTTTTGTATTGGTGAAGAGAAAAAATTAATCTTTGATATAAGTGAAGCCGGAACAGGTTTGTTTGTTTGTTTATTTCATTCAAATCTTTCATTATCTATGTTTTCGATTAGGAAAATTGATGGTTAAAATCAAACATAACAACAACAACAGTTTTGAAGAGTTGCCATTGGAACAAACAGGATCATATAAATATAAAATGTTATTTAAACCAAAATTTTGTGGTAAATTCATTCATTCATAGATAGTTTTTTTTCCTTTTCAATAACCTTGTTTTCTTTATCATTAGGCGAATATGATATCTATGTTTATTTTGAAAATTTTTTACTACCAAAAATGCCTATACATGCTATTGTAAATGAAAATAGTATGGAAGGTGTAACTGTTGTTCTTCGTGGTCATGGTTTGGCTGGTGCTAGAGTTGGTGAAGAAGCTGAAATCGTTATCGATGGAAAAGATGCTGGTGATGGCGAACCAGATGTTACATTAACTGGTGTTAAATCTGATATCAAAGTTAAATTGATTGCTATTGGTCCTCGATTATATAAAGCATTATATGAACCAAGGATTCCAGGAACCTATTTGTTGAATGTTCTTTGGAATCAAAAACAAGTAAAAGGATGTCCATTAAAAGTTCCTATATTACCTAGTTGTGATTCGAAAAGAGTTATCTGTACTGGTGATGGACTTAAAGGTGGTACTATCGGTAAAGAAATTAAAGCATTTATTGATACACGAAGAGCTGGTCCAGGTGAATTAAGTGCACAATGTATTGGTCCAAATAAAGCTGCCATTTGTGAATTATATGATCAAAATGATGGAACATTTACATTATTAATACATCCACAAGAAGGTGGTAAACATACATTAACAATAAAATATGGTGGTCAACATATTATCGGTTAGTTGTTTATATTTTTTTTTATTCATTTAATCAATCAATATAATCGATTAATTAATTAATTAGGATCACCATTTTTAATGCGAATCTATTCGGCACCAGATGCAAGTAAAGTTAGAGTGTTAGGTCCTGGTATCGAACATGGAGTATTGCCAATTTATCAAAGCCATTTTATGTGTGATACTAAAGGTGCCGGTGCTGGCCAATTAACTGTACGAATTCGTGGACCAAAAGGTGCATTCAAAGTTGAAATGCAACGTGAAAGTCAAAAAGATCGAACAATTTATTGTAAATATGATCCAACTGAACCAGGTGATTATAGAATTGAAGTAAAATGGGCTGGCGAACATGTACCTGGATCACCATTTTTTGTTATGATTTTCGATACACAAGATGAATTGAATCGTTTTTTACGTAATGGTTGTAGTAATTCAATGATTTCCCTGCCACCATTAAATGCTATCGAACGTATGGCTGGACCAAATTATTCGGAAGAATGGAAACAAATTTCATGGAAAGGATCTACAGCTGATCTATGATCTAATTCAAATCAAAAAAAAAAGTATTATTATTTTGTTGATAATTTATTCTGAAAAACTAAAAAAAACACGCACTGTAACAATCATTTGAATGATAATATTTTATTTATTTTAATTGAAAAAAATTTAAATTTTTTCCTATTCGATTTTTCCAAAAAGTTTCTCGATTTAATTTGTGAGCCAAAATTTCTGGAAAAGTTTTCTTGACGTAAATATACATGATTAGAATAAATGTATGTTGTGTGTACAAATTGAATTTGATTGTGAAAAATAAATTTTTTCAATAATAACTTTTATATATATATAAATGATTGTTGCCTGAATTCTGATTGTTAATCGATCAATCTAATTAAATTAATCAAGATCATCATCATCATCATCAACATCATGGATCAGACAAAACCACCGACAACTACATCAAACATGAAAAAAATTTTCATCCAACGTGATTATAGTCAAGGAACAAATATTCGTTTTCAGACAAAATATCCAAAAGAATTGATCGAAGATGATGATATTAAAAATAAGGTAACCTTTCATTCATCTATTTATCATGTTTAATGTTTGAATTATTATTTTTTGTTGTTCTAATAAAATAAAAAAAAAGATTGATACTCAAACATTTACGGATTTTATTGTTACATTGAATACAATGTATGAAGAAGCTGAACGTATGAGTACAAAAGTTTGTTTTGAAAGTTGTATGGCTTGTTTAACCGCATATCTTACCTATTTATGTTTCGATACACATTTTGATAAGGTAAACAAACAAAAAAAAACTTTGAAATAAAAATTTAAAAATTGAATGTTTATTGTTTATTCATATAGAGTTTAAAGAAAATATCGGCCTATATTAGTGAACAAAACGATATTGTTTTCCATCCTCGTGGTGTACACATTACCGATCCTATTGAAAGAGGGCTTAGAGTTATTGAGATCTCTATCACAATCAACAATGATTCAAGATGAAATAATTACCATGGATTTGACTCATTTTTTACCCGAAACAATGTTGTAATTATATTTTCTCGTTTCTGGTCCTATTTATTATTGACCACTTTTTTTTTCTTTGAAAATTGTGAAATTTCAATTTTATGTTCTATTTTTCTGTAAATTAAAATATTCTGACCATCCTTTATTCCATTTACATCTGAATATTTTTGTTTGGTTCTTTAAAAAAAAATAATCTCCTAATATTCGCACAAAAATTTCTATAATTTTATTTTTGATTTCCTGATTTATTTTAAAATAAAATTTCATTGTAAAATTAAAAAAAAACATCTATATAATCAAGAATCAAAATTAGAGAAATGAATAGCGTTCGCTTAAAAAATGCTCCCTTAAGTTTGACTTTTAAGGAAAGCGTGCGCAAATCACTCGTAGAAAAATATGATCATCAAAAACTTTTTGGATTTCGATTTATTTACAGACTGCCATATTATGAGACCAAAAAAAACAATTTTTGATAATCAAACAATCAATTAATCAACTATTTAAAAAAAGTACAGTACATCGATATAATTTGAAAAAAGAAGAAAATCACATTTCATCAAGAAAAAAAATGAATAATAAGAATTAACAATGTGTATGTGTGTCACTAATGATTTCTTTGAAGTAATTTAAAAAAAAATTTAAAAATTAGAGTGATGAAAAATGCGTTATCGAAATTATCTAATACAAAATAATCATTATCAAATGTGTGTGTATTTGTGATTGTGGTGTATGTATGTGAAACAAAACAAAACAAAAACAAACAGATTCTGTTGAAACTCTGCTGTATTAGATTTGCATATTTTTGGTCCGGAAATTATTGATATCAGTGTATTTTGATTGATTGATTGATTTTTTTTTCTTCTTTTCAGTTTCAACTTTTTCCATCGAAACTAAATTTTTTCAAAATAGATGATGCAGCACCACCTGATCCTTGTTTTTGTGATGGTGATGCATTTTTAGTCTTATTATTTGTTTTGTTTGATGTTTGTGAATTAATATTCTTATTAATGTTATTATTATTTGTTATTGCATTCGAATCTTTATTATTATTATTATTATTTGTTTTATTGAATGATAAGATAGCTTGATGAGGAAGAACTGGCTTAATTGAAGGTTTATTTGGCGGTATCGGTGGTGGTGTTGGTCTTGGACCGGTCAATGGTTTTTTTACCATTGTTCCGGTTGTCGATATCGATGATAATGATGATGATGTTGTCATTGTTGTTGTCGCTGTTGTTGTTACAGATGTTGTTATTGTTGTTGTTTTGGCAGAATTTTCATAAAACATTACTGTTTGTTTGACAGATGTATCCAATGAAACCGATTTGGAAGATAATTTCTTATGATTATCATCATTATTATCATTATCATTAAGATTACTATTTATATTTTCAGCTGCTATTGATGCCAATGATTTACAATGATGATTTGATGATTGATGTTGTTTAGGTTGTGGCACAGGTATCGATGGCGGTGGTAATATCGTATTATTATTATTAAGATTCGTATCTTGTTGTGTATGTTGAATACTTTTGGTCGACGATCCGACAGTTGTTGTCCTCGTTGTTATGGTATCACCACTAGGAACCATTGTTTTATTATTATTAGCTGCTATCAATGGAATTGGTTGAGCAACACTAGCTTTTGGATGAAATACTGGATTAACGGAAGAAAGTGATTGAACTTTTGGACCAACTGGTGTTGTTGTTACAATCGATGAACGAACACCTTCACCAAGATTCCATTTTTCTTGATCAATATTATTATTATTATTGGTAATCGATTTTGATCCTTTACCAATCAATTGAGCTTGTAAAGATTCAATCATATTACGTAAACGTTCATTTTCTGTTGTTAATGAAATATTTTTTTGTTCACTTGCTTGTAATTGTTGCTGAAATTCTTGTCGTTCTTTTTCAAAATCATTTAAATATTTTTCCAATTCAGCTTCCATTTGTAATGATCGCTTACTTTCATCTTCAAGACCTTCGACCATTTCGATCATTTTACTTTTTTCAATGTTAAGTGCTTGTTCCAATTGTTCATTTTGATGTTTTTCATCAATCAATTTTAAAATTAATTGTTTACGTTCATGTAATAATGATAGAATTATTTGTTTCATATTATCTTTTGTTTCATTTAATTGTTGATTTAATTCTTCGATTTTCTTTTCTTGTTTTAGACGATCATAATTTGGATCAAAATTGGAATCATTATTATTTTTAAATTGATCATTTTTTCTTCGTTCCACTGCAAGTTCATTGAGCATTAATTCATATTGATTTTCTAAAAATTTCAAATGTTCATTCGTTTTTATATATAATCGATGTTGATTATTGATTAGATTTTCCAATTGAAATGTTTTAATATTATATAATGATAATGTTTTTGTATAATCCAATGATGATGATGGTTCATAAATGGCTAATGATGAATCACGTGATAATGCAATCAATGGATCGGATGAGTATTTTATTGTTTGTTCAGCAGTCATTAATTCAGTTTGATTATTCGGTGTACAATTATCAATTTGTTTGGTCATACGAAAACCACTGATTGGTTGTATCGAACGTATTGGATTCAATAGCCGTTTTATTTGCTCGGATTTTAATACAGCTATTGCAATTTCACGTGCCTGTAATTCACCTTCAAGCATTGATACTAATTTAAGTAGATCAGGTCTACTTAAATCAAGTTTTGAATTACGCTAGAAAAAAAATTCAAATCAGATATTTTTCTCACACAAACAAAAAAAAAAAACAATTTATAATTACTTTCAATGTTTGATTGAAAAAAGACATGGTTGTAGAGTTTGTGTTGTCTAATCAAAAATTAAATTGAATTGGATTTTTCGTATATGGCCTTCCGAACGTTCGATGAATGGAAATGAAATGAAATGAATGGGATGTTGACATACAAACAAACAAACAAAATTTAAGAAGAAAGAAAAAAAACGTAAAACACATATGAAAAAAATAATAAACATAAAGTAAACAGAAGAAAAAAAAACAATTTTTTGTTGTTGTTTTTTGGTTGGTGGTTTAGATGGATCCTATCATGATGATGATGATGATGATGATGGGTCACATGAATGAGAATAATGTCGTTGTTGTTGTTTTTGATGAAAAAACAATAAAATTGTATGGAACAGAATCCATCACCATCATCTTTATTACAGAATGCAAAATATTTTTTTTGTGGTGTATATATTGACGGATGACAATATCACAATTCACAATTTTCAGTCATTGAAGAAGAAGAGGAAAAAAATTGAGCTCAATATCTATTCCCCCCTTATTCTATTCTATTCTAAATGTTGATGATATACATTTGTTTGGCCCCTCCCATTTTGTTCCAACATTTATGAACAGGATCGATTTTTTTTATTGTTGAAGTTTTTTTTCCAATTAAAAGATGGCAGTGTAAAACAGATCAAAAATTAAAAAAAACACATGGTCGATGCTCGAAGGAAGAACCAAACAGAATTCCACGTTTGATAAAATTATTTTTTATTGAATCTTTTTGAAGAATTTCAAATTATAACTTTAAAAATGACTAAAGGATTTCATAGTAAGTTTTTGATGTCAATATTAGAGAAAAACTAAAGATTTTTTTTTACTTTGCAGAAAAACCAAGCAAACGAATCCCTGCCAAACGGCGATATAAAGTTGAAAAAAGAGTTCGTGATCATAATCGTAAATTACGAAAAGAATTGAAAAAGAAAACATCGACAAGAAATAAACGTCGAGATCCTGGAATACCGAATAGTTTACCATTTAAAGAACAAATCTTAAATGAAATTCAAGAACACAAAAAAATTGCCGAAGAACAAAAAGAGCTACAGAAATTACAATTGAAAAAAATTCGTCAAGCCAAACAACAGGAAACCGATGAAGATCGACGTAAACGTGATTTCGAAACATTATTATTGAATGCTGAAAAAAGAGCTGCCGATTTTGAAAATAAAACCGCAGTTGAAGAATATTTAATCAATAAAAATTCCGATTTATCAAATACAAAATCATTTTATAAAGATGTTGAAAAAGTTCTCGAATCATCCGATATAATTATCGAAGTTATTGATGCACGTGATCCACTTGGTACACGTTGTTTTGAAATTGAAGAAATCATCGCAAAAAATCATCCGGATAAAAAAATTATTTTATTAATGAACAAATGTGATTTGATACCCAAAACAAATCTAATTAAATGGTTAAAATATCTGAGAAATTATTTTATTACAGTACCATTTAAATCTTGTACACAAAATCAATCAAAAAATCTAAGTACAAGTAAAGTAAATATACTGTACAGTTCAGATGAATTGATGAAATCAAATAAATGTCTTGGTTTGGATTTTCTAATGAAAATTTTAAATAATTATTGTCATAATCGAAATGTTAAAACATCAATAATGATCGGTATTGTTGGTTATCCAAATGTTGGAAAATCAAGTGTTATTAATAGTTTAAAACGTACATATGTTTGTAATGTTGGTCCAACACCCGGATTAACACGTTCAATGCAAACTGTATCGTTGGATAAAAAGATTAAATTAATTGATTCACCGGGTATTGTTTTTGCTAAAAATTCTTCTGGTAGCAGTTCATCCACGACCACAAATGCATCAATATTAGCTTTACGTAATGCAATCAATATTGATAAATTAGATGATCCAATATTACCGGTTCGAGCTATTTTGAATCGTATAAATCCAAAAGATTTATCTCGAATTTATGGCCTAACCGAATTCGAAACGGTTGAAGAATTTTTAAGATTAATTGCTAAACGTTTTGGAAAAATTAATAAAGGTGGTCGACTAAATCTAGAATCATCGGCCAAAAAAATTTTACAAGATTGGAATGCAGGAAAATTAAAATATTATACAATACCACCGGAAGAATTGAATTCAACAATTCAATTAAAATTTGTTGATAAATTAACGGAAAAAGAATTTACTGTCGATCAAATGTCCGAAGAAACCTATGAACAAATGATGGATGAAAATTTAGAACAATTTAACTTACGATCAGAAAATGATGAAGATTCTATTGCAATCAAAACATTGATTCAAATCGATGATGATGATGATCAAGATGTTTGTATGGAAACATCATCATCGGTTAAAAAGATGATGACCAATTCGAACGATAACGATGATGATGATGTTGAAATGAAAGAATCAGTATCGGGTATGCAATTGAATAAAAATATTCGAACACAATTTAAACGAATGAAAAAACAGCGTAAAAAAGATTCAAAATTATCGAATCAATTGGAAAAGATTAATCTTGAACATGCGGAGGATGAGGATTATGAATTTGATGATTATTTTTAGAAAATTTTTTTGTTATAAAAATTTAAATAAAATTTTCTTTTTTTGGAAAAGATTTGTTTTTTTGGTTGATTGAAACGAATTTTAATCAATTGAATTCTGATGGTGCTAAAATTTTATTTTATTTCTTTTGTTTGTTCTAAATCAATGTAACCACCATCTGAATCCAATCGATTATGATTCGTTTTTGGTTTTTTTTGATGGAAAAAAAAAGATTAATTCTCCATCCATCCATCATTGAATGAATCGGTTTGGTTTGACATTCGGTTATGAAGTGAGGAAGTGATGATGAAAACTAATTTTTCATTTCAAGAATACCATAATAACAGTACATTATATGACAAACACGGCAAAAAAGTTTTGTTTGTTTTCATGTTTTGTCATTCTAATTTTTTCTTCAATTCCTCATTCATTCATTACTGAGTGAATGAGGAATACAAACAGAATAATAGTGGTGAAAAAAATAACCTACTTCAAACAAGAAAAAAACTTTATCAAATCACATAGGTGATGTATGTGTGTGTGTGTGTGTGTTTGAAACTTTTTTTAGATACGGAAAATCTCGGAAACGGGTGACAATTTTTTTTTTTTTTGTATTCTGATTTTCGAATGAATCTTGATGATGATGATGATGAATATTTCTTCTTCTTTTTTCATTCATTCATTTTCCAATTGGTAATAAGATTCGGTAAGATCATTCCTGGAATATTATCATATTGTTTGGTTGGTTGTTTGCATAGTATTCTTATTCAAAAAAATGATGATACACAATGGTAGCTGGGAACTTTCATTCATTCATTCATTCAATAGAGTTTGGGGAATTTTCAAACAAAAACGAAAGAAAGAGAATAACCGATGCATCGAGAAGAAAAAAAAAGTAAACATTAAACAGAACAAAAATCATTGAAATTGGAAAGAGAGTGGGAAAGTTACACACACAAACACACTTTTTTTATGAAACGAAAAAATTCAAATTTAAATTTTATTTTTGTCGATAAAATTGTAAACTTGAAAATTAGGAAAAGGAAATGATGATTTTGGGATGAAAATCTTGTTGTGTTTGAATGAGATGTCAAGTTCCTTTTGTTTCGAGCGGCCATTTCGAATGCATTGATAAAGATTGTGCGCAGGCGCAAATCAAACCTGCAAAAAAATTCACTGTTGATTTTTGTTTACAATCATCATTATTATTATTTGTTAAATTTTTAAAAGTTTTTTTTTCAATAAAATTAAAAACAAAAAACAAAAATGTTAAGCACGGATGAATCGAAAAAATGTATGGAAAAAGTTATCGATAATCTTAAAACACACGGTACATTTGATGAATTACGAAAACAATGTATGGCCGATGTCGATATAAAGGTAATTTTAATGATTGAATGTTTGTTTCACAATCAAATTCTTTTTTATCTCTCCATTTTTATATAGCCATCATATCGTAATCTATTACAAAGAGTTGAAGGATATGTTAAAAAATTTCTATATCAACAACATTGGAGTCCAAGATTGAATAAAAATCAGCTTCGAAATCGACTTCGAAATGAAATTAATGAGTAAGTGTTTACTTTTGTTTAGTTTGATTAATTGATGATAACCTTTTTTCTTTTGTTCACTAAACAGATCGGATATGATTCGTAATAATATTAAACATCTTATTGAACAAGTTGTAAATGAAAAAATTCAAATGGAATTTCGTATGAAAATCGATGAAGTATTGCATGAATATTTAGGAATCAAAATCGAAGAACCATTATCAAATAAAGATGAAACAACAAATGACCAGCACAAAACAGAAAATGATGATCAAATGATCGTTTCGAATAAAAATGATGATAATGTTGATTCGATTGTAAATAATCAACAACAACAACAACAAAATGATGAAGCAAACATTCCAGCAAAATTGGAAATTAAAACCGAAGAACAAGATTTCAATTCGAATTTAAATATTATCAATGAAAATGAAGATAATAATATGGATGTTGATATGGATATTGATATGGATATTGTTTGGCCAACACCACCAAAACTTGAAATTCCTACACCTGAACATAATGAAAATGAACAGGAAAATTCATTAGATTTAGATTCGATACAACAACAAAACATTGACGACCAACCGAATGAAATTGAAAATGTTGTCAAAAGTGATGATGAAATGATTGTCGAAAGTAATATTAAGGATGGTGATAATGATAATGTTGATGATCCAAGTAATTCCAAAGATGTTTCGAAGAATGAAGATTCGGAAAAACTAACAGAAAATATTATCGATACGAATAATGATAAACAACAACAACAACCTGAACAAGAATCTAATATGCCTGATGAATTACCATCAACGATTATTGATGATAAAAAAGATAATAATAATAACGACGATAATCAAGAACAAAATAAAAGTGATGGTGATAAAAATGATGATCAAGATAATCAAGAAGATATATCAGATGTTTCATCCGTTCATACTAGTGATTTATCCGATTTTGATGATGAAATTTCTATTGAAGGTTCGGATTCGGATGAAGCAACCGCAACAACAACAAAGAAAAAAATTAGTTTAAAAGTTGTTAAAGAATTGGCTGCATCTATTACCGAAATTAAAGATGATCATCCATCAACGACGACAACAACATCTCATCCAACGATACAATCCTCATCATCTAAATCTCAAAAATCAATAAAACAAAATGTTGAACAAAGTAAAGATTCGGCTATTTCGAACAACAATGATAACAACAACAATAATAAACGTAAACGAAAGAAAAATCCAAAATTTTTATCATCAGAATTTTCATACGACAATGGTAGTGGCAGTAGTAATTCGAATAAAAAAACAAAAACCGATGAAACGATTCAGACGAATAACAATGATGATAATGATAATGAAACTACAATTACTCCATCGAGTAGTAAATCATCGTTGAAAATACGAAAACGTCTTCCGACAACAACCACGGCAGAATCAACACCAACAAGTCAATCAATGAAATCAACCGAATCAAAATTATTACGACAAAATTCCAAACAAAATTTACGAGAACAAACAGCGAAAAAATCTGATCAATCAACACCATCATCATCGTCGTCGGTGGCTAATACAAGTACCACGACGAATAAAACAGCGAATAATAATAATAATAATAATAAGAAAAATATAGCGAAAACAAATCGTAATGATTTATCAAATAAACGTTATGATTCATCTGATCTTTATAAACCAAGAAATCAACGATTATCATCAACACGTCGTGGTCGTGGACGATCATCCATTACAGATCCATTAACGCCAATCACACCGGAATCAAATAATTCTAATTGAACATTTTTTACTGGAAATAATAATACTGATTTGTTTTAATCAATTCATTTTTTTTCTTTGCAAAAAGCAAAATACTTGAATAAATAAGATTTTTTTGAGGGGAAAGAGATTAATTTGTCTGGGAGTGGAGAAAAAAAATTTGTCGTGGTCGTCGTTATCAGTGATTAAATTTTTTTGTTCATTCCTCTGGCTGTAATGTAATTGATAGATGAATTTGTTCCCATTCATATGTAATGGGCAAACTTTCCTGTAATTTTTATTTTCAAAAAATGAAAATAATGATTAGAGCAAAAGAAAAAAAATTTCACATGGATTTTTTTCTGTTACCTTGTCTAAATAATCAATATTTTCCAATTCAGAAAGTATTGAATCTAATTGTTCATCAGGTATCAATATCTGTAGCCATGGTCCATGTAATGCATATGGTTGTTCACGATTAACATAGGCACCGGCAACTGCTGTCGTTACAAATGTAATGGCCAAATCACCTTGTATATTTTTATAAGTAAAATGTCTTCCGTGTTTTAATCGGCCTCTATATTATTAAATGAAAATTTTATCAAAATTAATCATAATTTTTTTCGATTTAAACTTGTTCACAAAACTTGACATACCTAATTGCCAATGGAAGTAAAACTCCAGCTTCATAATTGAATTTTAAATGAATATTATCGAAATATTTTGTTTGCATTAATTCAAACGGTTCATTATTACCGGTTTCACTGGCATATGACATCCGTGAATTACGATCATGTGAAACAGACATTGATGAATGGCGACTTGTTGTACGACAATTTTGTTGTTCTGTTAACAAATTATTATTATCATTTTGATTATTGGCGGTGGAGGTAGAAGCATCATTATCTTCTTCTTTGTTGTTGGATGTCGTTGTTTTTTGTTCGTCATTGTTGTCATTCGTTTTTTCCTTTTTCAAATCATCATTATCTTCATCGATATCATGGTCGTCGTTTTTTTTCGAAGTTGAAAAGGAACATCGTGCACTAACACCACTAAGATTAGATCCTTGTGTAGCAATACCATCATCAACAGCTTCTCTTAATTCTGGATCAATTTCGAATATTGTTTCACCACGTCTCATATCGGTAATCAGATATGCATTGCCAACATTCGGTACACTTTTCATTAGATCAATAACACCTAAACCATTCCATTGTTGTGCAGCTTGTAATTCTTCCAAACAAACACCAACAATTTGTATAAATGTTACCGAACCAAATACGGTGGTAACGGTTCCTAATTGTGAATCTTCAGTCATAAGCATATGTTGTATACGTGATTCACTATTATCCAATGAACAATGCCATGATACATGATCACCAGCACAAAGTATATTTCCTGTTTGAAATACATATTTAGCTAATGCTTGCATTACAGCTGCTGGCCATGTTGGTGGACTTGTTTCATCGGGTTCTTTTTTCAAACGAAATGTTAATTCAAATCCAAATCCACTTGGTGTTGATGCATCGCTTGCACTGTTGATTGTTTGTTGAAATCGTAAAATAATTTTGTTAAAATTTTAGAATAACATGATAATAATTACCGATGAACACGACCATCACCATGTAAATCACTAAGACCAAAACTAATATAATGCCAATGTGGTGGTATACCATTATCGTCATCACCTTTATTAAAATATAATGATATATAATCCAATGGATCTGGTCCGCCAAGCCTATTTGAATTGATTTTGATAACAATGTTTATTGATTATAAAATTTAAAATTTTACCAAAATTTAACTACAGCTGATACTTGTAATGGATTCGGTTGATCAGGATATATTCGTGCACAATAATTATATAATGCTTGTAATACTGGTGGTATCATTGGCGGTAACATAACTGGTTGCGGTTGTCTTATCATTAATGATGACATTGGTGATTGACCATTACCATTTACTGTTGATGCCATTATCAATTCATTTGGACTTAAATTATTAAAAGGTATATTATTTCTAATCTCCATTTTTTTCGTTTCGTTTAACGAGGGATAGAGATAGATAGATAAAAGTGGAGAAACACTGACGTTGATAAATTGATAAAATGATGAATTTCAATTAATTTTTTTTATTATCGATCAACACTAATTTCTGTATCCGACGTCATATGATCGATCAACTGTGTACCATGTATGCATAAAGATTTGGGATAAAGATAACCATATCTTTCGCGAAAAAAAAGATGAAATGTTTTAATTCACAGAAAAAAGCCTGTTGATAATTTATCGAACAAACAAACAAAAAAATACAGAAAGAGTAACATTACATTTCATTTATGAATGGTTCCATCGAACTTGTCCTCAATATTGTGATATTAATCCCCCCTTATCAAACATTGATGTTTTTGTTGCGTTGAAAAATTTTGTTATTTTGTTGGCTACGCGTTCGCCCATCATCATCATCATTAGAAATTATTCAATTTATGCCACAGACTGCTGTGTTGTGAATTTTTAATCGTTGGTCTTCCATTCATTCATTCATTTATTGTTAAGCCATAATATAACTATTGTGTGTTATCATTGCAAAAAAAGAAAGAAAACAAAGAGCGGTTTTTTCCTATATTCACATAAGGCAAAACAAACCATATTGATTTATTGAGTCAAAAATGATTGCTCCATTGTTATTACGTATACCATCATATTTGGTACATAGAATTCTACCATCATCATCGGGTAATTTTATTTTTTCAAAAAATTTTGTATCATTTACAACAAAAACATCAACAACCGCTATTATGGATAATGGTAATAATTTAGTTGGTAGAGAAATTGATCTTCTTGAAACAAATCCCGATTTAAGATTTCGTCTACCAGGTAATGTTGGTATTGTTAATGATAATTGGTTATTTAAAATAAGGAATTTGAATGAAAATTATCAAAATAAACAATTAACAAATGATAAACAATTGAAACAAAATCAAAGTAATAAGAATATTATTCAAACAATTAGTCATGAAGAATTATTGAATCAATTATGTGATGATAAAGCAATGCCAAATCCACAATCATTGATTGAAGAACAACATGAAAATCTTCATTGTGAAGCACATGAATGTCCATTGTTATTGATAAAAGATTTTCAAGAATTATTTCCACATAATAATGTTAATCTTGCTAATGGTTTAACAGTACTGACTATTACGCATAAAACAGAAAATGATATGAGTGTTTGGTCGAAAGAAGTAAATCAAGAACGTGAATTGTTATTGGAAAAATTTGTTTCCACTGCACAACGTATGTGTGTTTATCTGAAAGATAATGGTTATTGGGCCGATTTTGTTGATCCATCTTCTGGTCGTCCGTATTATGTAAGAATTCTCGAAATTTAATGATGATTTTTTATATTAATTCATTTCTCCAAAAATAGGGTGACTATACACCGGCAACATTTTTCGAAACTGATGAACGTTATCGTCGTTTTGGATTCGAAATTGAAGATCTTGGTTGTTGTAAAGTTGTTTCACATAAACGTTGGGGTACAAATGCATTTGTTGGTGCATTATTTACAAATGCCACACATCATTCGGATGTTGTACAACGTTTAGTTATTACATTAGATGATTAATTTAAAAATTATAAGAAACAAAAAAAGTCTTTATCATTCATTCATTAATTATAATTATTAATCTTATGAATCTAAAAAAACAATTTCTTTATATTTTAAAGCTATATAATATTTATCTATGTGTGTTTAAAACATAAATGTGATTAATAATCATCCCTTTGTTTCGTTTTTTTTCGCCCGAACAAAACTTATTGTAAATTAAAATTAAAAAATATTTTTGTCAATAAAAAAAATTATATTCGAAAACGTCGTCTATGAATATGATCGAAACGCAATAAACAATGTTTATTTGCATATTCGAATGTTTTTTTCTTGTTGAAGTTTTGTATTCTGATTTCATCATTGATTTATTAAGAAAAGAATTGAAATTTTCATTTTTTAAACTTAATAATAATAATAACTTTAAAATTTCAAAAATGATTGAAATTACCTGCAATGATCGGCTGGGTAAAAAGGTTCGAATCAAATGTAATCCAGGTATGTTTTTGTTTTTTCGTTTTTTCCCCCTCGAAATCAAATTGAAGAGAAAAAATTATGATTTCTAATTGACTGTAACTAATATTTTCTTTGTTTTGTCGACAAAACGACAACTGTAAAACTAGAAAAATTAGTCTTCCGATTTCTCTTGTTGAAATTTATTCATTTTTTTCTAACTTTCTCTGTCTTTTTTTCTATTATCTACATTGATAAATAGATGACACAATTGGTGATCTGAAAAAATTAATTGCCGCACAAACCGGTACACATTGGGAAAAAATTGTATTGAAAAAATGGTATACAATCTACAAAGATCATATAACATTGGAAGATTATGAAATAAAAGATGGAATGAATTTGGAATTATATTATCAATGAACAAAACCAAATTTTTTTTTCTCCTTTAAATGGAATATCATAAGACCAATAATAATAATGATGATGATGCTTGTTTCCTTGCCCAAACAACAACATTTTTGTCAATTTAAATAAAAAAATCTTGTCATTTTTTTTCCTATTTTGTATCCGAAACAACAACAACAAACAAACAAAAAAATACAAATTTCCTATTTGTATTTATTTCTTGTCGCCGTTTTTTGTTGTTAAATGATTTTTCTTTTTTTTCCGAAAAAAATAAAAATATCTGTCAAATATATTTGTGTGTGACAAGCAAAAAAACGAACAAACGAAGAAAAAAGACTTTACCACAAATCAAATTGTCAATAATGATGATGATAATAATTCCGTAGAAATGTAAATATCCATTATGTTTGAATAATGATGATAATCCCATTCAAGATAAAAATTGTGTGTATTGAAAAAAGTTTAAATGTAAATGGATGTGGAGGATCGGATCGGATCGGATGTTTTTTTTTCTGATAAAAGTCCATAGGTAAAAATCGATTAATGTAAAACGGAAAAACTAAAACTAAAAATAGTTTTTTTCCGTACACACCATACCATCATCATTACAATCAGCATTTTTTAAATATCCAATCGACAAGAGGATATTGCATTTGTTTGTTTTGTTTTGTTTCGGATTTGGTGTTTCTCTCGATGTGATAATTTCTCGGAGAAATTTTCTTCAGGATTTTTTTCTTTAAAAACTTTTATCCATTCATGATTCAATAATTTGATCAATGTGATAATATCATTGTTGTTTTTGTTGTTGTTGTTTTTTCCGCCTTTAGATTTTATTTATCTTTAGGGCAAATAATGAATCCTATCTATAGAAAAAAGCGTGTGTATAATCTATTTTAAATCTTTATATTTCTTTCTTTCTTTCTAAAACAGAAAGGAAAAAAATGATAAATTTTCATTGAATAATCACTTATCCGCGGATTTTCTTTCTTTCTTTCGTTTCGGGAATAGGACTAATTAACTTTTTTTTTTGTTTTGTTTTACTTAATAGCATCATTATACCGGTTATGCTTTTTGTTGCGTTGATTAATATTTATCGGGCTCCGGATATATTAGATCGTAAAGATTTTTTGGAGAAATAAATATTGATCGATTGCAATGGATAAAATAGACGATGATGATGATGATTTGAAACATCAAAAAAAAAAACATAAGATTTTTCCAATATAAGATGTATTTTTCAATGTAACATTGACCAATATGTTGTGTGTGTGTGTTTATGTGTGTGGGTTGTGTGTGGAAAAAAAAATATTTTTAGATTTTCATTTTCATTTTGTTTTTCGTCTTCTAACCACTATCGACCATCGTCCAACTAACCATCATCATCATCATCGACCAAAACAAAAATAAATGAAGAGAAACAATCTTCAAAATGACCAAGACACCAGGCTAGATCCAAAATACAAATTATCAACAACAACAACAACCATTCTCTCTCACATTTGGCAAACTTAAAATAAACATGTTCTATTTATTTTCTGACAGGGGGGTTTCGATTTTTTTTCACCCTCACCGATCACAGTGTCCGCCGATTACATCGCAACCAAAATCACAAGCTAATTTCAACCGAAACTAATCATCCATGTTTCATGGCCAAACAATGTTCATCAAACACCCGTCATCCTTGTTATCGATGAAGATCCAATTTTTCAAGCTAAATTTAGATTGGCAAACTATTGTACGGTTTATCAAGCTGAACAATTCGCTATCGAGCGGGCTGCCTTTTGGATAAAGGATAAACAAAGCACTGCAATCATCTATACTGACTCTTTGAGTACAGTAAATGCCATTAATAATCGTTGGAACACTGATTATCTTATTCATCAAATTCGAACTTGGATTAAGGATAATCATATTTGTATTGAATGGATTCGTGGTCATCAACAAAATATTGGAAATGAACTAGCTGATAAACTAGCTAAAGAAGCTACCACCATGAATAATATTACCTTCTTCTTTTGTCCATTTAATTATTTGAAAAAAATTATTCGTTGGATTACGACAATTAAATGGAATCGTCTGTGGCTATCTTCAAATAATGGCCGTGTTACAAGATTGTTTTTTCCAACGATTTTTCATAGGAGGAATTCCAATCTTTCCCCAGATTATGTAATCACTCAATTCATTTCCAATCATGGTGATTTTCGAAGCTATCTATATCGGATTAATCGTGCAAATGATCCATACTGTAATTGTGGTGCCTTAGAGGATTCGATTCATCTTATGTTCCATTGCCAGAATTTTTCATTTCTTCGAATTCTTATAAACTTTGGCAACAACTTCAATTTAAGCAACTTTTTCAAAAATAATTATGAAATTTTTATAAATTTTTTGTATCTTTTATTTTTATTTAAGTGATTTTTTTTTTTCTTTTGTGTTTTTTTTTTTCAGTTGTTATTTTTTTTTTCTTTTAATTACTATTATTATTATTATTATTATTTTTTTTTCTTTCTTTTTTTTTCAAATCTTTTTCTTTGATTGTGTATTATTTTTTTTTTCTCTTTCATGTTTTTTTTTTCTTTTCTTATTGTGTTAATGTATTATATCCTTATTTTTTGGTATAAGGATTTTTTTTTCTTGATTAAATGAATGAATGAATGAATGAATTTATTTTCTGGTTAAATGTTTGTTTGTTTGTTTTTGTTGAATATTATCTATATAAACATCATCGTTGTGTTGTTTATTTCCAGAAGAAGACGAAAACTAATGAAAATTAAAAACTAGACGGAATGAATGAAATTAAATGAATTTTTTGATAGTTTGTTATGGTTTGTTTGGAAAAAAATGTTTTTAAACATCGATTTTAGTTTCAAACATACACAAACACAAGTTTTATGAACCGTATCATAACTTTTGTTTTTTGATTTTTTAAATTTGATTTTTGATTTCCTGATTCATCATCATCATCATGATTTTCAAATAAAAAAAACAGAAAATGAAATTTTGAAATTTGAAAATTTTCTTCAATTAAAAATTTTCATTATTCAATTTTTTTAAAATAAAATCGGGTTATCAGATGAACTTTCGAGGTTAAACAAGCAATGAATGCAATCTCCTATATATACAGGAGAAAATAATGTCATTGAAAACCAAACCAAACAAAGAATAGGATTTCTTTGTGCTTTTTTCTTTCAGTTTAGTGATCGAACATGGTTAGTTATCATCATTGTTTTTTGGTGAATGAAATTTTCTTATTATGGTCAAATCACAAATTTACCGATTTTCCAAGCAAACATCGATTCGAGATAATCTTTTTTTTCATTAATCCAAATTGAGAGGAAAAGAACAAAAATCAATTCAAATAAAACTTAAACTTAATCGCATCAGACCGGACAGATATCTGTGTCAAGAAAAATGTTTTTTGTAAATAATAAAAAAAACTTGATCGATTAAAATAGGTAAAAAAAACGACGAGTGAAAATCATCATGTGAATGATGTGTTGGATGATAAGATTTTCTTCTTTTTTTCTTGTTTGGCAAACATTAATTTATTTAATTCGAAACGAAACGAAAATGATGATTATGATTTGTTGATGAAAAAGAAAATTTTTTTCAAATTTGGATCGTCAAAATGGTCAGAGTTTGAATAAAAACAAAAAAACCGGACCAAGTTTGATACAAAAAGGGAAAGAGAGAAATGAAATCTCGTATCTCTTTTCTGATTGATTTTTGATAAATATCTTGATTTTCTGGTCATCATAATCATAATAATCGAATCAATAAGATGCATTTTTTTTTGTTTTGATTTTTGATTACACGATTTAAAATAGATTATAAGGATGGAAAGTTATTTCATCATCATCATCAGTCTTTTCCATCATTCATTTTCTCGTTTTGGGGTTATCATATGGCTGCTAAGGATCGGGCATTACGATGATAATTTTACCCGAGGTATCATGTTGATAATCATCATCATCATCATCAGCATAATGAGTAACCGTTTCCCCGCAGTGTTTCTAAACATCACAATCACATCACCACATTTGGACTTTTTTGCAAAACTTGAAAAAAAAGTGAAGAGTGAACCCAAAAATAATGATGATGATGATTATGATTGAAAGATACAAACAGAACAGAACAAGATTAATAAATAGATAACCAACAACAACAACAAGTATGAAGAGAGAAAGAAAAAAGAAAAGAGCCTGATCTGATAATTTTTTTCAAAGAGAAATTGTTTCATCAATCGATAGGGATTGATGGAAGAGAAAGTATCAAAATAATCAAAATGAGATTGTGGGGTGTGGGTGTGGGGATTTGAGAAATAGGTTTGTTTCCAAAATAATAAAAATAAAAAATTTCTTCTTTTTCTGACAAGCTAAAAATGAAGAAGACGAATTAAAATGTATTATATGAAAAAAACTAGGCCATATTACCTGTCTCTATATTATCCTGGCGTCTTTTTTCTCTCTTATTTTCTTTCGCATTTGATTTTATCATCTTCATCCAAACGAACGAACGAAAATAATAAGGAGCCATCACAAGTTTTAGTCTTTTTTTCAAAGTCCAGGTTTCTTCGATGCAACGAACGAACGAACGAAAAAACCTATCTTGAAAGAAAGAAAAAAAATTTCAGTATTTTTTTGCAGTGTATCATTATTTGCCATAACCACCAAGATGATGATGATGATGTAAATCACCAACACAAAATTTCGTATATTTTTTGTAAATGATAAATCAACACTGATTTTTGTGTTTGTTTTGTGTTTTTAAAAAGTTTCACAATTTAATTGTTGTTTGTAAATTAAATTAATTAATCAATTATCACCATCATCATCTAATGTTGTTACAATAATCAATCAATCAATCGATAATCAATAAATAATGAATCTATCATCACATAGAAAAATTTTTAAATTATCGCTCACTTTGATCGGAGTGATAGCGATTAATTTGTTCGAATCGATTTATGCCGATCCTTTTCCTTTGAATAATTTCGATACTATCGATAGTGGTGGTGGTGAAAGTGGCGGTCATACATACGATTCGATTATGTTACCGAAAAGATTCATGTCACCATCCGATGTATCACCATTATCAAAAATTGATCTTCATCTAAGTGATAATGAAATTGAACAAGCATTTACGTTGGGTAAAGATATGGTTTATAGAAATTGGCGTTTAGAAGATCAATTAGTACGTGATGGTATATTTACAAATATGAGCCATATATCGGCTGTTAGTCGTCATCAAGCCGTTACAACAACATTACCATTGGGTAATATTTTGGATCATAATCAAGAAGTTTTCGAAGAAACAAGTAAAATTCTTCTAAGAAAGTAAATAATCTTCAAAAATTTCTTCAAAAATCATTGAATTAATTATCCATTATATCATAGTTTGACAACAAATCTAGATCCATATGAAACATCCGAAACAGCAATGGCATTATCAAGCGTACAGTTAAGATCACCACTAGCAAAAGCTGCAGTTGATCATTGTCAACAACATATTATGTGTAAACCATCACGTTATCGTACAGCTGATGGTAGCTGTAATAATTTACAATATCCGGAATGGGGAAAATCTTTCACTTGTTTTCAACGTTTATTACCACCAGCATATGCTGATGGACAATCTGAACCAAGAAAATCTATTGATGGATATCCATTACCAAATCCTCGTGTATTATCTGCTGTTGTTCATCGTGATTTAAATTATCCGGCAACATATACACATATGGTTATGCAATTTGGACAATTTGTTGCACATGATATTGCATTTACACCTAGTTCACGAACAAGTTCGTTTAGTTTTTTCTAATTTATTGTATTTTTTTTTATCAATTCAAATCTCTTTTTCTGACAAATAGAGGATGGTAAGATGATACAATGTTGTCCATGGGGATCAAATCGTCATCCACAATGTTATCCAATACCATTACCAAAAGAAGATCCATTTTATTCAAAATTTGAAGAAGATTGTATGAATTTTGTTCGTACAGCTAAATGTCCACAGTGCAAACTTGGTTAGTATGAATTTAATCTTTTTTAAATTGATAATCATTTAAATTTGATTCTTGAAACAAACCAAAAAACAAGGTCCGCGACAACAAATGAATCAAATTACTGCCTATATTGATGGTTCAATGATTTATGGCAGTATGGAAAATGAATCTCGTGCATTATGGACACAAACTGGACCAGGTAAAATTGATCGATAAACCAAAATCAAATCAAATCAATTAATTTGGTTTTTTTAATTGCTTAACTTAGCTGGTCGAATGCATGTACAAATGGGTGCAAATGGTAAAGAATTATTACCGCAGGCATTAGATGCAACAAATGATCAATGTTCAAAACCTGATCAAAATATTTTCTGTTTTAAAGCTGGTTAGTATTATTTCTGGGAAAAACTGAATGATTTTCAAAATTTAATGATAATTTTAATAACATTTTTAAAAAAGGTGATAAAAGAGCCAATCAACATCCTGCATTAACAGGATTACATATAATCATGTTACGACAACATAATCGTATTGTAAATGAACTTAAATATTTAAATCCATATTGGGATGGTGAAACACTTTATCAAGAAGCCAAGTAAGTAAATTTTTCTTATTTCAATTTCCTTAGGATAAGGATTAAAAAAAAAATTATTTCATTTCAGACGTGTGCTGATTGCACAATTACAAGCAATAACATATAAAGAATGGTTACCACTGATTATTGGCCCGGATGCAATGAAATATTTAAAATTAAATGTTCAATATAAAGGATATAGCAAATATGATCCATATGCAAATGCCGGTATTATCAATGAATTTTCATCGGCTGCATTCCGTTTTGGTCATTCATTAGTTAACAGTGTATTTGCTGAAATTTTACCAAATGGCAAAACAACTGGTTATCGTTTACGAGAATTTTTTTTCAATCCATTCGGTTTCTATGAAGGACAATTAGATGCTGTTTTACGTGGTCTAATTAGTCAGGCAGCACAAAATCGTGATCCATTTATTACAACCGATATGAAAAATCATTTATATCGACCAAAAGATAATCCATGGGGACTAGATTTAGCTGCATTCAATATTCAACGTGGTCGTGATCATGGTATACGTGGTTATCCTGATTATCTCAAATTTTGTTTTGATGAAAAAATTGAATATTGGGAACAATTGGATCAATATATGCCAGCATCACAACGCAAAAAATTCCAAAGTCTTTACAAGTACGAAAACGTTTAAAACGTTGATTGAATTTTCAAATCAAAATTTTATTTTTTTTGCAGATCAATCTATGATCTTGATTTATTTTCGGCCGGCTTAGCCGAATATCCATTACCCGGTGCAGCTGTTGGACCAACATTTACCTGTATAATTGGTATTCAATTCTATAATCTTAAATATGGTGATAGATTTTGGTTTGAACATGGTTATCAGGTCCATTCATTTACACCAGGTAAGCATTTTGTTGGTTTTGTTTCATAAAGGATTGTTAATTTTTTATCATCGCAAATAGCTCAACTCCATGAAATACGTAAAATAACATTGGCCAAACTTATCTGTGCCAATTCTGATGATATACAATATGTACAGAAAAATGTATTCCGTGGTGAAAGTGAAAGGTTCGTGTTTGTCTTTGTTGATGATCTTCATTTTAATCATTTTTTTATTCAATTTAGCAATCCTGTTGTTGCATGTAAAACACTGGATGATACACATCTTGGACCATGGAAAGGTGCACCAGCCGGTGATTTAAATGAAAAATCACCTTCACCCGGTCAATATAATCATCATCCACCACCACGACCACCACCGAAATTTCATTATAAACCAATGTACAAGTCTTCTGCCGCAGCTTCAGCCGCAGCCGCAGTGGTAGCCGCTTCTTCATAATCTATTTTTTCAATCATTTTTCATTTGTTTTTTTCTCTCTCACTCTATCATCATCATCATCATTCATCATCCTCAATAGTCAATCACATTCGAATCTTATAAAAACGAATGAGATTTTTTCAAATAAATAAAAAAAATTAATTAAAACGAAAAATTTAATATAACAAAAAAGATTTTCAAAATTCATCTTTAACTTTGATCGGATCTAAATGTTTACGATCCGAATTGATCATAATATGATGATAAAAATTAACAACTTTCAAATAATTATCAATCGTTATTCGCTCATTGTGGCCATGAAATAGTTTGGTTGTTTCTTGCGTCAAAAATGCTGGTGAAAAACGATAAACAGATTTAGTGAATGGTAAATACCATCTAAGGAAAAAAAAAGAAAGAAAATTGATAATTTTTAATGAATCAACAATCAATGATTATACCTTGTATCAGTACTTGCTACCATAATTGCTGGTATGACAACAGTATTGGCAAATACCTGTTGAATAGATTTATGTATTGTTTCGAAACCAAATGATTGTTGATCATATGGTGATATTGGATGCGGTTCAATCGAATCACCTTTAATTGTTAATTCAATTCGTTCATCATTGATTAATCGTCGATCATATTCTATAACATCCGATACAGTTTGCATAGGATGTATACGATGATTTATCACTGCTGTTGCTTCACTTGGTAATACATTTTCCTGTATTTTTTTCAAAAAATGTTTAATAATCAATCAATATCAATGAATGTTAACTGACCTTAAAACCACCATCGATAATTGTCGGTGCAGTTGTTGTACGAACTAGCGCATTATTGCTTGGTTTACCGGACATAATTTTGGCAATGATTGGACCAAATAGCCATAAATTACTATAGAATAATTTGTACGGATAAGTAGCCTAATCAAAATCAATTAGATTTATAAATGAACAAAACAAACAGAGAATGCATCAACTCACATATCGAGCAAATTCTTCAAACATTCGTCGTTCAGGTCCATAACCAAAATAATTTTTATGTGTATCTGATGTGAATCTTGAGAAAAGATAAGAAATTATCATAAACATTTTCAGCTAGAATACTAAATATTTACTTGGACACAGCTTTAGCCAATGTTGTAATTGATGTTTCATATGGTGGCATCGATGAATGTCCAACCGTTCCATTCGAACGTAGTATGATAGAAAGAAAACCTTTTTCAGCTACACCGACCAACGCTACCGGTTGTTTGATGCCAGGAAAACCATCGGAAAAAACAAACATTCCTTCGTCGAGAAGAAATTCAAATTCTTTGATCCCTTTACGATGGAATGTTTTGGCAATTTCCTGTGCACCATCTTGACCCATTCCTTCTTCATCATGACCGAATGCAATATAAAATGATCGTTGTGGTTGGAAATTATTTTTCAATAAATATTCCAATGATTCCATAATGGCCTTTTGAAGAATAAAAAAGTTTGAAACAAAAAACCCAATCACGATGATGGACATACCATAAGAGTATCTTTAACATCGATCGTACCACGACCATAGATATTATTATCTTTGATGATACCACCGAATGGATCAACTTCCCATTTATCTAATTCAACTGGTACAACATCAATATGCGAACAAAGTAAGTATGGTTTTAACGATGAATCACTTCCTTTTACATGATATAAAAGACTATAATTGTTAACCGTTTCATAGGTAACCAATGATGATGAATAAATTGTTGGAAAATCTATTTCATTGAATAAATTTCTATAAACATTGTTGATCAAATGGAAAAAACTTACTTTTACGTAAAAATTGAGCAAATCTTAATAATTCTTCACGGTCATAAACACCTCTATCCGTGGTTATTGTTTTGATACGTAAAGCTTGAGTAAAACGTTCGATTATGATATCACCTTGAATCGGTTCATGTGTTTCATTACAGATTTGTAACCCATTTGGATATGGGAAATAGATTTCGGCACGAAAGAATAATACAAATAATGGTATGATGATAATTACCATTAATAATGGTAATATTTTACCCGCAAAAATTCCCATTTTTTTATTTATGCTGTCAATATATTTGTCCTTTGGCCATATATAAGATGAGTATTCAATGAGTACATTCAATTAGGAGATGATCAAATAAATTTATTTTTTTATTTTTTATTTTTTTTTTTGTTTTGATGAGATAATTTTGACGATAATAAATAAGATTGTTCGATCGTTGTTCGGAAGCAACATGTGTATTTAATTTTTGATTTTTAAAAACAATAGATGGCATTGCCAAATATATATTTTTTTGTTTTTGTTTTTGCTTATTTGGTGTTGGCGAAACAATAAAAAAAGTGATGTTGTAAAGCAATTTTTGCGTGTTTTATTAAATTTCGAATGTGATTTGTTTAGGTAATTTTATCCGAATTATATCCGATCAAATATCTACTTTATATTCAGGGTTTCTGGGTAACGATGAAAATTGATTCGATTATCATTGAATTCATCACGAAGAAACGAATAATGTTGTTGCTCGGCAACTATCATTTTATTTGTGTTTTCGGATCATGATTTTTTGAAAATGTAAATGATAAAAAAAAATACTTCCATCGCATAATATTAATCGCGCACAAAACCAAAAAATAATTCAAAGAAACAAAAATGCATTTTTCAATTCCCGAAACCAAAGAAATCAAAAACGGTTTCAAAACATTTATTGTAAGTTTGAATTGTTTGTGGTTTTTCCCTAATCAATCTTTTTTTTTTGTGTCTATAGACGTATCAAATTTATATAAATGGATCATTCCATTGTTCGCTAAGATATCGACAGCTTTATCATTTTCATATTCAGCTCAAAAAAGTATTTGGTGCAAATTCATTGCCCAATTTTCCGCCTAAAAAATTTTTTCCATTAAATTCACAACATATCGAAGAGCGACGATCACAGCTAGAAAAATATATTCAAATCGGTAAGTTAATGATAATCATTTGTTGATTTTTTAAAAATCATTTTTCATTATTACAGTAAGCCAAGATTCACAAATAATCAACAGTGATATTTTCAATGGTTTCCTTTTGGCAGCTCAACAAGAATCACATAACAATGATGATGACAACAACGACAACAATTTGGATATTTATCAATTAGATTGGCAGCCAATTCGATTGACGACTAATGGTCAAGAAAATAGTGAAAATGTATTGCGAAAATTTTGTCAAACAATTCAAATGAATTCGAATCATGTACCATATTTTGCATTATTTTTAATCGAACGTTTTATCATCATTGATAATAATGATAGTGATAATAAGCCAAAACATTTTCGTATTATAAGACGATTACAAAATTTCGAATCACCATTATTAACATTACGAACAATTCAAAACAGAATGGTTACTTCAAATCAACAGCATAATAATATTATAATCATTATATATAAATCATATTTTAATATTGAATTTGATCAGGATTTATTTGATGATCAAATTGCATTGAATTGTATATTTCTGCAAACTGTACAAGATATTGAAAATGGTCATATTGTTTGTAATGATCGTGATACCAGAAGACGATTAAATCATTTGAAAATGAAACAAGATAAATTAGAGGTTTGGAAATTTTTCTTTTTCATTACATTATTTTGATGATTTTCTTCTTCTGTTGTGTCCAGTATATTCGATTGGCAAGGTTACAAAAATTTTATGGCTATTTTCATTTTGAATCATGTTATTGTGATCTACCATCAATGCCAGCCAAAGCGAATGTAACAATTTTCGCTGGTAATCAAGAGCTTATAATTCGTGTGGACAATCAAGATGTAATTATAATTTTGATATTTATAGTTATGATTTGTAATTGTTTTCATTCATTTTATAGCAAGAATATAGTTTTCGTATAATTCGTATAAAATGTTGGAGATTAACAACATCGACTGCGAATAATAATAATAATCCACAAACAGATTTGGAAATTTTGGAACATCAAGAATCAACACAGGAAAAAGGACGATTTGAATTATCATTCGAATATCTAATCAATAAAGGAACTTTACAATGGATTACTATTTACAGTTCACAGGCTGTTTTAATCAGTTATTGTTTGCAAAGTATGGTCGAAGAAATGTTGCTGAAACGTGAAGGGAAAAAATTCCGTTCCGAAGGTTTGACCATCCGATATAATACTAGCCCAAATTTACGATTAACTAATTCAAATCAAATTGATGATCAACTAACCTTGACAAACATTAATGACAACAATTTAACAACAACAACAACAGCGAATAATGATAATAATTTTGAATGGAATTATTATAAACAAGATGGATCATCAACAAAATTTCCATTATCAACATCATCATCGACAACAACATTGACAAGTGAAAAAAGTCATTGTAGTAGTAGTGAAAAAAGTATCCACCATAATGATCAAATTGAACAAAAACCAAATGGAATGACCGATCCATTAATGTTACAACAACGATTTCAAGAAATATCGATTGTTGAGAATAATATTTTCGATGAAATTGGTGATGATGATTTGTAAAAAAAAACAACATTGGACAATCTTTTTTTTGAAAAATAATTTCTTTTAAATATATTTGTCATTATTTAAGAGAAAAAAACAAAAAAAAAAATCAAAACATTTGATAAGAATTATAATCACGTGATGAATCGGCTTTGTCCGTTGTCGTTTCTAATGTTGTGCCAAGAAATTCTTCCAATTGTTTTCGTTCATTATCATCATCATCTTGATTATCATCAACATTTGCCGTTGATGATGATAATTGATTTTTTGTTTTCAATTTTGTCGATTTCTTTTTCTTCGTACCCTGTTGTGGTTGTTGAATATCACCATTTTGTTTATTAGATATTTTCGAAGATTTTTTCTTCTTTTTTGTTACACCACCATTGACCGAAGATTTTTCATTGATAGTGATCGATGATGATGATGGTAGATTATCATTCTGATTCGTCGATGAATGTTTAGAAATGTACATATTTTCTAATTCTTCAATTTCATCGATATTCAGAACAGGATTTTGTTGTTGTTGATTTTCATCATTCGATTCGGTTGTTTCGGATTCTTTTATCTTTTCATCATCATCAACATGATGATCTTCGGGAACAGAATCGATTCTGTTTTCCACACTTTTCACGGGATCTAAAGGTCCAGTTGATTCAATCGTTTTATTCGTAATTTTAATAGATTCGGCTGTAATCAAATCTTCAGGATCCAATTCTTCTTGATATTTGGCTACAATTTGATGATTGTTTCCCGTTGCAGTATCATCATCATCGGTATCTTCTTCATCAATAACGGGTGGTAAATCTGATTGAGGTAGATTTGGTTCGTCCAAAAATTTTCGGAAAATATTCTGTTCACCATCATCGGGTATAAAATCCTCTAAATTTTTCATCGAAACCGAATTATTTTGTTGTTGTGCAATTGTTGTTGGATTTTTATTCGTTTTCGTTTTCTGAAATTGTTGCTGAAATTTTGCCGGTAATGGATTATTTGCACCGATTATGATGCTAGGCATTGGTTTTACAATGACTGGTTCATTGCTATTGATTTGATGATTTTGTGAACAAGAATGATCACCATTAGCCGCCATCATTTTTGACATATTGGCAGGCATTGAAACACTTCGACTAGGTAACATACCAATCGTTTGATCACTACCAATCTTCGTTTTAGTTGCCGATAATTGATCAGCCATCATTCGACGTTTATTGGTAAGCATTTCCAGAAAATTATCATAATCATCATTATCGAGCATAGTATCTAATTCTTGACAAGTAGCATCCATTTCACAATGATTACGTTCCAATTGTTTGAGCATTGTTTCACGTTGAAGATGTAAATAAGGTAAATTGAAAAATTTATATAAATATCTTAAACCAAAACCATTACGCATTGAACATTCGGAATATCTTATCTGTCCGGTTCGTGTTCGTCCGGATTGCTGATCTTCCTGTATGATTGATTCAATAAAACCATGAACCTGATCACTAGTTATCGAACGATGATGTCCCATATCACGATGATTAGCTAATATCAATATAGGAATGTTTCGTGGACAATGATGAATTTCACGTTGTATATAATCAAACGTCCATGATTTAGTCATATCAAATAGAAATATAACACCATTTGTACCTTTATAAACATCAACAAATTCAGCATCCAATGCTGGTGAATCATTGATGTTTATATCATTTTGATTAGTTTGATTATTATTGTGCATTTTTAATACATTTTGATCTTTTGTTGTCGATGATGATTGTTGATGATTGAAAATTTCACGTTTTTTTCCTTTATCAACAACATCCCATATTTCAACTTTGACAACATCATCGGTTGCATTATAATTCCATTGTATACTTGCTACTTTAATCTCTTCGCTTGCAACATATTCTTCATGAAATTTATCACCTTGTAAACGATAATAAAGACATGTTTTACCAACATTACGATCACCACGTATAATAATTTTCACTGAATGAATGGATGGAAAAATTTAACAAAAATCCAAATCAATATTAACAAACTTACTATTATATTGAATACCACGAGCAAATTTTTTTTGTAAATATTGATCCATAGGTCGATGGCCATTTTTATTCAATAATTGTTGTTGATGTTGTGGATCAGAATTTTGTTTCTGAAATTTTTTCAATATAAACATTTTTGTAGTTGTTTTGATTTAATAATAACGATAGATAAATAGATAGAACGATATTTTATCGAATCAAAAAAAAAAAAATGAAATACCATATGGTATCAATCAAACAGAAATTGAAAATATTTTTGAATAAAATTTCATAATTTTCTTTCTTTTTCACGACGAACAAAAACAAACGAAATATGAACAAATTGACGTTGATGACGTGTGTGTGTGTGTATGTGCGATGGTGAATTGAATGTTGTTCAAGATTATCAATGCATGACATACATTTTCGGTAATGATAATTATTTATATATCAGGTCAACACACAGCTATATGATTTTCAATGATGATGATGATCGGTTTGTTCAACGGATCTCTCAAGAAAAAAAAACCCAAACATAAAATTGGTTATGGATAAAACACTGCGACATTTATATAATCCATATGACTGACCATAATAATCATCATTATCAGTTTGATTTTTTGTTTTGATATAGAAAATTTATCAATATAAAAATATCTCATATCTCTCATTGAGTCAATTGGGAAAAAATGCGAAAAAAAAGAGAAGAAAACAATCATCAACAACTTTTTGATGTTCTGACAATAGATGGCGCCTGCTTGTCCAGTTTTTTTTTTTGTTGTTGGAATTTGAAACGTAAAAAATTCGGTTATTCATTTCGGGAATATTTGTTTTCTCCAGAGACTGACGATATATGAAAAACAATTACAGTTTACAAATAAATAAATATCGTTGGTGATGAGAACGATAAAATGCAAATAAGCTTCAGGGGAAATAATGATGATGATGATGATGAAAAAAGTCAAACACGTGACTTGATTTGAGGGGTTTTATTCAATTCCGAAACTAAAATTATAAATTGATTTTCAATGAAGAAACGAAACAAATAACTAACACGTATTAAAAAGGCCCAAAAAAAATCAAAGGACAAAAGAATTTTTAATTTTTTTCATCATCATCATTTACATTACAAAAAGAATCATTTGCATTTGAATTGCGTAATTCGAGAAAGAAAGTGAGGGAAAAAAAATTGTATGATTAAGTAAGTGAATGGCACCGACCAAATCGATCGATCTATCGATCGGACTGCGCGTGTTAATTTTAAACGCGTGTTATCCACACACAAAAACACCACGTGAAAAAATTCCCCATATCCAATGTTTGATTCAAGCCAAATCTAATTGATTTGGAACAACAAAAACTATATGTGACAATTAGTAATACACACATCTTATTCGTGTTTTCGTCGTTTCATCATCATCATTTCAGGTCATCAATCTCGTATAGAGAAGTAACACACATCACACACACATATGTATCTTGTCATTTCGATTTTTTCCAATGGATTTTTTTCAATCAAATCCATATCATCAAAATGATGATGTTCAACAAACACACACGTGTCACACGGATGATGATGGATGTTTTGGATCAAAGAAAAAAAATTTACAGAAAAAATGACCATTCGGACTTCTATTGGAATGAATCATTTATTCAAATTGGAATGATTTCCTGTATTTCTCGAATGAAAATCATCATCACTTTTTCTTTATTCGATTTGTAATGATTAATCGATTGATACATTGTGTTTTCATTTGTTTTTTCTACCGTGTTTGTTTAAATTGGAAGAAAAACCATTGAAAATTTATCCAGGGAATTTTCTTTCGTTTCCGAAAAGTTTTCCATTTCACAATTGATGAAAAAAACGAAAAAAAACGACCACCGACCAAACTGAATTTCGAGAAAAACGAAATGGTTGAATGAATTTTTTCTCTCATTGCTGAATTTAAATTGGATTTTCTGTTTGATTAATAATAATAATTTTTTGCAGGTAGATAATGAACTTTAACCATATAACAAACAAACATACAAATCATTTTCAAATGATAAGAAATTACTATGATCATCATCATGATTGCTAAGTTAAATTAAAGTAAAGAATTTTCTTTTTTTTTCCAAAATATTTTTGGTAAAATCCACAAAGTTCACATTGATGACATTACAGAATTCAGGGAATGATGAGAAAATGTTCATCGAAGCGTTAATTGCGATTTTTCTGAATGAAAAATAATTTCTTGTGGTGGATGGTTGTAGCGTGAGAGTATCATATATATCGACAACAAATAAATAAATACCATCATCATGTGAAACGAATGAATATTTTTTTGATGATTCAATTTTCGATTGTGATTTTTCCATTCATTCTTCATTGATGATAATTATATAATAATGATACATTTCATAAATAAATATTAGATTATGATCATCATGATGAGAATCAATCATAATTGAAATCACCTTTTGACGACAAAAATTTTCAATCAATTTTTTTCGAGAGAAAAATTCATTCGCCAAAATGCCATGAGCGATTCTGATATCGTTGATGACCACTGGTCATCAACACTATACGGCCAATAAAATATGATGTGACACGTGTTTGAAATGGTTGAAACGCGTGTCATTTTTTTGTTTGTTTGTTTGAATGAAAAATTTGCAAACAAACAAACAAACTTTCAATTATTCGGGCATATTTGTTTTGAAATAAATAAAATTTTACAAACAAAAAGGATAAGCGTGAGATTTCAGTTCAAGTTTACAATTTAAATTGGAAAAAAATTTGACCAGAAAAATATCGTTTGATTCATTTCCATTGCAATGGAACTGACTGACTGACTGAATCCATTTTATCGAAGCGGTTAAGTTGTTGTGGCTTTAGTAGAACATAACCACACACAGTGTTGTTCAGAAAGCCAAAAAATATGGGCACCATAATAAATCACTTGAATCAGCTCTTTTTTCTCCATTCTCAAACAAACAAAACAAAAAAAAACATTGCAGGCCGAAATTGAATAGAATCTGAATTTTTTGTTTTTGCTTTTTCTAGTTTTGGAAATTAAAGTGTTAAAAATTCTGTCAATGAGCATAATATGATGATGATGCATATGTTGCACTTATCAACCAACCCAAACCAAACCAAACACGCACATCATTTATATATAGAGATATATGAATGATGTGAACCAGAAATAAATCAAACAAGCGCAAAATGAAATAAAATATCGATATTTGATAGAGAAAAAAAGAAAGAAAAATCAATCGATATTCAACGAAGCAAAAGAGAAATCTTTATTCGAAAATCGTTCTCTGTAAACAAAAAACAAACACGTGTAATGTTGACCATATCAAATTGAAAAAAAGGATCCATTTTTTTCACCAAAGGAAAATGAAAGAAAAGGATTTTGTTACTAAGATGGAGTACAGAAAAAGATAAAGAAGCCATCCAACCAAAATACCCAAAAATAACGATTTCGATAATGTGTGTATAAAATATCTAATTTTTTCGGTTTGTTTTTCGTTTCGCTTTTTTTTTGATTATCATTTCGCATCATCAACACATCAGCGACAATTTTTTACCATTGGATATACTGGCTGACTGTACCACACATCAGGATTGGCCTAATGTGGATACAAATGGCGCGATATATACATGTTATATATTCACTTTCAAGGCACCGGTCACATATATAATATGGACCGCCCAAATATATATCAAACAAGGGTTTATAAACCCAAAAAAGATTGGTATATATTTATATAACCAACACCAGAGAAAAAAAACAGTAGCAACAAATACAAACAAAACCAACACAACACAGTAATGTACAGCAAAAAGACATGGATGAAAATATTTCTGGTTCACACAAACACACATAGAAAATATATCTCTATGTGATGCATATCTCTCTCCACACATTCTCATAAGCATAGGGAGGCAGATACCATAGAAATTGTGTTTTTGTATTTTTTTTGTCTGTAGGTTTTTTTTGTTGAAATCGACTCAGTTCCAGAAACCAAACCAAAAATATTTTGTGGAGATAAAACTCCAAGTTACAGAATGAATAAATGATTTTGCCATGCCCGTTTTTATTGAAAATTTATAGATAGACAGTGAGAGAGAGAGAAAGAGAATAAAAGTTTTGGGCGCTAAAGATATCCCAACAAACAAACAGAATCAACATTCAAAAAATATCGTCTTTTTTGAATCGAATATGATCCTATCCAAAATTTTTTTTCATTTCTTTTATTATTGGTTCTATTTGATGCAACTGTGATGTTTTTCTCTCTCTCTCTATTCATCTTTTTTTTCTCTATGATTTTTTGCTGTGAAGAAGCGGTATTTTCAGCAAACAAGACAGCGAAAGAAGACGAGTATAGAGACCTATAGAGATGTATCATTGATGATGAAAGCATATGGAAAGAGATGATCATTGATGATTGAAAATATTTTGATTCGGATGTTGTTGTTGTTGTTGCAAACAGACATGATGAAAACATAAAACATGTCATCACTATCATCTTACATTTCAAAAAACATAAACTTTTAAAGCAAAAATGGTAGTGATGTGAAAAATTGAGAATTAAGAATTGTGATTGACTATTTTGTGTGTGCAAAAAAAATTTCTTATCCAACGTTTTTCAACGGATTGTGTGTTGTTTTGTTTTTTGTTGATCATCAAACATTTCAAATTTTCATTTTTGCTGCTGCTTAATTTCTTTGAAATTAGAAAAAAAAATCAAGGTAAGTGATAATCAAACTTATTACCAAAAATCAATAAATCAAAAAATGACCACAAAAAATTCATTTCAATCATCATTATGATGATGAAACCAAACAAAAAGAAAAAATCGGGTTTCAAATTAATTATTTCCATTTACGGTTATTCTTAATGATTATGGTTTTGTTTTTTTTTCGGGTAAAAATTTCTTTCATTCAGAAATTCTCAGTTTCTTTCACCATTCTATACCCGAAAAACGAGAAATACAACCAAAAAAAAAACCCGATCCAAATCGTTCAGTTTGGTTTGGTTTTTTTCCCTTAATTCTTTGCTTGTCGACGACAACGACGATGGTTATGCACAAACACCAGCTGTCTACACCGGTTTCTGATTATACACAGTTGACAGTTGGATTCTTTCGTTTTCTTTTTCGTATTTTTCGTTCCAGAGTTTCACCACCATCACCGACTAATTCAGAAACAGGGTTCTGCATCAAAAAAATGTCCGAATGACATTTTTTTCCATCCATCCATCCATTTGATTTTTTTTCTCTATTTTGTCGGGTTGCCTAGGCTTCCAATTCAACCAAATAACTAACTAACAAACCAGCTAGGATTCGATCTATCCATAAACCATTTTCTTATAATATTCTCTAGGAAAATATTCTTTTTTCTCTGTCTCTCTCTTAATAGTGAATTTCAATTCAGTCTTTTTTTACCCAAACGATCAACAAAAAAGAAAAAAAAACGAAAAATTCATTCACTTTACTCAAACGATTATTCAGAAATATTCGTCGTCGTCATCAACATCGAACATAGTCAAAATGGCTTTTTTATTTAATCATTTATTATTCTCCAAATGGCTATTCAAGGGATGCCAAAATAGGCAAAGAGAGAGAGAGAGAGAGAGAGAGAGAGAGAGAGCGAAAAAAATAGCAAAATATTTTCCAGTTACCAAGCCAAACAAAAAAAAAGCGAAAAAGTAACCAAAATTGTTGTTGATCAAAAGCAAAAAAATTTGCCTAGAATAAGTACTGTTTGTTGGTTTGGTTTTTTTTGGCAACTTGCTCCAAAGATTGATGGACTTTTGTGGAATCGATTGGATCCAAAAAACGAAAACAAAACTGAAAACAACAACAAAATCAGTATGTATGGTTGATTAAGGTTCCAGGAGAAACAGAAAAAAAAATCTCCATGTTTTTGCATCGAGATTTTTTTTTTTGAAAGGTTTCTCTTAGTCGAGTTTCGTTTGGTTAAAATACTGTGTACAAAAGTTGTATTCAGCAAACATTGAAAAACGTAGCCTAAAAAAAATCAGTTTTTGCGTGGATACGGTCAGTTCCATAATGGAAAATCATTACAAAATTACATAATTCAGTCATTATCATCATGCTAATTTTTGGTTTTGGAAAGATGTTAGAAAATATTGTCGGTTAATTCGGTACATTTTCATCATTGATTTAGTCATTTAGTCTCCCTCATTAATTGATTAATAATTAGATTTTATTAGTTGAAAATTGAAACAACAAAAATGACTATTTAAGTATGTGTGGTCAACGAATCGAAAGAAAAAAAAGAGAAAAACCATTTCGGCTATTTTAGATCAATATATTTCAGATGGATCGATATTTTTTTTTTTTTTGGCTTTTACCAGATGAAGTTATTTTTTTAGCCAAACTAATTAAATGGCCATATAATCAAGTCAAGTGTGTGTGGTCTGATGAGTTTGTTTTTTTTTGTTTTTGGTTTTTTTTTTCATCTAATCGATTCAGACTTGTTTTTTTGAAATAAAGTTAACCCAGTGTTGATGATGATTTGGTTTGACATTATCACAATCACAAGGATATTTTTGTGGTGATGTTTGGAAGAAATTTTTTACTTTAAAAATAAAAAAAAATCACATAACTTTATAAAGAATTTATCAAGAAAAAAAAATTTGGGTGAGATTATCGAAATATATAAAGATTATTATTAATCCCCTATATTGGAAGGATTTAAAAATTTTTTATAGGCAAAATTTTACAAACATTTTTGTTTTTTGTTTGTAAATTTCATTATCATCCCATATGTTAATTACAAAAACAAACAGGAATTAGAAAAAAAACCTTGACTAATTTTTTGTTTAATTAGAGCAGTGACCAACATTGTATTGATCATATGCTGATCCAGTTATAGTAAATCCATCTTCTTTGCTCGTACTCGTTTAATCATCATATCATCATCACCGTAGTTGTTTTGTTTCGTTAATCAAATTAATCCATCATATTTTCTGAGAGGGAAGGAGAGAGAGAGAGAGAGAGAGAGAGAGAGAGAGAGAGAGAGAGAGAAACAGGAGATGACCATATAACCTTTTGTATCAATCAATTTCAATTTCGATTTTTATTTTCATCAATCAAATCAGTTTTGAACCTCTATCCATCATCATCATTTACATTTTACATAAAAGATTCATATTTTGAAGCAGAACAAACAAACAAAAATTGGATTAGCAAAGACAAACAAAAATGTAGCTACCTGATTTTTTCAAAAGAAAAAAAAAAGATCGAGAAAAACAAGAAAAATTACATTAGCTACTTTTGGCATACTTGATATCTATTGGGATTCAAAATAAATTAAAAAATGAAAAATTCATCAATGAAAAAAATGAATATAAGAAAAAATTGGTAGAATATTGACAACCATTCATTACAAACAACCAATTTTTTTCATGTATAGACATCCATTGAATTTCATTTCATTTTCACATCATCCATACATCACCAAACCATTCATTTTTTTACAAAAAGCCATAATCATCATCAATGAATTTTTCTTATTTTTTTGATCAAAAATCAATTTCAATTGTTTTGTTTTGAATCAAAACAAAACAAATAATCAAAAAAAGAAAAAAAAAGAATCTTCAAATGATTGATTGATGATGGTCAACAACAACAACAAGAAAAGAAAAGAAAAACATTGAAAAAAAACATCTTTTCAACAACAAATCCAAAACAAATCAATTTCCATTTGATTGATTTGCTGTTGTTGTTGTTGTTGTTTCAAAATGTGGATACAAACATGATGATGATTATTGAAACAAACAAACAAACAGCAAACATTTTGAAATAACATCACCAGAAATGGAATTCAAAATCAATATAATCTTCAAAAAAAAGCAAGTAGCATACTTGATCAATCGGAAGAATTGTTGTTGTTTACATACAAACAACAGATAAGAGATGTTACAATTTTGAAATCTTATCTTGTTTTTCGTTGTTGTAAGGGTGATGTGTTTGTCTTTTTTCAAACAACAAATATCCAAACAAACGGATAACGTGCGAAATCATCACTTAAAGAACAACCACTTGAGAAAAAAAGGTCATAGTTGATATACACTGGTTGTATGTCAATAATATGTACGAAAAGTGTGAATAGAAAACCAAATCAAACAAATATAATCTATACGTGTTGTTGATAACAAGACATGAGACAAGAGATTTACAGAAAATATTTCCAGAATAAAATGAATTAGGTAAATCATAATGATGTTTTTTTTGTGGTAATCTTTAACTATTACAAAATGTAGTGGTTATCAATAACCTTTGACAAAAATTTGACAACTAAATTTCTTTTCGTAGTAATTTTTTTGGAACGGCTAAACAATTAAGGTTAAGATATCTAAGACCAAATCAGAATCGAAAAAAATAAATCTCACAAAGTGACAAAATTGTCAAAATAGAAAAAAGTGCTTGAGATTTGCCTACTTCATCATCATCATCATCAGCAATAATTATGCTCCATAATTATTACCACACACAAACATAGAATGATCGACAGGATATTGTATTCAATAGAAACAAACCAGAAAATCAGAAAAAAAAGAAATCAAAATCAAATCAGTTTAAGCAGTTCAATTCAAGTGATACTCGACACAATAATAATATTAAAAAAAATGATGGTTTTCAATAATGATTATTATGTAATTGGAACAAAATATTTATGAAAATCTTGTTGATAATAATATTTACCCGATAAAGAAAAGTGGTGACAGCACGTGATGAATTTCCCTCCAAAAAAAAAGAAAAACCGAAAACACAAAATGAAGAAGATTATAAGAGTAAACACACGTCAACTTAAAATTCACAATGGACACACTTTTGGCAGAAAAGATGCTTAGCTTGTTGAAAATGTTTTTTGGGAAGAATTTATAATTCTTTTCTGGGAGAACAACACACACAAAATTATTTTCACATAATAATCGATTATTTAGATTCACAAAAAAAATTAAGTTATCAAAAATTCAGTAAATCAGAACATCATAATCGACGATGACTAATTCTACATTAATTTTATACTGAGATTGTTCAATGATGATGATAGCCTTCGATCGATCGATTTCGATGATCAATAATTATTATCATTAAAAGAAAAAATAGAGGATGTTTTTTATGTGGACATTTATTATCTTTCGGAACACTCAATCTTTTGTGTGTTCTCGATGGATTGTCGAAAAAATGGACGAAAAAAAAGGTGGCAAAAAAGATTTTCTTTATCACATCATGATGATGATTATCATTCAATTCAACATTATCGATGTTTTCTTTTTGGAGATGATTATTATTATATCAAACTAATTAGCAGGTATTTCATTTGAACACACAAAAACACTGTTTGGGGCATACAATTCAATTACGAAGAAAGAAAAACATCTTTTTTTTCACTTCTTCCTGTAATCGTGCTTTTCTTCAATGCCTGTGAAAGTTTCCTCTGTGAAACATCCATATATAATTAATGGCCAGGTATAATAATGATAACACCGGGTTAATAATAGATTGAAAAAAAATTAGATTCGTGTATTTCTTCATTGAAAATTATAACTTTGTTTCATTAATATTCGAATCGTCGATCAAAGATCATCCAAAAAAAGTATTTCAAGGTAAAAATCAATTTTTTTTGGTGGATCTTTTTTCCAATATTGTCAAAGTGTTAATGTTTTCATTTTCATTGAACAAAACAAGGTTTTTGCAATAAAGCATCTTCAAAAGACAAAAATTCATCAAAAAAGATGAAGATAATTAATTCAAACTTTGTTTGTTTTCATTTTTTTTCTGGACAAAATCAAATAGAAAATCGATCCAATGATTGATTGATTGATTATCGATAGATAGATTGAACAATGATGTAACTCATTCTATTCAAAGTTCAACTTGTATGTCTGCATTTCATCAGTATCTAAGATGATCTTGAAATTTTTTTGGCTTGAGTAACTTTCATTTTGAATGGTCATTAGTTATTGATGAAAGGGATTGATGGACAATAACCATCATTGTTGATGTTGTTGTTGGTGGTGGATGATCAATCAAAGATCAATCGATTATTACGTATTACGATTGCGTATTGTCATTTTCCGAAAAATATGATATTTTCAAAGTATCATCATCATCATCATATCACCATTTTATTTGATTTGGAAATTTTCAAGAAAACATTGTTAATCTTTTTGGATTGACCTTCAAATCAATCAATCGATATTGATAATTGATGAAAGATAAACGTTATGACATCATCATCTGATAACAACAATAACAACAAAAAAAATGCCGCCAAAACAAATCACTCGGAAAACAAACAAAAACAAAGGAAATTTATACCCAAACCAACACACAAGGTGTAAATAGTTGTTTTTCGAGCAAAACAACAAAAAGACATTTCCCGCGTTTGAATGGGAAACAATAACGTTCGATATTTGTTTATTATCATCATTTTTTCCGATGATAATGATGTGGTCAGAAAAGAAATTAAATCGATGATCAGGTGATCATCATAATCAGGTTTGTTTATTTATTTGATTTTATTTCATCATCTTTTCATCTTTTGTATTTTTGTTTTGTATTTCGCCACAATTTTTTCAGCCATCTTAAATGATTTTTTCTCTCCAAACTTTATGGCTGTCATCATTTCACCAAATCATTATTTTTGTGATTTGAATTGAATCGAATGATATCATGCTGTTTTGATGATGATTATGACCAATCGATCACTTATCGATATTTGTTTGATTGATTGAAAAATTCCTTGCTGCTTTCTTCCTGTATCGATGTGAAAGGAATTGAACCCAAAAACAAAAATTATTGGTTAATCTGATTTTCTCTAAAATACTGCTGTTGTTGATGATACTCATTCCAATAGAATTACATCAGAATATCATCAGGTAATAATTAAAATGTTATCATCATCAACAAAAAACTTATTGATGATGATAACATAATGCTTATCACTATTGATAATAGTCTTATGTCATCATCGTCATTATCAATATTTGTTTCCAATAATGTTCCAAAATAATTCCCCGTATGCTTTCATATTGTAAAAATCAACGAAAAAAAATCCCTCAAATATCACATCTCATCACAACACGTTCCGTCTCCTTATCATTTCTAATGTTGTTCTTCGGAACAAACTTAACGAACGAACGAAAAAATCTTATCCTTCTCTCTATCATCTGACAAACCTTTGATAATGATGATGATTTTTTTCCCCAATGTTTTGTTTTCCCATAATCATACCAGGTAAGTGTTAAATGGTATTGTTTTTGTTTCGTTGTTCATTGATAACACTGTCATTCTTTTTCTTGTTTTGTCATTTTATTGGTGGTTCTTTGCTTTGCTATGTTTTTTTTTGTTTTGTAAAAAGTAAGGCGACATTACTTTGTTTTTTACCTTTTGTTTTTTTTCTGATTTAAAATCAAAAAAAAACTTTGATGATAATGATCATCATCATTATCATTATCGACTGATTGGCAACCAGCAATTGTTTTTAGTTTGTGTGGTTTCTGTTGTTGTTGTTTTTTGATCATCATCCAAGCCAATCGAGTTGGTTGGATTTTTTTTCTCACTTTTTTTTCTTTTTCTGACAAAATACGTAATTTTCAATTTGGTGACAATGTCAAAATAGCAAAAAAAAATCTGCGTGTTTTTTTTCTATGTTGTTTCAAATCGGATCAAATGAAGCGAATGAAACAAACAGAAAAAAATGTCACCATGTTTTTCACTTTGATGATGATGGAATTTCAGTGATGGCGCCAACTCGTGTTTTTTTGGTAAATAAATCCACAATCCAGTCAACCATTCATTTCATTCATTCAATCAATCAATCCAGTCAGTCAGTCGATTTTTTTAAGCAAAGTAAATCAGAACAGAAAATTTGTTTCAAATTCTTTTCGTTCGTTTGATTGATTGATTAAACCTATCATTTTTTCGGTTTGGTTTGAAAAATGTTTTCTTTTTCTCCCAATTTTTTTTTCTCCATAATATTTTTTCACCTTTCTTTTCCAATGATCAATTTCATTACAAAGTTTTAAAAATTTTCTTCTTTTTTTTACTAAATTGCAAATCAATAATAAAATCCTCTTCTTTTTCTCATCATCATATTAGGTGCGGAATTGGAAAACAGACAGAAAACGACGATGATATGATCACCAATATCATCAGACAATTATCTTGTGAATTTTATCAATTATTTGTCTAAAACAACAACGAAAAAATTTCGCACCAAAAAAACAAATTCAGCCAAAAGAAAAAGGATTCAATTTTTTTTACGTTTTCGTTTTCTTTTGTTTGAAATAAGAACTAAACAAACGAAAACGAAATTTGTTTTTTTTCACATCCACATTATTCATATTTCGAGGTTATTTCAAAATTTTTACAATCTCAATTCACTTTCACTTGATTGATTGATTGAATCGATTTTATTTTGTGGATCGAATGCGTTTTGATAAACGATGCTTTCTTCATTACCACCTCCACCAGCAACATCATCCATAAATAATACGGCCGATTTATCAGCCAGTGCAATTACTCCAGGATCTAATCATCATCCTCATCATCATAATCCACAAATAACGAACGGACATCATCATCATCATTCGAATCATAATCCACATCAATCAAATAATGAAATGTCACCATCAACACCAATGGAAATTGTACAAACACCAATGGAAATGATTATGATTGTTTCATCATCATCATCATCAACATCATCATCACCATCAACATTATCATCTTCATCGATAACATCGACAATGATAACTACAACAACAACTACTAGCGCCACCTCTGCAACTACTGCAATTACTACAAATAGTAATAGTAGAATGTCAATGATAAAACATCAACAACAACAACAATGTTTATGTATTGGTTGTCATCAACCAATTCGTGATCGTTATCTAATGTTTGTTAATGAACATTATTGGCATGAATCATGTTTACAATGTACTGTTTGTCGTATAATACTCACGAATTCGTGCTATATACGTGAAAGAAAAATTTATTGTAAAAATGATTATAATAAGTAAGTACAACCAACAAGATCGAAGATGAAACTATTTCTTTGAATCATGTTTGATTGATCAATGATTGAATATCTAACTGTGTGTATCAAATGATTAAGATTTGTTTCGATCGATGATGTTTGATTTGTTGATTGATTTGAAAAACAAATAATATTTACTCATGGCATATATTTTTGATTTTGTCTAGTACAAACACACCTGGATATCAGATTTTCCATTCGATAATAATCAATTAGAAATATCCAAGTATTTTTGCAATCTTTGAAGAAAAAGCATGAAAGAAATGTTGTTTTGAAATCAAAACGATATGTTTCCTGGAACAACAACAACATTTATTCTGAATTTTTTTGTTTCAAAACAAAAAAAAATCTCCAAACATACAAACATATGCCATGTTTTAAAAATCAATGTTCAAATCAAAGAAGCAACAACAACAACAGAATCAAAAAAAACTGTTGAGAATTTTTTCGCCAAGTTTTCTGTTTTTCCAAATCTGTCTGTCACATCACATAAATACATACACTGCCTGTGTTCTATTGTCGTCGGTTGTTATCGTTGTTATCCATCCATGTTATTTTCATGCCAAAAATATTCTTTCTTTCTTTTTTGATTCAAATGTGTATTCCTGTGTTATACTTTTTCGTTTTTTTCCAGTTGAACTTGTTATGACAAGCTGTTGCAACATCCAACACAAATACATATTTTTCCTAAAAACATAGAGCAGAAAGATCCATACGAAATTCTTTGTCACTTTTTTTTTCACATGTGACAATCATTGAGCAAAAGCGAGAGAGAGAAAGAAAAAAAACTTTGATTCTTTTGGATTTTTTTTCGTTGTTGCATTGCTTGAAAATGTTTGGTTGTATCCATTTTCCTTGCTGAATGAAAAAAGTTAAACATGGATTTTTTTCCTGAAACATTTTTTTGAAACTTTATCAAACAAAAAATACATATTTTTCTCGGATGAAACATGTTCATTTCAGAATCTTTTTTCATTTTCGTTTCTCAATTTCAACATTTTTTGAAAAACGGAAAAAAAATTCAGAGATTTCAATGTTTTATTTCGGTTGAAACACATTGAGAAAACAAGACAATAGGATATATTCAATTTAGACAAAAAAAAATTAATCCTGAAAACACAATGGTGTAATAGAAGAATATTCACCGAGAATAAAACCTTTTTTTCCCAATATCGAAATCAACACACATAGAGAGAAAGAGATTTTCTCTGGGTGTTTTTTATTGTTTTGTTTTGGGTTGAATTGACTTTATTCCGGTTTATCAAGGGCACAGGTGGCCAAATTCAACGATCCGAACAAATCAAGAATCTGTGATTTTTTTTTTTTTTTTTGTTTCGAAACATTGTCGTTTTTTTCTTCTTGGTTTGTTCCAAAAAAAAAACATTTGATGTTTTTTCTCATATTTTCCGTATGACCATTTAAAAGATGCCCGAGTATTGTGCGTATTTTAAACCCGAAAAAAACAAAAGCAGAAAAAAAACTTTAATGTTTTTTATTAGAGAAAAAAAAATGAAATGAATAATTTATTGTTGTTGTTGTTATTCTCCCGTAGATATGAATAACGTTTACGTATAATTTTTACGTTACATAACGCAAATGTAATGTGGTATGGTGGATGTAAAGCTTTAGGCGCCATTAAACTCTGTAAATATTTTTTACAATTAATTTAACAAATTTTTTCGGGCGTCATTTACGTTTATTCATAGTCGATTCAATCCGTTTTTTTCGCGAAAAAAAAATATTCAAACACCTGTTCCATTAATGGATCAGTCATGTTAATCTCGAATAACCCATTGGGGAATTATACGATCAATTTTTCATTCAATTTGAAAAATAACCCGGATCAATAACCAAAATATAGCCAAAATAAGTTTTTCATGTGGATTATGTTTGTACTGTTTGTTGTTTGCCAATGTGAATATGACATGACTTATGGCTTGTTTACATAATCCAAAATACACGAATAAAACTTGCGTAGTTTTTCATTCATCCAGTCATTCAGCCAATCGATTACAACTTTTTTTTGGGTTAAATGTTATTTTTTTGTTGTTGTTGATAACTTTTGCTAATAAAGTCATTCATTTTATTCAATTTTTGCCTGGTCATTTTTGATCGACAATATTAATCTGATATGAAAACAAAATGCAACTAAACTTATTTGATCAATGAAAATTATTATGTTTTTTTCGAGTTTTATCTATCTAATCTAATCTATCAGTTTTTTTTTGTTTGTTTGATCTGTATATACCAGTCTTTCTCAACCTTCGATTTTTTAACATTATCGCCTATGGAAAAAGTGTGCCGCGGCACACTGGTTGAGAAAGGCTGGTATATACCAACCAACCAGAATAATAATCAAAGACAAATTACCCCCAAAAAAAACCATGCCGACAATATGAACACTGTTAGTTAACGAGTGTGTGTTTGTGTCAATAGTGACAATCTTTTTTCCGTTTTTTCCAGTTTTGGATCGTTTTTTTCTATTTGATCATCCCAAACAAAAAGATTACCAGGATACTTCCCCTCTAAGAGCAAAGCAGCCCGAAAAAAAGGTCAGATAATCACTCACCACTATATTCACTCACTTTGGATCAAAATCCTGTTCGCTGTGTGTGTGTATTTTGTTCATAAATTACTTACTTGCTTCATAGTGATGAACGTTTAAATAATAATAATAATAATAAAAATTTCTGGATCGAAACACGTGCTCTATCAACGTTGCTCTGTTGACACGTGCAATTTTTTTTTATTATAACAAAACCAAATAGCCTTTTGGGTACGTGTGTGTTCTCGGTACACAATTTGATTCAAAAGACCGTATGATGTTTCCAATTTAACCCAGAAAAACAATCGTGGATCATTTTTGCTTATGGGCCACCCAATGTAAAATGTTGGTCAGTTTTCATAATTAGTCATCACCATCAAATTATTTCCTTGAAACAAAAATCAATTGATTCAAATATGATTGATTTCAAATATTTTTTTCGGAATCATTTAAAATTAAAACAATCAAAAAAAATTCATTAGAAAAAAAAACATTTTGTGGTCTACTGTCACGTGTTTACCGTTACGTGTTTTTCATATTTTTATTATTGAAAAAAATTTCATCACTTGTTTTCCAAGTAAAAAAAATTTACGCATCAATGCAATTTTCCATTTTTTCTTTTGGTTTAGAATTAATTTAACAATTTTGCTAATCAAAATGATGCATACAACACACACACACACATAGGATTTGGCTTTCACATGACATTAATGAAGATGTATTTACTATCTAAAACTCTATTTCTCGCGGTGTGAAACACAGAATTTTTAAATTTCTAGTCATGTCTCTATTGCTCTCTCTGCATGTTGATTATTCCTGTATTCAAAAAATTTATTTTTGGATCATATTTATTCTGGTTGCAAAAACTGGTAAACTTTGAAACAACCAAAAACTCATCAATCAATGTATCGTTTAATTTTATTTCAGTTTTTGAATGAAAAACTTTACATTCACACTCTGTATATATAGGCTGATCTCTTTCTTTTCATTAAATAATGTAAATTTTTTCTCTTGGTTTTATTTCGACACAAAAATTATTTTCCAATTTCTTTTTTTTTGCTTTATTTGCATGTGATGAAAAAAATTTTGAAGAAAAAAAATTCATTGACAGTGCTGACTGATTGAGAACATAATGAATGAAATGAATGGGATGTGCAGTGTTGACAAGAAATAAAATAAAATTTAAACGAATAAAATGATCCACTTGAAAATATCTTTTTTTGCAAACATTGATTGTTTTATAGGACCAAAAAGGTTTTTTCCAGTGATGTTGTTGTTATTGTTTTTATAGCGCCCATTCGTTGTTGTAATGATAATGATGATCAAGTGTTGTCATTGTTTAGTTTTTTGTTTCTCTCCATTCAATTTGAATTGTTAATTTTTATTTCTATAGTTAAGCTTAACCAAAAAACAAACATTAAGCTAAAAAAATGATTCTTGGTTGTTTTTTTTGGTGTTTAGTATGAATAAACAAAACAAAAAATCCATAAAGATAATGTTTTTTGGTTGTTTTATCATCAATGATTCAATCTTCCAAAAACAAAAATCCTCTCATTACAATCCGATTCAGCCATGTTACCAAACAAAACAAAAAAGACTTTTTTCTCATCTGGTTTGGTCTAGATCACATCGAATGGGCCATAAATGAACAAAAACATACACCCATAACTCATGCAAACAAACAAACAAACAAACATTATGTTCAATGAAAAAATTCAGAAAAAAATCGATGATCCATTCGATTTTCTATCTGGAATTTTATGGCTTCCTTTTGTTTTCAGCGGATCATCGTCATTTGTTTGTTTGTTTGATGATCGAAAAAATTTTTTTCGTTCATCAGACACACCAGGTCTCTTGGTTTTCTCTTTGTTTATCTTTTTTTCTCTCTGGTATGTGTCACTTTATAACCAAAAAAGTGTTATAATCGTAAAAATTTTATTCTGTTTTTCATTTTTGTTGAAAAATCAAGTTTTTTTCTTCAATTCTGTAACAGAAAATTTGGTTTTTGTTTTTGTCAATTAAAATTGATTATTCGATATATGGGATATATTTGCAAATATATTTCAATTGGATTTTTGTTTCCATTTTCAATAAAAATTTATTATTTAACTCTGTGTGGTGTTAGTGTTAGTTTCAAATCTTTTATTCATTCAGTCAGTCAATGAATTGGAATAGAAATCGAAACTAATTTATTTGAAAAAAAAATTCTTTATAAACTCTCAGCAGGAAGAATATGTCACCAGTTTTTACTACTGTTACTATAAAATAGAAAAAACATGTTTTAAATAAATAATTTTCTTTTTCTTCTTGATTCTGATTTATATATTCATATGATTCTCGTACAATTCACACTATTTCCAAATACAAAGATGTCATCCAGCAAAAAAAAGGACCACTAACTAAGATTAAGGTCATCTTTTGCTATCGAAAACAAATATAATTGCCTTTTGTATTTGATATTAACGAAACAAACAAAAATCCTAGATCCTAGATCATCATCATCATCATTGATGTCCAAAATGAACATACATAGATAGAATTCCTGGCGATTTTCTTTCAATTCTATTCACGCAGAACCAAGAGAGAGAGAGAATTTTTCATCCTAAAACGGAATTGCAAAAAAGCACGTTTTATATGGATGTTTACCACATGCAGTGTGTATAAACGACGACGACAGTTAGCTGTTGACATTTTTGACATCCTTCTTTCAAATCCCTTTCGAACAAATCCGCATCCAATATTTTTCTTCTTCAAGTCAGGCTTTTTTTTTGTTGATTATAATAGCCATATAGTGATGTCATTTGTTTTCATTTAAAGCACAAACATCGATCGATGTTTTGTTGTTTGATTGCACCAGCAACCTGATCGTAAGCTTTTAATAAAATCGGCTGATCCTTTTTTTTCTCTGGTTGGGGCCATACAATTAATGAATTATGACCTTTTCTTTATCCAACCATAATTCAGATGTATATGTTTGTTTATTCCGAAATATCGATTGTATCGATGATTTTTATATTCATTCAAAACATAAAAAACCGAAACGAACTCTGAAAAATTCCTTTGGATCAAAAAGTTTTTTTTTGTTTTAAATACTTTGAGGAGCCTAGTCTGGAATGAATGAATGAATTTTTCCCTTCTCTCTTTGTTTTTGTTTTCGGTTGTCATCATCATCTTGTTGTCGTTGTGACATATAACCATCAAACAAACAAGCATATTTTTTGATGTGAAGCAAAATGCAGAATGTCAAAAAAAGAAGAAAAAAGAAAAAATATTTTCAGATTCGTGTTTCCCTGGTTATTCGCATTTCATCGCAACACAACATTTTTTTCGGCTTGTTTGCCTTCCTGCCTGCCTGCATGTGGCTTAAACATTTTTTTCATCCCAATTTTTTTTTCATTCTTTTTAGCCTTGTAGAATGTGCCTTTATGATGATCAATGAATGAATGTGAATTTGGATGTGGAATTTTGCTTTTTTGTCCTGTTTTTTTTTCGTTTCGTTTAGTTTTGATCTGTAGAATGGGAATTTTTTTCCTATTTTTTTTGTCTAAAAAATGAGCACATCTTTTTAGACATTCAGGAATTTGAAGAATTTGTTTTTGCCTTTTTTTCTCTAAAAAAAACATCCCAATCCAGCATAACACACACGCGTTTCATTTTTTTTTCTTCCTGAGGATGATTACGATGATGATCGACAAACATTATCGTCATTTGGTTTGGTTTAGTTATTCGATGACTGAAAGTTGAAAAAAAATTCAGTTAACCTATCCTGGTATGAATGGTATTTATGTCTAGTGCATGGTGTATGTTCTCATATCAAGAATCATTAGCATCCTTAGTCCTTGAATATTATTCATTCATTTTATCGATCCATTTTTGTCATTCACTGGCTAAAATATTTTGAAATATTCTGCTGAACGAAAACGTTTTAGATGAGAAAAGAGTTGTGACGGGTTTAAAATGAAAAAAAATCTAATTTCTATTGAATCATTTTTTCTTCAGAAAAAATCAATCGCCACACTGATGATGATGAATAATGAATAATTGTGGTGAGAAAATGCCCGAGGATTTGTTCACACTTGCTCTGATTTGATCTTTTATTTTTGTTACAATTCTTTTTTGGAAGAAAAAAAAATCATTCACACACGCACACTTCTTGTGAACCAAAGAAAAAAAAATTGAATAAATAAAAAGGTGGCGTTGGGATTTTTCGGACACTTTTTTCTTTCCAGCTTTGTTTGCATCACTTCACCAGCAACCAACCAACCAAACCAAACTAGAATCAATTCTTTTCAGTAGCTTTATTTATTTGTTTAACAGCTCAATCATCATCATCATCATTTTTGATCAATTCGTTTCTTTCGTTTTTCATTTTTAATTCTAAATGCTGTTGCTATTGAAAGAAGAAAGATCCAACCTAATATTTGAACTTTATCATCATCATCATCATCAATGCTTGAAAATGATGAGGATTTTTTTTTCGTCTTTTTCCTGCCTTGAAACTATTTTCTCTTTGGCTTTTCCAAACACTACGGTTATAGACACATATAAACATTCGAAAATTTATTTTTCTATTTTTTCGTTTTCGCTATCCGGATATTAAATATTTACATATGATGATGATGATGACGACAATTCATTGCTATGGTGTTGATTTGGTAGGTAGTGTATAGTAGGCGGAGATGGGAACCAACAAAAAAAAGTCTATATTTTTCTTTACTGATAAAAATTCCTATTTTTTTGTTTTGTTTTGTTTCCGAAATGAAAAAGTCTTCGATGATGATGATGATAATCACACATCGATGATGCTCGACTTGGCTTTGGTTTGATATGTTGCAATTGGTTTTGTTTGTTTGGATGACAAAAAAAAATTTTCGTTTTTGACTTACGGGCATATTTGATTCGAAAAAACATTCGTACAAAGTCTGTTTTTATTTATTTATTTCGTTTGTATTTTCTCTCGAATGATAGAATTTTCAGAGAAGAAGAAGAATTTTCTTCACTCACTTTTTCGATGAATGACGTTTGAAGAATTTTCGCTTTTTTCGTTTGATGAAAAAACAAAAGTCACATGTTTGTGTGGGTGCCAAATTTGCCAATCTTTGTTTGTTTCGAGATTTCGATGAAATTTTGCCAAAAATAATGATTTTGTTGTTTGGTTTTTCTTCTATTTTTGTTATTATTATCATTGATTAATTAGAATCTTTCCCTCTCTTTGTTGTTTGATTGCAAAATTGAATTTTTTTTTCTTCAAAAAATTTAATTATCTCAGAATAGAAATTAATTCAAGTGAAACAAAACACAAAAAAAACAATACGATTTTTGTTTCCATTGATTAGCTGTATTCAGATTTTTTTTTGTGGTTACCCGAGTGATTTTTTTGTTTTGTTTTACTTATCAATCAATCAATCGAATCGATTGATTGTTGTCATCCACACAATTTGAATGATAAGAATCCAAAATTAATCAAAAATTGATGAATATTTTCTCGTTCAGGTATCGTATAGCTGGTCAGATTCACAAATCACAATCATACATTTTTTTCATCATCCAGAATTGCCTTCAAATCATTCTGAACAACAACAAAAGAAACTTTAATTATATACATCTGGTGCAATTCAATATTGTTTTTTTTTGTTCTGCTTTGTTTCTCCTCCAAAAAAATGATATTTTCCAATCTAATAAGATATTATTGAAAAAAACGACTGGAATATCGGCTTGGTTTGATTTTGTTTTTTCATATGCACCTTTGATTTGTTGATGAAACAGTATAAAGAATAATATTCCGAACATAATATAAAGTTTTTTTTTGTAAAGTCTTCTCTTTATTTCTTTTTTTTTTTCATTTCGCAATGATGGGATGAATGGATGCAAATCATGTGCAAAAAAATATTGTATTTTTTTCATCATTATTATTATCATCATTGGATGATGATTTCGGAACGATTTTATTCAGTCAATCGGTCTGGTATATTGGTGAATATATAGTTTATTTGATAGTCAAGAGTATAGTTTTTACTTTTGTTTTGGTTATTTGAATATTATGATTCTCTATCAAAATATATCAAGTGGAAATCACAACCTGAAATCCTAATAATAATAATAATATTCTCGAGCATCCATCGCACACACACACATACAATACAGGTTCACAATTTTTTCACCCAGTCGATTGATTTCCTATCAGTTTTTATTGTTTTCAATATCTTGAGATACACCTCTCTCTATTTCTCATTTTGATTTTCATTTCGTTTGTTTCCAAATGTTTTAATATCGAGTCAGGAAAAAAAAAGATTCAAGAGTTAGTGAAACAAAAGAAAGACAAATGAAGAAATGAAATGGAAAAAAAAGATATTCGCAAAACGAAAAAAAACTTCTGTTTCTTTTATTTCTGAATGAATCGAATTGGCAATTGATGAAAAAAAAGGAAAAAGAAAAGAAAGTTAATAATAATAATCAAAAATAGAAACAGTGTAAACAATTTTCTTTATCATATATTCTTCGATTCTTTTTCATTGATTTGCAGAAAAAGAAAAAATCCAAATCAGAATCGACCCCTATATGTTATATGTGTCTGTGTTTGTGTGATTGACGGATGCTCTATCTACACACACACAAACATCTCTCTCTCTCTCTCTCTCTCTCTCTCTCTCTCTCTCTCTCTCTCTCTCTCTCTCTCTCTCTCTCTTTCTCTTATCTAATATGTTTGTTTACCCGAAAATCATCACACACTTAAACGATGGGCGCCAGAAGTGTATTTTTATTTATTTATCTGAAAACAAAAAAAAACCACTTGAGAGTTGTCGTCAAGATGAGCAAAATTTTTTCGTTTTTCTATTTAGATTCACAATTTATTGATTAATTGTTCAACAAAATATAGGAAGCTTACCGTTTTTTGTTTTGTTTTTGTTTTAGTTAAGCTTTAGTCAAGTTTTTCTTCATTCATTCATTGAATTTTCAGCCATTTTATTTTTCTTTGCTTTACTTTTGTGTGAAAGAATAACCTGAAGAAATATCTAAAAGAAGAAGTTTGCATTTTTTTTTATTTGTCAATGTTTTTTGTTTACTTTTTCAAGAAAACATTTGCATCCAAATGACTTTTTTGTTGTCGTTGTTTTCCGTCGTTGTGATGAAATTCGTATTCGGTTTTTTTCATCCATCGCAAACAAAATCATTCATTGAATTAATTCTTTGGAAACTACCGGTTATTAATAGAATTCCACAAAAAAACGGGTTGAAAATCAGTTTCCAAATAGGAGATTAAAAATTTTATATCTGGAATCTTGTATCAGGAATACAAAGCACGAATTTTCAACAAAAAAAATGTTAATGTTGTTCTCTCTTTCAAAGTCTCGTTTCCTATATATAAAACGAAAAATTGAAAATTGAAAAAAACTTGCATCCCATCCCATTAAGTATGATCATCAATGGAAAACATACATACATAAAACAAACTGGATCAATGAGAGAGATTAACGTAGAGAAAATTGACAAGCCAAAAAAAGAGATGTTTTGTCCAGAAAGAGAAAATTAAATTTCAAAACATCAACAACAACAGTTTAACTTAACTAATAGATTTATTTATATATAGAATCCCTTTTTGTTTATCAAAAAGAATTTTTTTTTTGTTGAAAGAACTCTGCCTTTTATTTTTATCTTTTTAATGTGGAACGTGCTTTCCAATTTTTTCGTGTATCTATAATGTCGAAATTTTCTATCTTTCGTTGTGTGTGTGTGTGTGGGTGTTTGGTGGACAGAATCAACAATAAAACGAAACACGGAATCGACACCGACTGTGTTTGTCGATTCCATACGACAAGAATATGTGATTATTATTTGCTCCATAAGCGGTCCAAAACAGAAATAATAATAATAAAATCCAACCAAATTTTATGACTTGTAATAGTTTTTTTTAAAAAACCTCTGATGATGATGATATGAGAAATAAATATCATTATGTTTTTTTCGGTCTATTTCATTTATTAGATGGTTGTGGCCAATGAAAAATAGAATAAAATTTGAAAAAAAAATTAATGAAAATTTAGAAATCAACCAAGGACTGGTTTTTGTTAGACGTCTTTTACATTAACATATTTTCGATTATAAGGAAATAATTCTATTCATATATGATGAATATATCCAAAGTAAAGTGTTTTGTAAGGCTTCCTTTTTCGATATATTTATGGAATCAATAGAATTTCTAACATTTTTATGTTTGTTATTGAATATACAATTAAACATTGTTTTCTTGTTTTGTTTTCCAAAATTTTCCATATAGAATATATGCAACAAAATGTACAAATTGTTTGGAAACAATCAATTCAAATGAATTAGTTATGCGTGTACATGGTTTCATTTATCATTTATCCTGTTTTTTCTGCATATGGTGTAAACGACAATTGAAAAAAGGCGATAAATTTGCCTTACGTGGACATCAACCAATTTGTGAAATAGATTTATCAAAATCATCATCATCATACGGTATGGAACAATCACATCATTCGCATTCACAACATTTACCATCATTAAATCATCATGATATTGTTGCTGGTTATGATGATATGATCATCAATGGATTATCCATTACACATTCACCAACAACAATAATATCCGATAATAAACCACATTTGACAATGTTACAACCACCATCGTTATTATCAAATCAATCTAATCATGATAATAATTCATCGGATCATCAATATTCACCACCAGCAAGGTCATTAACTATCTGTGATTCACCAATGATCATTACTAAAAATGATCAACAACAACAATCTACTAATCAACCACCAACGTCATCATCAAATTCATCATCACAATCGTATCAATCACCATCCCATACTACCAATAATAATTGCAATAGTAATTCTTTAATGTTAACCAAAAACAACAGTACAACAAGTCCAACAACAATTATCAAACAAGATGGCCGTCGTGGTCCAAAACGTCCAAGAACAATATTAACTACAGCACAACGTCGTGCATTTAAAGCATCATTTGAAATTAGTCAAAAACCATGTCGTAAAGTAATCAGATCAGATTTTTTTAAAAGAAATTTTTTTCTAAAAGAAGTTAATTTCAATTACAGGTACGTGAAACATTGGCCAAAGAAACTGGCCTCAGTGTTCGGATTGTTCAGGTTTGGTTCCAAAATCAACGTGCTAAGGTAAATTATTGAATTGATTGATTGCTTGATCACTTATATATTGATTGTTTTCATAGCTTAAGAAAATTCAAAGAAAACAACAACAACAGCAAATGTCACAAGGTGGAACATCAGGTATACTAATCGGTAATGGAAGTGAATCAGGCGGTTGTTTAGGTTCCAGTGATAAATCAAAAGGTTTGTCTGATTGTTGTTCATCAATAAAAAAATGTGACATTTATTTTTTATTCAATTTAGACGATACATCAGATGATGATGACGACGACGATGATGATGATGATTTAAATGATAATGATGATGATGAACAATCATCACAACAATTTTCTATTCCATATATGTTACAAAGTCCAGATGCTGGTAATTAAATTGTTTTTTTTTGTTTAATTAATCAATTTGTAATTAATTTGAAATTGATGTTTATTTCAGGTTCATATTATTCAGGACGTGGTGAAGATGATGTTTATACTTGTAAAAGCGAATTGGGCTGTATGGATGATAGTGAAACAAGCCTATGTGAATTGGATGATAATAATAGTTCGATAATGAGACAGAATTCTGAAGCGGATCATTGTCATCGTTTATCATCATCATCAGGTTCATTATTAACAACAATAATGTCAAATAATCCTATATCATCAATGTTTTCACCACCACCTTCACTACAACTATCATTGCCATTACCATTATCACAACATTCAAATGGTCGATCAAATAATAATATGTTACACTCAACAACAACAACATCGACAACATCATCATTGCATATGACCAATACATCATCATCATCATCATCGATAACCAATATGACACCAATCGATAAATTGTATTCAATGCAAAGTTCTTATTTTAATAATCCATCCGAATGTGAATGTTGATTGTACAACAATAACCAAAAATACGTAAATTATCATCCTTCTCTGTAATCATCATCATCATGAGAATTTCAAACACAAATTTTTCTTTCGATTTGATTGCAATTAATTGGCTAGTCGTCTACTTATTCACCATCATCATCATCATTAGCATCATAATTCAATTTAATTTATAAAATTTTGTTTTTCTGTTTAAATCATTTCTTCTTCTTTTCCATTTTTTTTGTTTGTTTATAATAGAAAGTATAGAATCATTCTCAATCATCAATATATATTACATTATACATATTTATTCAGGAATTTCATTTTCACAGCTAAATATATACCAAAAGAAAAACATATTGAAAAGACACACATTGCAATTATCATCATTATTATTTGAAAAACCGAACGAATTTTATTCCAAATAAAAATTGTAAAACAAAACAAGATTTTTAAAAAAATATTTCCAAAAATAAAAACCATATATTTCGATTTAGTTTTAAGTAAATTTTTTTAAAATTATTTTTCCCAAATTCAAAATTGGTCAAGAAAACAAACCGAAAAAAAGTGAAATACAAATAATTTTTTCTATCTTTCTGAAACTGATAAAGCAAGTGTAGTGGAAAAAAACGATGATGATGATGATGATAAACGTTGCAAATGTGGATGAAATCAAATCCGATGAATGAATTGGATGGATGAATGCATACGACCAACCAACCAACCAACAAGGGTGAGGTAAACGTCATATTGCATGAATCTGGTGCATAGGCATAGATGATGATGATGATTTGGATGAAGAATCCGGTATGAAACATGCTCCGACGGACACGGTTATTATTATTATTATTATTCGGTTGCTTTTGAAAATGATTCGTATGATATGGTGTGTATGGTATGTGCGTGTGTTGATGTTTGATGTTTGTGTTTGTTTCGAACCAGGACAACAGCTTGTCATCATCGGATTGGATATAAAGCATGGTATTTTTTTATTATTTTTTTCGTTTTTTTTCCAAATATAAAAAAAAATATGAAATTCTATTGTCACCAATGCACACCGAAGAATAGTTGTTGTTGATGTTTCCATGTTTGTTTGTTTGTTTGATGAAAACATGGAAACAAAAAATAAAAAGCAGTTTTTTTTTGTATTTTGCCTGTCTGGATGAATAAAATGATGATGATAATCCATAAATCCGAGAAAATGATGATAAATTATTATTCTGTTTGGACTTTATTCAACGAAAACCGCCCATAAAATTATCACCCATACCACCCATGCCACCGCCGCCAATACCACCCATGCTACCAATTCCACCCATGCCACCCATGCCACCACCACCTAATCCCATTTCGGATCCAAATCCACCAAATTTTCCGCCCATACCACCTGATTGCATTAAAATTGGATGATGGTGATAATATTTATAAATGGGTTTATGTATTGGTATATGTATCGGTATTGGTACTATTTTTTTGAAAATGAATGAAAATAAAAAACATTTTAAAAAATCCAAAATGTTACTTACTAAAATCATGATGATCATTATGATGTCCACTGATAATAATAATATCACCACGTTTCTTTTTTGCATCAACATTTATTATGAGAATGATGATGACATGGAAAAATAGCAATAAAAACCAAAGATTAATTAGATAATTTGAATTTTTCATTTTTTAAATTTTCAAGTTGAACAACAAAAACAAAACAACGAAAAAATCCAAGATGAATTTATGTTTTTGGAAAACCAATGGTTTTTATATTCAAATACAAACAGCCAGAAAAACATCAGACAAGAAAATGTTTGTACCATTTTGTTTGTCAACAACAACAAAATCATTTTACCATGCAATTAATTAACAGTAACGAAACCAAAAATTAATTACTTTTAAACAAACATATATTCTGTGTGATATTCATTCCATCATAGTCAAGGAAAAAATTAAAGTAACATATTTACTTTCCGTTATTATCGTTCCATTTTTTAAAAGGAATTATATTGTCGATCATTTCCCGATTTTTGTTAACCGGAAAAAAACATTGTTCAGGTTCAATTGTTGGTCGTGCATGAATTCACCAAATATGTTAACAGATCAGATTTTTCAATGATTATGGAAAATTAAACTTGAAAACTTTTACTTTTTTCTCATTTTTCAATATTCAAAAAATGATTGATTTGATTTGAATAACAAAACAACTGATCTTTATGATGATTAATGTTGTGTTGACAGCATCATTATAATCGAATTGAATTCGATGAAAATTTTTCATTTATTTTTCGCTTAAATAAATAAACATTGTTATTGATTTGAGAAGAAATTGATTGATTGATTGAATGACGGTCTTGATTTCGGGCTATATTGAGTTGTTGTTGTCGTCGTCGTCGGTTAACCTTCTCTTTCTCTCATTATCGTCGAAATAACCGTCGATAATGACTTGCTTTTTGGGATAATTTTTTTCATTGTTTGGTTATTCAATCAATTTTCAGAGTAATTAAAACAAAAACAAACAAAAAAACCACTCACACTGCATTGATTCAAGTCATAATTGTCACATTTCATTTCATTTTTTTCTTGGTCACGATATTGTCTAACCGCAATACGGAAATATATCCTCCAATTTTTTTTTGGTTACTGACAATAATGATGATTAAGTTATTTACTTTCTCCTGTGCATTGTGTGTGCATTGCTCTAATGAGAGATGTCATTGTTTTGGCTATTTGGTTTAATCAGTAATTAAAATAAAAGAAAAGAAATAAAAATGATTTTATAATTATCATTAATTGCATATATGAAAACAGAAAATATATGATTTTTTCCAATTCAATATGATAAGATGCCATAAGGCTAGTCCCTTTTTTTCTTTCAGACAAAAAAAATGTTTGATGAATGTTGCTGTTGATATTGCGTGATGATTTAGATATGAAAAAGATTCTCTCTCTTTCTCTCATTTAATTAGCCAATTAATGAAATAAATTTTTTGATATAAAAACGAATGTTTCACGATTTATCCATCATCTGTGTCATTTTCAAATCATAATATTTAATCCGTTTTTTCAAAAATTTTCATTCTCTGCTGTGTTTGCTAGTGTCATCAAGAACCAAAGATGCGTTTTTTATTGTTCATCGTTATTTCATCATCATTAGCGATTGTATTGGTCGAATCGGGTATGAGTAAAGGTGGTGATACAATTATTTTTGGCGGTCATGGTGGTGGTGATGATCATGAAGAACACAAAATGAGTATGTTAAATGAATGAATGAATGAATTATTCAATGTTGATTCTTTTTATTTGTAAATCAAAGTTCCAATACCAATAATGATGCCACAGGCAAAAACATATCATCATACAAAAATTATACCGATACATATCCCGGTACATGAACATCAACAACATATTATCAATGTTCATGGTGGACAAGGTGGACATGGGGGGTATGGTGGACAAGGGGGCTATGGCGGAATGGGCGGTTATGGATCCGGTTATGGCGGACATTCAAATGGCTATGGTTATGGTTATGGTGGACATATTGATCATCATAGCTATGGAGGTGGTTATGGACATGGTAGTCATTATGGTGGAAGTACTAGCCAAGGATATGGTTATGGACATGATGATGGATATTCAGGCGGTTCTTATAGCAGTATGGGAGGTAGTTATGGCGGTTCCGGCAGTATGGGTGGCTATGGTAGTTCCGGTGGTATGGGTGGCTATGGATCTTATAGTAGCGGCGGTGGAAGTGGTGGCTATGGCGAAAGTGGTTCATATGATTCACATTATAAATAATGTTGACAGTTTCAAATTCCTGACCAAAAAAAATAATAACTAAACGATCGATAAATAATTTTTATTCATTGAATGAAATTTGGAGAATTTTTTCTTATATTTTATGTCATTAAAAAAATCTTTTGTTGTATAAATTTTCAAATAAATAAAAAAAATAAAAATAAACTTTAATCGATTTCCGAATGGAATGATGTGTGTGCCATGATATTCATTTATTGTTAGATTTTCCAGATGGTTCAGACAAAGAAAATACATATTTTTCAGGAAAATTTATTCGATCATCATCATTATCAATTGAAAATTTGAAAATTCCAAAACATCTTTAAAAGTGTTCTGTGTGTTGTTGGTTGAGAATCATAAATTCTCCTCGTGATGACCTTTTTTTCTCATTTCATTCACAGAATGTTGCCAAAATTTTTTATTTTTTCGTTTTTCATAGAAACCATTAGCCCTGTTATTGTTTGTCGTTTGATGATGTTGATTTTCCTGAAGGACTGAACGCACAAGTGTACTAAATGATCTTTGCGCTTATTATCCATTGATGATGTTCAACCGATAAGGTTAGCCTCTGCAAAAATCAAAATTCTGGTATGAAACACATGTGTGATGATAGATCCATCAATGATCATCATCATAAGCTTAGTAAATTTTTCGGTAACCGGTAAATACGACTCGTAGTAACGATCTTTTAAATAATCATTAAATTATTTCCACACTGTGTTTAGCAGTTTATAATGATAATGAATTTCTGATGACAAACTTGATTTCGACGTGGATGATGATGATGAACAGCTTGTTAACAGCAGTTTTCGATATTATATTGACTTTCGGAAACGAAAAAAACATTATTCATTTATCCGTTTTAAAAACATCAAATCAAATTTATTTCCACAATCATTATCAATGTGATTTGATTTGAACAATCAAAAATTGCAATGTGATTTAAAAAAAACAGGATATAAACTCTTTCTTTTTGCGTTTGTGTGTAAAACTTGATTAGGTAAATATTAAAAAAAAGAAAATGTTAACAATATTTATGGTTGAAAATTTTTGCTTTTTTCTCTTATTTGGAAATATGACATTATCACTTTTTGTTCGGGTTTTTCAATTAAAAATTCTTCTTCGAACTCCGAAACCGACGAAATTTTGAACTTCGAATATTTTGACTTGTATTACTGGCATTATTAATGATAATATCATCATTAGAATTGCTCGATAAAGCAGCCGAAACAATATCCATATCGGTCATTAAATCTTCACTACCAGATTCGGATGAACCGGATGATATCAAACGTGAATTGAAATAAACTTTTGTCGATATATTCTTTTTACGATTTTTATACATTTGATATTCATTTCGACGTAAGCTTGTACGTAATTTCATTACATTTTTCAATTTGAAAACAATTTCATCAACAGTATTTGAATCGGCTTCAAATTTCAATTCGATAAACATTTTTCCATTCCAACAAACAATTTTGAATATATGTCGGCCTAATGCAACTGTAAATTTTTGAATAAATTTAAATCATTGTTGATCAAATGAAAAAACATTTGATACATACCTTGTTTATGTAATTCACAATCAACAACATCTTCGATATTAATGTTTCTTGCTTTGACGCCCAGAATTCGTGAAAGAAATTTTCCAGTAAAATGACTAGATGGATTATTCATTTTGGGTGTTATTTCTAATTTAGTTTCCGAAATACCCATTTCAATTGGTGAATTAGTAAATTTTGTGATTAGATTAACATCGAAACATTGATAGAGTGGTGCTTTCATTATATCGATAAAATTGGATCCGAAATCATTTGGATCACGAATTTTTTTCGGTTTCAATGTGGCCGCATTCGAATTGGTGTCCAAATTATGCAATGCAGATGATGATTTATTCAGACGTAATCCTGAAATTCCTTTTGGCAACGATGAAGCTACAATATTGAAATCAGAATTAAGATTAGTTAAAAAATAGAAAATTTTTTTCAAAACCATACATTTTTCTTTAATTGTTAATGTATCGGATGATTTGGCAGAATCGGATTTCGCACAATTTTCCCAAAATTTCAATGAAAAATTGATCGATTGATTGTGTGGATAATGTTTACCAAGATATCGGGAAATAGTTGAATCTAAATCTAATGAAATACCGGGCTGTGAACATAATTCCAGCTGACAATCGACAACATTTCTACTACGAAAAAGATGTGGACGTCTTTTCTTGATCTGTTCGATAATTTCATTCAATTGTGTTTTGGTTGAATCGAAAACAAATTGCGAAAATACATCTTCCGAATCAATATGGCTTAATGAAAACAGAATTAATGAAAATTTATCATAAAATCATCATTATACTTACACAGTGACAATGATTCTGGTTTCATTTGGTATCATTGCCAAACAAGGAAAATCATAACGTTTTATTTCATCATTAAATTCTAAATTTGGAAATTCATCTTCGACTTCACCATTTTCTTCACACATTTTTAATGCATATGCTTTTAGATTTGGTTTCAGTGATGGACCAATTTGTAGATGTGTATAATGCCAACAAATCAATCCAATTAGATCACAAACACGTGCATCCGACCGAACAATAACTTCGATCCAATTTGAACCACAATTCAATCCGGATAAGGATTGTGGAAATTTTTCTCGAAAATCATACGGTTCGAATTCGGTGTTATTTTTTAAAATATTGAAAAATATTCGCAAACGTTTTGTCGATACGGTACTATCAACAAACCGGCCATCAAAACGTGTGAATTCATTGAATGGATTCATCGGTGCTACCGGCGTTTGTTCGATTTGTTGTGTAAGCATTGATTTTCTTCGCGGTTTTGATGACAAATCTTTGAAGATTTCATCGGTGGGCGTTTGTTCAGATGACTCGATTTCTTTTTTCGGAAAAAGAAATGCACGATATGCTTCGGTTTCATCTTAGAAGATTAACAACAAAATTATGAAAAAGATTACCAAAGTTGATCATTACTTACAATAAACATTTTCCTTTGGATCAAATTCCAATAAATCACGTTCCTCTCGTGGCAATTGTTCGGCATCCAATACGATACGTTTGATTTTGATTAAATCATCATCATGTTCATCGGTTGAAACAATCGGTGCCATACCTTTCCATTGAACTAATTTAGTTTTTGATTGTACTTTACGTTCTTTTTTTAATTTTTCCAATTTTTGTGCAGTATTTGATCGTCGTCGTATACCGATTTCATATGAATCATACATTATATCCAATGAATGTGTCGGTTGTTGCTGATCATCATCAACCAACTCGGATTGATATTCTAATTCGGTTTCTGTTGTTTATTTCGATAAAAGGATTAGTGTGATTGAAAAAACGCTGGAAATTTACTTACTTTTTAATAATTCAATTTCATTATTTTGTTGTTGATTGGGATGATGATCATTCAAATTATTATTATTATTGATGGTATTATCATCATCATCGTCGTCATCATTGTTGTTGAAATATTCATCATCATCATCCGAATAATAATCAAAATGTTGATAAATAGATTCCACTGGATAACGATTAGCCGATTCATTTAGCATAACCGTTTCACACATTCCAGTATCATCACAGGTAATAAATGAATGACGGATATGTGATAAAATGAAACGTTTATCATCACAAAGTGACATTTTAAAAAAAATCTCTTCTTGATCTTGATTTCTGACTTGGTAGTTGATTTTCAATTATTCATTGTGAAAAACAAAGGAAGAAAAATTCCAAAATTATCACTTTTTTGAAATAAAAATTGAATTTTTGTTTCAGAAATTGATCAGAAAAATGAAAAACAAAACAAAAATCATCTGTGTTTACATTTTTTGTTGTTTACACCGATTTATGCGTTTCCTCAATTCGTATACAAAGTCACTGCTGCCATCTATTATCGACAAATGTTATTGAAAAAATATCAAAAAAAATCAATTAAATACGCAACAAGCGTAAAAAACATGAAAAAAAACAAATTTTCATTTTTTTCTGTCCTTTTCTTGATTGAATCATGATTGATGCCGATATGAGAGAGTGAGCCAGGTCAAAGTTCAACGAGAGAAAAAAGTCGTGCCTTTTGAATTTGTTTTCTATCTGTGCATGATTCATTCATTCAATGATGATGATGACCGAATTCTCGTGGCCCCGACCGTTCTACCCATCATCGATTGTGAATGTTGGACTCTCTTCGCTTTTTATCATTTTCATCAAAAAAAGCATATCCCCCATGACATTCCATTCTTTGAAAAATTGATCATATTGAACCGAGCTAAACCAACGAAGGAGGAGAAGTGAGGGGATTCTGACATCTGTCAATCAAAATCAAATTTTTTCCCCCAAACCATTTCAGTTTTCATTCAATATATTCATCATCATCATCATCGAACATCATCGAATATCGGAATAATCAGAAAAAAAGGTTCGTCATTATTATTCAGCTTTAAACATTGAATTTTTTCTTAATGAAAAGCAAAAATCATCATCATCGAATAAGCGAATCGAATTTTCTGGTTTAAATGAAGAATCAAGAATTGCATTTTTTATTCGGTGATTTTTTTCAAAAAAAATTCCCTCCAAATTTCCCCTGGAATGAGTAGTGGTAGTACCCAAACAATATTATTTACTTCTACCACTGATTTTATTCAAAAATTGTATTATGTAACGATAAACAATTATGTAATTTTGGGAAAATTCTTGAATTTTTCATTATGAACCAAATACAAAACAGGCCACCTTAATCATCAAATATTGAAGATCAATGTCCAACTGCATAAGAATAAGATGTTTGTGTGTATTCAAAGGATTTATGTTGTAACAGAAACCAAAAAAAGGTGTGTTTATTGTTTCACTTTGCTCCGCCTATTTTCTTCTTTTTTCTGTCTCAAGTCAATCATCATCATCATCAATATACTGTTGTTTGTTGTTTGCATTCAATCCTTTTTGAAACATCTACAAATAATATTGATTATTATCAAGTGATCGATAATAATTAATTAATTTTTGTTTGAAAATGTCTTTTTCCACATCGATCGAACACACCAATTGATTGACTGTAGAGGAATTTCGGGCGACATGGACAATGCATTGAAAATTAAAGAAAAAGGTTGGCGCAATGATTGAAAGTAAGGCGTGACTTAATGAGAAAAAAATCATGTTAAAAGAAAAAGACGCATGTGAAAATAGAGACAGCCAAGCCTTTTTCCTTTTCTCAATATATATTCCTGAACTAGCATTGCAAGCCATTGGCCATTGGCTTCGTCTACTAAGTAGACGAAGTCTAGCTTAGTCATAAGGCCAAGTCCAATGCAAGCCAGCCATTTGTTTATGTAAAAACCAAAAGACCCTTATAAATAAAAAATGCAAGCCATCCATTTTTCGAGCATGCGCATTGAAATAGAAAAAAGTGTTTCGTCTCAGCCAGCCAGCCAGTGTTTTACTTTTTTATGTTATTAGATGACTGACAGACATCCATCCATCCAACTTTTCATCTCATCATCATCTCTCTCTCAATCGCGCGCGCAAACCAAAATTTGTTTCTGGTTATTGTTGATGAGAGAAAGACATATACACATCGATGGATTCCTCGTGGTCGCCCCGTGTGTTTGTTGGATACCAGAAAAAAAAACAGCAGCAGCAGCTGTTTAGATAACGAAAAAGAAAACAAATCCTGCATGCACAGTTTTGAATGAAATGCGCGCCAACCAGGATCTTTGTTGTTGGAATCAATTTGATAGTAGTATAGAGATATGAATGTTTGAATCACACCACAGGAACATTGTGGTAGTGGTGTGATTCGTGAATCCATGAATCCAGTATTCAATAATTCCACTACCCCTCCATTTTTTTTTGCTTGGAAACATTTACATTTCATTCAACAAATATACCTCTATACCAATTTGGATAGTTGGAAACTACGATTATCCTCGAATAGTAGTAGCATTGTGGATACCAACGGGATCTCTCTACCTCTACCTTTATCTCTTTCTTTATTTTGTTTGATAAGTTGGATACCAACCTAACCGAACAATGATTGAACACGGACCTCTCTCTCTCTCTCTCTCTCTTTCGAATACCGACTTTCATTACACAAGCAAAATTCATTCATATCATTTTGCTCATACGTATCATACACACATTGATTGACTGCTGTCAAGAGAGTTTTTTGTTGTCTGCTTTTCTCTTTCATTCGATTCTTGTTGATCAGAATTGGTTCATTAATCTATGCTGCTATTTATGATTGTTGATGTCTGTTGTTATTGTTGATGTTTCTCTCTTTCGCTGTATGCATTATATACGCTCCCGCCGTCGTTGATGTATCCATCTCTCTCACACACAAACAAACACACAGTGTGTTTCTGTCTTGTCGCCGCACCAAAAAAAAAATTTCCATTTTTATTTTTGCTTTAATTCAATACAAATAATAATATTCTTCCATCAAAACATCAACAACCAAAACATTCAACCGAACATCAACAACAAAAATCCATCCATCAATCACAAATAATAATCGTCGACATTTTTCTACACACGCTTAGACGACAGATTCTTTTTCAGTGAAAAGAAGATATTATCCATCATCATCATAATCAATTGATTATGTTTTTGATCAACACTATTTTCCACAAAAAAATAAATAAATCAGTGAGAGTATTTACTGCTCTGAATTTATGACAACAAAATAAATCTGTCAATTTAAATATCAAAAAATTAAATTTGTTTGTCAAAATTGAATCAATCAAATTCACCTGTACGAATCGATTGATTGATTGATTGATTGAAATCAATTATTATCATGATAATTGATCATTTGATAATTTAATCGACCGGTTTTTGTCTGTTGAATAATAATAACAACAACAATTATCTTTCTGTGTTGTGTTTTGTTGATGGTGTGTTTGGAAAATTTAAAATTGAATTAATTAATTCATTTTTCGTTTTTTAAATTACTTAATAATTTTTCATCAAAAAAAAAATCAAATCATTCAACCCTATCTATCTTCAAAGAAAAGGTAAGATTTTCATTTCGTTCAGTTCAGTTCAGGTGTGTTTTCAGTGAATTAAGATTTTCTAATTGTGTGTGTATTTCTTTTCGATTGTCATCATGATCATCATCATTGTTGTTATTGTCATTAAGTGTGTGTGGTCTTTAAACGGCCTAAAGGCGATATTCGATTGACAATCAATAATCCCTGATTATATTTTTACCTTGTGTAATACCTTTTTTCTTCCTGTTTTTTTGTTTTGAAGAATATTTATTTTTTTTATTACCTGTTTCATTCATTTTGAAATGTGATTAGTTTTTGTTTTTTAAGCTACTTTGTTTTTTGTTTTGCTGTTGTTTTGTTCTTGTTGTCCAATTCTTTGTGTGTGTTTTTATGGTTTGACAAACAAATATACCTGTTGTTAAAAGATTTTTTCACTTCAGAAAATTTCATTAAACAAATTTTTGTTTATTTGAAGAAAAATTAAAAAAAATTTCCGGAAAAATTATTGAATAAGGGTGATGAACCAAACAATGAACAAAAAAAAATTTCCCAAAAAAAACAAACAAACAAGAATCATGAATGAATGAAAATTGTTTAAAAAAGAGCCATAATCATAATAATCATCATTGTAAAAATAATAATAAAAAAGCAACAAGCTATAAATGGGCAATGAAAATCAAATAACAACAACAATGTTATGGGCGACATATGATCCATATTTTTTTGTTTGTTGTTTGGTGAATGATTTATGATGTGTTTGTTGTGTGTGTGTTTTGAATGTTCTTTTTGTATTGTTTGTTATGTGTTTAGATTCTTACCATCTACGCACACACACACATTAGCGATGATGATGATTGTAAAATTTTTTTCTTTCTATTAAATGATGTTCGGTTGGTTTAGTTTTTGACTGGCGTTATGTAATAACCATTATTTTTTTAGGAAATCATCCTCCATAATTTTCGTGTTATATTTTCCCCGGTTAAATGTATGGTTAGGGTGACCATTGTTGTTAGTTTTTAAAGAAAAATTTATTCATTTTTTCTCCTTGTTTAAAATTGTTCATCATCATTAATTATTTGAAACAAACCAGAAAAAAATCTTAGCAAAAATAATGAATCAAAGAATCATAAATAAGTGATATCGATTGACGGTAGATGGCGTTGTTATTGATTTAAGAATTTTTTCCGCCGATGAATTTTGAAAGTGGAATTGAATTTGATTTGATTGACATTGGAGGGAAATAACATTCAATGTTTTCATTTTAATATTCTTCTTTTCATCATCATCATCTGTACAAATAAATGACAATGACAAAAAACACAATATTGGTATGTTATTGGTAGATGAAAGAATGCAATCGTCGATTATTGATAATCACCGTAACCGATGATTGTCACATAGAACAGGATATTGACGATAACAAATATCATCATTTCGTGTTTCTTTGTCTGTGTGTGTCGTATGATTTGAAAATCATCATTATCATCATCATTGAATTTTGTTTTCTATTCGATTTTTATTGAAAGTGAATCAAATCGATTATCATTTTGTTTTTGTTCCACTGTCGATTGTTTCATCATGATGATCATCGTACACCTATGATGATGACAAAATAATTTTTTCGTTGTTGTTTTTCAAAAAAAATATCATTGTTTTCATTGGAAAACCATCAATTAATTCATTATCGATTGATCACATTGATTCGATGTATGGATGATGATGATGTTGATTTTTTTTTCGTTGGAAGGAGATTTTCATAAATATTCAATACAAATCCGAATCCAGATAGAGAGAGAGAGATAATGTTTATGTGATTAAAAGATGTATTAATCATATTTTTCGTTTCTGCTGAATTTATTAATTAATCAAAATGCTTATGATGATAATGATGATGATGATGATTTTGTAGAAAAAATATGATTATACTGAGTGTAAGAAAGATTAGTGAGAATATAACATCTTTATTTGAAAGTAATCCTGAATCTCAAAAAAAAATCTTGATGCACCTGAGAATTTCAAATGAAAAATGTAAAAATCCTATCATCATATAAACAATGTGGGTGTTGTCTTTTCCTATTAATTTCATTTCATTTCATTTGAATGAAATTTATTCATTGCTTTTCAAATGATGATGATGTTCTTGTTGCAAAGAAAAAAAAGATTATTTTAGTTTTTTTTTCTTCGAATGATGGTGATGATTATTTACAATTCACTGCATGAAGTCATTCATATTATCATTTGTCGACGACCAAAACTTTTACTTGTTGTTGTTGTTGATGCTATTGATGCATGTTTCAAGCAAACGAGAAAGAAAGAAACATTCAGTTCAGTTTTTTCTGTGGTTTTTGAGATATTTCTCTCTATGTTGGTTACAGAACAAAACAAACTTGAAATGAAAATTGAAAAAAATTTACCTTTTTGAAAATTGTCTTTGTTTTATCCAATGTTCATTCTTCCTGTCTCTGTCTCTGTGTGAATATTTTGTGTTTGATTTTTCGTTTGTTTGCAAAACGTTTCTGCCCTGTTGCAATGTTTGGTTAGTCTATTATGATGATGATTTTCGTATTTGGAAAAAAATCATTAAGAAAGCAAGTACGAAAACAATTGTCTACCCTTGTTGTTCATCATCATCAAATGATGATTTTGAAAAAAACGTGAAACATTCTAACTAAAAAGAAAATGTTTATATTGATGATGATGATGATGTCGATTGTCTTTTTTTACCCCATCCATCCATACACAATCCTTTCATCATGATCATTATGATTATGAATAAATTTTCATTTTTTCTTTCTCTCGATGTTTAATGGTTGCTTGCTTGCTGGTTTTGTTTTCTTTTTTTTTGGGGAGAAAGTTGAAGTGGATGATGGAAAATGAAATAATGATGTCTACAACCATTTTGGTTAGTTTTTTGTTTTTATTGTTTTTCATGAAAATCTTGACATTGAATCTTTGTTGTCTGCTGTTTGTTGTTGTTGTTGTGGTGGTGATAACACTAAATGATAATCAAGGTATCCGTTTTTTCCCATTGTAATGTAATAATGATGATGATGACAATGATTTCTATATGATTTTTTCAACAAAAAAAAAGTTTTTTGACATGGAAATTCTGGTTGTGAAAATTCACATATCATCATCATTATCATCATAATCTTTCTATGTGTTGGTTTGCTAAGTTTTTTTTTAAAAAAAAGTTTGATAAAAAGCTTCACCTTTATGGATGAATGAATCAAACCAAATGAAACGGACGAATTTTGGCTTTATAAGGCAAAATATTTTCATTCGTTTTTTCATATTCAAGTTTTTTTTTCTGGAGGATAATTATCATTCAAACGATATTTCGAATGATAACAACAACATTTACCTGTGTATATTAGCTTTACCTTGATTAAATGATAGATTTTGGTTTTTTTTTCACTTTCCAGATTTTCTGTTTTTCACTTTATGTTTGTCAATTAACAAATTAACTAAAAAAAATTCTTGCCAGGTATATTTACAGTGACAACGTGATGATGATGATCGTTGTTGATAGCCAAACATTTTCATCTTTTTGCTGGCTTTAAGGTGCTACTGTTTAAGTTTGGTTTTTTGGTTATCTTCACCAGAAAAAAAGAAAAAAACAGGAAATTCTCGCGAATGTTTTCTCCTAGTGCAATGAATAGAATGAAGGAAAAATAAACTGATAAAAACACCAAACGATGATGATGATGATGAAAGAAACAAGTTTTCAACAACGAAAACGAAATCAATTTTCACATTTTTTTCATACTTGAAAAAATCAAACTTCTGCTGCCTGTGATATTGAATGTGATAAAGTGAAAATGAAAAAATTATGCCAAAAAAAAATCTTTCTTTTTTTCCCGAAATATTTAGATATTTAGCAAGATAGGTGTTATTTTATCGAATGAAAATTTAAAATTTTCATTCGGCTATTTCTACTAAAAACTCACTGATCTGATCTGACAACAATTTTTTCTTTCTTTGCTTACTTTGAATCACAAAAAGTGATAATAAGTCAGGGCAAGTTTTTAATCCACGAATGGCGAGGATTAAGGACTTTTTTATTTGAAAAAAAACTTTATATTTTTTTCCCAAATGTGAATAAAAATGACATCTTTTGCCATTTGCACATGTGTGTTTGATTTGCAATTTTTCAAATATTTTTTTAAGCGATTTGTTTATTCAGCCAAGAAAAAGAGAGAAAGTTAAAAATGAAAATTTCATTTGAAAAATTTCTGGTCAAACAAGGAAAAAATTCGGTCGATCAATCGATTGAGTTTGAACAACAACAAGTCTTTTTGTTTGTTTGTGATGTGTGTGTATTTGGATAATATTGACATAATCAAAATAAAGTGAAAAAGTCACAGTTACAGTCAGTGTAGGTAGTATTTTTTTTTGTTTGTTTTTTAGCATTTTTATTATTGTGGATGCTGTTTAAAAAAAATTTATGACATAAATCTTAATCAAAGAAAGCGAAATATATGTGTGTCAATGAGAGAAAAGAAAATTTTTTATTATTTCGGTAAATAAAAAATTTGGATTCTTTCTAGTGGAATGGCGGCGGTATGTCACCAGCAAACAATCAAAAATTATGATGACAAATTTATAGGATGTTTTTTTTGCTATAGAAAAACAAAAAATTAATGAAAAAATTTTAAAAAAATTATCGATTTGGAAACATCTTGTTTTTAAGAAAAGCATTTTGATGATGAAAGCGATTTTTTTCCAAAATAAATTTATGGCTTTTTAATGATAATAATGATAATGATGATGAATTTGAATTTAATCAATGAATTGAATTATGATTATTCATAATTTCATTGCATTCAATTGATTACAATATAGGATTTAACTTGGTTGTTGTCATCATTACCATTATCATTCAATTTATTCAATAGTGGTTGTTGTTTATATGATTGATATGCCGCCAAAAAAAATTTTGTATTTTTGTATTTTGTTTATTTTATTTGCCTTTCATATCTTACTGTGTTTGGTGCAAATGATAATTTCGAATGGGAGTTGTAATTAAAGAAACATATCATCACTTTGTGAACAAGAAAAAAGGGGAATGTGTGTGTGTATTCATTTTATATTCATTGGAATCATACTTGTTTGTTTTTTGGCTGAAAGTGAATGAAACTGTCTTTCAAAAGAAACATGTATAGTGTGTACTTGTTTTTTATTAAAAATGGAAAATGTATTTTTATTTGAAAGAATTGATTTCAACATTCATTTAAATTCAAATGATTAATGTTTGTTTTTTGTTTTTGCTTTCATTCTTTTATAGATTAACGAATGATAAAAATCGTTGTCGATCCAACAAACAAACAAACCAACATCGACCCATAAAACGACATCCTTTAACACAGTGATGATGTCATTTGGAAAGTAATCACCATTCAACCACATAATGCATAATGTATCATCATCATAATCATTGTGGTTATTAATAATATCCTTATTTTATTTCATTCAATCATTTTTATATCGTTTCGATCAATTTGGCCAATTTTGATTTCCACAAATTCTGTATATGGTGTGTGTTTCTATTGAAAAATTTATCAATCATCATCATCATCATTAGAGACAACAGGCAAAAAAATATTTTTTGGCTACAAAGCCTTCGCCGCCGACAACACTGATGCCGATTTGGCCACATTTATAATCTTCAATTTTTTTCAAATTTTCATTTATCGTTCAGCAAATTGATTTTATCATCATCATCAACTTGTTGCTGATCCAAATCAAAGCAAATGTTATATCATCATCCTAATAATAATCATCTGTTTTTGTTCTTGATCGTCATCATCATCTAAATGTGCAATGTTTATCATCATCAATTCTCAACATCATCCTAATCATCATCAAGTGTGATAATTTCAAAAATATCATTAGTTTTTTTTCAATTCTTCAATTTTTCGTTTGTTTTGTTTTGTTTTTGAAAAGTGTTTAAAATCATTCTGTCTGTGTGTAATCAGTGTATTTGTGCGTGGGTGTCAATATTGTTTTCAACGATGAAATTTTTTATGTTTTAAATCAGCATAGAAGAAGATTATTTAAAACTTGATTGATCACCATTAATTAATTGTTTAATTAATTAATAAATCATCCTCGAAAATCATTTAATTTTCATCCAAAATCTCCACGTAAAATCGACCGAAAACGATTTCACACATTATGTCAACAAACGCCATCGTTGGCGGACATTATGGTAGTCCGCTTGATGGCGTTAGCCAATCATCAACCACACAACCACCATCATCCGTTGGTGGTTTATCATTAGTACCACCAGGTATTTCACCTGGTATTGTAGATCATCATCAAACCGGTACTGTTGGTGGTTCTTTGACATCACGCCATGATATTAATGAAATATTACAACAAATTATGAATATTACTGATCAATCATTAGATGAAGCACAAGCAAGGTATGTTTTATTGGCCAAATTACAAAAAAAAAGAACCGTTTTGTTTTTATTGAATTGAAGTCAGTTTTGTTCCAAAATCAATGTATGCTAGCTAGGCTTCCCCACAGAAAAAAACTGTTTGACTTATTATCATAATAATTGTTTTGTTTTGCTTGGTTGTTTCCAAATTCAAAGATTAGCAATAACCCATTTGTAAATTTCTATTGTTTGTTCTCTCGTTGTATCCGTTGAATCATTTGATTCAATGGAACAAAATTCACTTTCAAACATTTATTACAATGAAAGAGGTCAATGTTCAAACTTTTTGTCTGAATTTAATGATGGAAATATGTTGGCAAATTGTCGTCGTTATTGATTATTTGGTTTAATTTTAGTTAATTTCAAAAATTAGTCAACAATAACCAAAATTATGAAAAAAACGTTATTTCCGATAAATAGTCATTTGACTGGTGTAACTCTGTTTTCATTCAAAATTTCTGATTCCAGATTTCGTTCTTTAAGAAAATATCAGGCAAAAAAGACCTTGGACAATTTTCGACAAAGTTAAATATCGTCATCATCATCATCATCATAATATCGACAACCAAAAAAAAGTCAATTTTCATGTTTCTCATGAATTTGACTTTCAAAAAAAAAATTCAAACTTTGTGTATTTATGTGACTGACTTTGTTTGATTGAACAAATGAAAAAAAACATATTGTATTCGTGTGTGAGGGAGACAATGTCAGTCATTTTTGCATTTACAATTTTATTTTTTTGAAGAAAATATTGTCAAAAAAAAGCTATATGGGGAATGATGATGATAATGATGAGAAGCGGGAGATTGACACATTGTGTTCTTGTTTGGTTGCTGTATGTCCGGCATGGCACATTTGCTGCTTGTCACAATTGTCGTTTTTTTCAGTTATTTTCATTTCAGTCAAGTAAAGTCAGTCAACAAAAGCAAGGGGGAGACCCTATGTCTCTGGATGGAAAAAAATTCGCTACACAAAATTTTCGTTTTTTTTCATTCATTTCACAGTTGGGGAACGGAATGAATTTTTTTCCAAAATGGACCCAGTTGCTCTCTTTTTTTTCTCATTCGAAATAAATATGTGTGAACCACACACACACATCTGATGGTCGAAATGTATGTTTGTCTCAGGTTTCTCTCTCTTTGAATTCTCTGGTTGACGAAAATGTAGCTAGCCCCAACAGAAAAAAATATGAACCACCCTATACAACAGTTTTTTTGGCGCGCAACATTTGGTACGAGATTTCAGAGAAAATAGAAAAAATTTGGCTTGGTTTGTTTGGTTGGGTACCTTTTTTATTTTGCTGATTTCAGTTCGATTTCGTTGCCTATATAAAAATGTTTTCATTGTCTTGTTTTGAATAGCACGTTATACAGATCTATAGTTTAGTTCCAATGACCTTTATAATCAAAAAATGAAACAAACAATAATTTTTTTCATTTGTTCCAATGGAATGGAACAAATCAAGAATGAAAGAAACGAAACAAGAAATTTAGTTTTTCAATCTTGATTTTTTTGCTGAGCTTTTATCGTCGTTATCGTTTATGATTGATCAAAAGAGAGAAGAGAAAAAAAGATTGATCCCAAATGAAAATTATCATTATCGAAAGAAAAAAAATGGTAATGTTGGTTGGTGTTAGTGTTAGTGTTGGTGGTGGTTGTTTTTTTGAAATAAAAAAATAAGGTTATGGTTAATAATGATAATGGCTATGGTAAAAATGAATGAATGAATGGTTCCACCCAAAAGCCAAAAAACCAAGCTAGAAAATTTTTTGTTTTCAATTGTTATTCATCAATTGGAACCCAAAATTTTTTTCACTCGCATTTTTTTCGCTTGTGTTGGCACATTTGTTCCAAGACGACGAAGAAGAAAAAGTGGCAAGAAAAGAATGCTTTTTTGATTATTTCTTAATTACTCTTTCGTTTGCTTGTTCGCAATTTCAATTTCAATATTGGATTTTTTTGTGTAAGGAGATTCGTCATTGAACACTATCGATTGATTTTTCTTTCAATTTTTGTGGCTATTGTTGTTCAGGTGGTTGTTGCAAATTTCAATTTACAAGTCATATTTTTTTCTTTAAAAAAATTTAACAAGATTAACAACAAACAACCACCATTATACAATGATTTGAATGAACAAAAATAAAACATAGTCGTTGTTGTTGTTGTTATTGGTTTGGTTGATTTGCTTTTGGTTTCGGGCTATAAAATATTATTGGATTTGGTAATTTGAGATTTTCATTCACCAAAAAAATGATCCAAAAAAATCAATGGCTCGTTTTACCTTGTTTTTCTTTAGTTTTTTTTCTGTTCTTCAGTTTCGGTTGGTTAAAATCCAATTGAACACAGGAAAAAGTTATAAAGATTTGGCTCATTAACAACCAAGATATACAGTGATAACATTGACAATAATTTTCATGGAAAAATTTTTGAATGACAAGATCACTTGACTTTGCTTGAATTGATTATTATGATGAGTTTTCAATCAGTCAAATTCATTCAGTTTGTTGATCAGACCATGGTGGGTGGTTGTGACAAATTTTTATTATTCTTTCTGTTGAAACTTTTTTTATTATCATTTTTAAAGGTCATCCTTGTTGTTTTCTTAATGACACATCTGTTGCTTGTTTTTTTCTTGCTCAAACAATGTTCCAAGGTTATATATAGAGAGAGGTTTGGCTATTTGATGATAATGATGATGACAAGCATCATTTACCATTTGGTTGGCTGTTTTGAATTGTTTTGTAAAAAACTCGTTCATCATTTGTCCAATTTAAATTGTTTATAGTGTTGAATGAATGAATGTAATGATTGAATAACAATGATTTTTCATTTATTTTATTTTTATTGCGGTTTTTAAAATGAACGGTGTGTCATATCAATATAGCGTATTTTCGTTTTATTTGTCTTCATTATTTGATTGAGATGGATTGGTTTTTCTCTTGCTTTTTACTTGAATGAATAAAAACACTTGTTGATGATCAACATCAAGATGATGATGATCATCATTCTTATTCAGATTCGGTTGTTGATTTTCATTCGTTTTCATGCTCAATTAGTAATCATTATTGATGATCTGTCGGATGGAGAATTTATTTATTTGAATGATAAGAATATTCTTTTTCACAATGACATACCGATGATGGATTGATGTTTTATTTTTTACTTCTTCCACTACACACTATTGTTGATGACAATCAATTGTGTGAAAAAGTGAAGTGAAGAAAGATGTGTTGATATTTCTTCATTGGATTCTATTTCACGTTTTCGTTACTATGATTGGATTCATCATTTTTTTAATTATTCATTTTCTATTGTTGATTTTTCCTGTTGCGGTAAGATTTGTTTTGTTTTGATAATCATCATCATTATTATTAATGAATTGAATTGAATGATGAATTTGGCATTCAAAAAAAGTATTCGCATTTATCATTGATGTTTGCTTTTCTTTTGCTTTGATTGCGACATAATTTTGTTCGGGTGAAGACAGATTTAGATTTTGTTGTTGTTCTTTCTTTAGATTTATAAGATGCTAATCTTTGAATAAGATGTGTAGGAGATTTTTAGATTTTGGCTTTTTTTCTTTCTGGTTTGGTTTCGATTCAATTGATATCTCTTCTTGAAAGAAAAAGACATTCCAATCCTCCGCATTTCTTATGGTGAAAAAGTTTAGAAAGAAAAAAAATTATGGCAAACAAACGAACCTGAACCGAATTTGAAGAAAATGTTAAAGATTCTTTTACATTCTGCTGGTGGTGGTTCATTCACCATTTTTCCGTGCTTTTTCGATGTTTAAAAATGTCTTAGTCGTCATCATCATCAAATGATGACAACTGAAGGCAAGCAAACGACGAAAAAAATTGTTACAATTTTCGTTTTCGTTTTTCTACAATTTAAAAATACTTTTTGAGAAAAAGCAAACTAAAGAAATATTCTCAACTTTGCTTTGATTCGCATCATCAAAATTTTTTTTGTAGCCAAAAATTCGAATTGAATTTTTATTTTTCAACTTTGAAAATTTTTCGTTTTCTTCAAGTTGCTAAATTTAGCAAACGACGACGACGAGAAACAAAAAAGATTCGCTTTTCTTTTGCACAGTATCAGATTCTGGATTCCTTTTTCTCATTCTTCTTCGGCCGAGTCTAAGAAGAGAATCTTTTTTTCAAGTAAATCTTTCTAATCAGAAGAGAGAATCTATTATGCGATAATCAAAAAAGTTGACACTTTTTGTCGCTTTTGCTGCTTGTTGTCCTTGTTGATGATCATCAAAATGAATATTGTACATTTTTCAAGAAGAAAACTAAATTATCGTCTTGGTGGTTGGCTAATCAATCAATGTTTTTAAAGAAAAAAATCTTACTTATTATTGTCATACGGATGAGATATAATAAGATTGATGAATATTTTTCTGTCTGTAATGAATATGATAGCCTGATGATGATGATCATTAGATTTCTTAGTTCTTCATCTTTGTGAATGGCTACATAATTAAGCATCATATCATTGGTGATGGTGGTTTTTTTGGAATGGTGTGAACCAGAAATTTTTTCTTTTTCTTCTTGGGCTTTCACACATGTGTCTTAATGACTAAAAAAAAATGGTCACCAGATGATGATGGTAAAAATTTCACATTGAAATTTGATTACCGAAAAAGTTGACTGTAATTCATAGTTGAGTGAGGTTAGGTTGATGACCATAACTTATAGTCAAGTTAGGTTAGGTTGACTATAAGGTTTTTTTTAAATTTAGTTAATTAATTATTTACAATAATCATCATGCTTTTCATCATAATCTTATTGTTGTTGAATGATTATAATTGATAAATGACACTATATAATAATAACAATGTAAATGTATTATTTTAGTTTCAAGGATGTTACCGATTTATTTATCGTTATTAAATTAAAAAATAACGTTATAACTAAAGAATGGGCTGAGTTTACACTGATGTTGTTATTGATGGCTTTGTGTCTAATCTTTTTTTTCTTAATTAATTAAGTGTGATGTTGATGATGATGATGTCAACATTATCATTATTGTATTGTTGATGATGATACCTTTACTTGAATAGTTTTTAATCCATCATTTTCTTGTTTCCTACGTCATCTTTATCAGTTTTTTTTATAATTTATGTTTATAAAGTCCCGGTTACTTGATATGTGGATTTTTTGATTGACAATTTTCGTTCGAAAAGGAAAAATTGAATTTATTTTTTCAATGAAATTTTCTTCATTCTTTTCGCTGATTATTTATTTTATAAAATAAAAACAACAAAAAAATCAATCTATTTTTGGGATTTTCGCAAACACCAAAAACAAAAACATACACACTATTCAGCAAAAAGCAAAACATTAAAAAAAATTCTTTAAAATTTGAAAACACAATTCTAGCAAAAAAAAGCTTTAAAGCTGAGAAAACTTTTGGATTTTTTTTTTTTCGTTTTTGTTTTGTTTTCCCTGTGCAAAACATTTAAGCATCAAACAAAAACAACAAACTTACACACACCATATTTATATTTCTGTTTTTTTTCTCATTCTCGTAATGGTGTTTATTATTGAAAAAAATGAACATTTGAGAAACTACAATAGTTATTTCGTGATGATGATGATCAAACATTTCAACATTTTCTCTGTGTGTTTGTTTTGTTTGTCTTTTTTTTTGCATATGGATTTTTCATCATTTCGTATTCTTCGTTTTTTTTGGTTATAAGGATGTTATTATTATTTTCATGGCAAAAAAACCAAACATACAGAGTGAGAAGAAGAAAAAAAAGTTCAATGAAATAATAGTTTGTGTGTGTAATGTGTTTTTGGTTTCATCCAAAAACATTGAACAAAACAAAACAAAATTTTCAAAACAAAACAAAACAACAAATATTCTCATTACCCAAAAATTGTTATCGAAAAGAATAATAATTTTCTATCGAATAATTACTTCGTGTGTGGTGATGGCGATGATGATAGTCTTTCCATTTTCTATTAAACTTAAGAAATGGATGCAAAAACCACACACACACATTATCCTCCCCCGCACTCACAAGTATTATATAAGAATATCCATTCCGCATCAAAACATTTATGATTTGAATTTTTGGTTTTGGTTGTTGTTGTTGGATCTGATTCTATTGTTATTGTTTGTTTATTTGGCCGAAAAAAACTTGGAAAACTGAAAACCGAAAAAACATTTTGCTTGGTTACACCACACATAAACACACACGCAATAATAACAATAATAACCGGGATACACCCGACCCGACCAGTGAAACTCAAACACACGGTAACCGGATTTTTGTTCGTTACGTCGTTTTCAAAGAATAAATACAGTTAACTCAATCGGAATAAGTGTTTTTCGTATCGTTTCTCTCTCTCTCTTTGTATGGTTATTATGATGATGATCATCATTTTCAACCAGAAAATAACATAATAGGGGTTTCACACTAGCAGCAATGTGAATGAAATATTTCAAATGCAATATTTCAGTCCATTTCAACCTTATGGGCTGAAATATTTTCGTGTATATATTTCATGAAATATTGCTGTAGTGTGAAACCCCTATAATGGAAATTGATTTTTGTTTTTCTGCAAACAAAATTTGTTAATGTTGTGTGTTTGCTTGATTTAACATTGTAAATATCGTTTTTTAGTTAGTTTGGATATTGATTTTTTCCCTGAAATAATAAAAAAATTAACCGCTAATCATTTTTATGATTTTCAAATTTTCTTTCAAAAAAATTAAACTAATTTAACCTTTTTATTTTTTAATTTTATTTTTCCTATTCAGAAAACATACGTTATATTGTCATCGTATGCGACATGCGCTTTTTAGCGTCCTCTGTGAGATCAAAGAAAAGACTGGTATGTATTTTTTTAATTTTTGATTGAATATTTCTTTATTTCTTTTTCTTCACTTTGAATACACCCACGCACTTGATTATGATAAAAATTTGATGGATTTTTTGTTGAAGGACCATTCAACTATGATGATGATGATTAAATTATGAATGAATGTAAGAATCCATTAGAACAGCAGGATAATGGAAGAAAGAAATATGCATCAAATTGTTATTTAATAGCAAAAATTTTGTTCTATCAATCGATCGATCGATAATGATTATCATTCCTGAAAATTGATAAAACATGATTTGACCATGAATATTATTATGGAAAGTGAAAAGCTTTTTATATTCATCATTATCATTAATATCCGGATCAGGAGTTTTTTCTCTTGCTTTTTGATCAAAAAAAAATATTATTATTATTAAATAATATTGTACATTTTGACATTCCACAAATTCATTTCATATTCAGTGAAAAGATCAAAGGAAAACAAACCATAACCATGTTCTATCCGTATATATTCTGGTGACAAAAAATAATAATTCGAGGAATTTCTGGAATGAATGAATGGTTTTTTGGCTATATTTCTTTCTTTATGTGAAAAAAAATATTTTGTTTCATATCAAAAATGAATGAAATGAATCAATGATGATGATAATTTTTTTCATAAAAATTTCTGCTTCTGCGCCTAAATATAACCGAAAATCCGTCATTATCAGTAGAACATGATGAGGATGATCGATATTATTATGCAGATTATCCTCATATTTTCCATTTTTATGTAAACATGATTATTATTCATGTTTTTTCCGTTTTGTTTTGTTTGGATATGATTCGTTGTCATCATGATGATGATGATTCTGTAGGAATAATTTTTCCATCATAATAATTAGATTTGCACACTATGTGTGTGTGTATTTAGGATTCTTTTCATTTTGTCGAGATCCAACAACACAGATCTGGATGTATTTTTTCGTTTGTTAGTTAGTCAGTTTTTGGTGTTTGATGACGATGATGATATTGTTGTTGTTTGCTTGGATGATTTTTTTGTTTTTGGTTCCTATTTCTGGTTGTTCCAAAACAGAGAAAAAAGGCTCATCATTTTTTTCGTTTTTTTTGGTCGATTCTTTGTCGTTAAGGCTGATGTGTGATGTGTTGGATGTTGGTGGATCGAATCGATGGTGACTCCGGTCGTCGTGTTTTAGTTTGATTAAATTGTTTGCCTAAACAACAGAGTGAATGGATGTCATGTGTTTTTAGTTTCTGGTGAAGGAGGGAAAGATGGTGGAAGGGAAATGAAATTCACTTGCGCTTATTTGGCGCCATGCTATCTGGTTTTCTTGTTTTGTTCGAAAACTTTGTTTTTTTGTTGTTTCATTTTTTGAATTCATTTTACCATCATCATGATGGAATCTTTTTGGATTTTTTCCATGTTTTTGCAGAGATTTTTTTGTGTATATCTGTTTTGGCCCACATCACCAACATGTTTATCTGGTGTGTCTCAGTTTTTTTTTCGTTGTTCGATGATGATGAGCAACTTTTCTTTTCTGTTTTCTAATTCAATTCAGTTGATAGAAACATGGATCACATCCAGAATCCATCTCAGAATTTCTCTTTCCATTCAAAATCAGTCAAACGAACTTTCTTTATCTTTTCTGGCCTTGGTTTTTGGTTTTTGTTTGTTTTTCTCAAACTAGTTTTTCTTTGTTTCAATTCGTTTCAGTCAAACAGAATTCTGAAAGAACCAGAATCTGAAACAAAAAGAAAACTTACCAAAATAGCTACAAACTTATCTTGTTTGTAACTTTTTTTCGTTTTGGTTGTTTTGTTTTTTGTTTGTTTGGCACATTGATCTTTTTCTTTTCGGTTGCTTGTTTTTCCCAGTCTTCAAAATCAAATAAAACTGGTCTTTGAATGGTGTGTGTGTTTGGGAGTGAAAGTCAAAATACATTTAGTTTGATTGATTGTTTGCGCCCTGTGTTTGTTTGTTTGTTGCATCATCATCATCATCATTGTTTGGTCATTTTCTTTTCATTTCTGGTCAAAGATAATTTCTTTCATTCAATTTTCTTCTTTGTGAATGCCATTTTTTTCATATTGGAAAAAACGTCATTCTAATCAAATCGAATCGTCCAAAGTTTTTCTAGCTAGCTTAAAAAAACTTTGTTGTGAAAATCGGAAATTACGAACATCTTTCTTTTGGTAATCGTCCTGATGGTGTCGAAATAATCATCTACAGCTGTTGAAGGAAAGAAACGATGTTGGTGGATTTAATTTTTCCCGTAAACTTTTCTCCAGCTACTAGATTCATTTGAAAATAAAAATATTACCCAATATAAAGCCAAAATGTCAATCAAAATTTCTAATTTTATCTTCACATCTTTTTTCCAGTTGTTGTTTTTTTACATTGCAAGTGTTTGGTGTTTGATATATTTGGCTTATTATTATTATTATAAACTCTGGAACCTTTTTTTCAAAAAATTTTCAGGAATCGTTTTCGTTGCTGTTAAATCCAGATATGTGTGTGCGTCACATGGCCAACTTGAACAGCCAAAACGAACAAAATGAAAAACCAAACTCTTATCTTTTTCATTCACACCATTTTCATTTTCATTTCATTCATTTCTCTTGGGTTGTTTTTTTCTCTCTCCTCAACGAAATGAAAAAGCTTTTAATTGTTTTTTCCTCTTCCCTTCCCTTCTCCTTTTCTACCATTCATTCATTCATTCATTCGATGGAACCAAGGTTCCAAAACAGGGAAAAACTGTGAGCCATTTTTTTGTTTTTGGAACCTTCCCTTATCCAATGTAAAGCTGAATGAATGGATCGAGAGACAGCTGATTCTATCACACATCAACCAAAAATTCTTTATCTTTCTTTTTCTCTCCACAATTCTGAGAGAATTTCCCTAAAATGTTTGTAATTTTCTATGATACCATGGTGGTGAACTGGGAAACTCTTGAGTACAATTAAATTTTTTTTCATTCATTCAATTCAATTCTATGGTCGTTGTTTTCGTTTTTTTTTAATTTTCTCTAATTGATTTTATCCTGCAGGATGAGGCCAACGAAAGGATTTCCTCACTCTTTGAATGGATTCTTCTTTTTCTTTTACCATCATCATCATCATTGATGTTTTTGATTCGATTCATTTTTTTGTTTTGTTTTTACAATTCCCATCTTTATCTATCTTATCTATCTTTTTGTTTCTCTCTTGGATTGAATGGAACAAAAAAAAATATAACATTGAATCAAGTTTGTTTGAGTGAAAACAGTTGAAAATAATGATAACCATTGTTCTGTCTGTGTATTTGTGCTGGTGTATTGAATCGAATTCATAAAACTTTCCATCATTTTCTCATTCATTTTTGCCATTGTTTTTTTGCTCGGGTTTTCGAAACAATCGAAAAACTTTATAATGAATTGAATTGATATATTCTTTATCTTGATTTGGCCTTTTTTACATTCTTTGTATTATTGTGAATGTTGATGATGAGGATTCTTTCTCGTTTGAATTCATTTCAATTCTTTTGTCTTTGTTTCGGGTTTTTTCGTTTCCAAAATGATGGGAAAGTTATTATTATTTTATTTCTGCAAAGTTGATCTTTTGTCTTTTGCCTGCTGGCATTTTCTCTTTCGATTTGATTTTGATTTGGTTGTTCGGTTCTGTTTTCACAATGAATTCATCATCTTTCTTTTTTTATTTATTTGCTGAAGTGCGAAAACATCATTCCAAAAAATGATACTTTTTTTTAACATTGATTTTTAATTAGATTTTTTTCCTGGTTGAAATTGACACCCTTATCATTTGATGAAAATCAACCACCAACACCACCATCATTACAAAAAAAATCTTCGTTTTTTTGTTATTAAGCTTCCGGCATAATATTCTTTGTTCCGTTGGATGATACTTAATTGTTTCGAATTAGTGGAAAAATTGTCGTTGTTATATGGGTGGTTGAGGGAGCAAAAGGAAAACCCTTTTGTTTTTTTTTCAATTGTAACAAAATTGTTTTCAACCAACAAAAAAACAAAATGGGATGCACTTTAATAGCAAGATATTATGTCTATTAATTCTAATTGTGTGTGTTTCAAGACAAAGAATAAAAAAAGCTATCATCTTGATGATGATGATTATGATGATGATGATCTAATAGACTATACTATTATTATAACTATTTTAACAGCAAGTGTTTTTTCCGACCAAAAATACAAATTGCCATCTTTTCTCTTACTATTATTACTGCTTGTTGTTGTTGTCGATGATGATAATGATAATGGTAATGATGATCGACAATCGACACAAATTGGTCAAATAATGATAATGATTGTTGTTTGTTGTTGTTGATAATGATGACCCGCGATATAGTGATTTCAGTCTTTTTTACTTTGAGAGGTGACGATGATGATAACTTACTTGATTTTTTTCTCAAAAAAAAATCGATTCGAAATCAATCGATTTATGATTGAAATTTTTTTATTTTGCCCATAATGTTTTCGTCTAACAAATTTATTTGATTCATCATAATGATGATAACATTTTTTTTTTTTTTTGTTTTTTCGGATCGAATCGAATTGAGATAAAGAATTTTTAGAGAGAAAACAACAAAAAAAGCTATTATCACGCTCAAATTAATTCACACAACTTTCTCTCTATTTTCGTTGGCTGGCCAAGTTGAATTTTCATTTTTTTCAGCCATTCGGATGATGATGATCCTGGAACAGTGAAAAAAACAGCAGCAGAAAAGTCATAGCCATTATTCAAGCGAATGAACTCGATACGAAACTAAACAACGAAAAAAATTATAACCTCTAAATTCAGTATCATCATCATCATTTCTCTATTTTCCGCATCAATCCATTTCAGTTTTTGTTTGGTTTGGTTTGGTGATCTTTTCTATTTGAGTTTGTTTGGTTGGATTCATGAATCCCAAATTTTTTTTTCGTTTCGTTTCGTTTCGGGATGATAATTCCCAAAAAAAATGGAAAGCCAACCAAATTTTTTTTTGTTTAGTTTAGTAAAGATCCATTCATATTTGCTTATGATGATGATGTGAATGTGGATGTGATGTGATATGATAATGGCGTTTATAAAGCATATCAAATTTACCAGCAAGTCAGCCATTCATTCATTTGCCAACATAGACCATAATCATCATAATAATATTATATAATCAGAGAAACAAACTAAGGCATTTCATTTTTTTATTTTATTTTCAAGAATCAGGATTTTTTTTGAATTTTTTCTCCACCATCATCATCATCATTGGAATAGGCTTTATTTGCACAACAAAAGATTTTTTGAATGAAAAGAGCAAAAAGGAAAAAAGATTGAAGCAAAATGCAAAATGAATGAATTGACTATGATGATATGAATATCATCATCATCAACTATCAGCCATATACTTAGTTAAAATTGTTCCATAGAAAATGTACATCATCAAAGTTTTTGTGCACAGTTTTAATTATTCATATGACAATGGCTAGACGACATTGATCATGATTATAGTGAAATCCTTCGTATATTTTTGTGCTTATTATTGTCATCTTTTTCATTCATCTATTCTGACTGAATAGTTGTGAATTCTGTGATGGATTCCACTATGGTGGTATTCTACAATCGATTCTTATCATTGTTTTGTGATGATGATCCATCCAGTGTTGCTTGTGGAATTTTTTCTTTACAAAGACTTTCATTTATCGATTTTCATTTTCATTTTCTTTGCTCATTTGATTTGTGATATTCGCTTGATTGCATCATACGATGATGATGGAAATTCTTTTGATGAACTTCTTCGTAAAGAAAAAAAATTGATCATCTTTATCATTAACTTGTGTTTATATTTAATCAATTTGATTAAATTTTTGTCAAATTCTCAATGGATACAAAATAGTTGATAGAAAATTTCAATTTAAGCATCATTTAATCTCTCTGTCTGTGCTGTAATAATAATATTTTCTCGACTCTATAATAATCCAATGATGATAATGATGAGTTTGAAACATCTTTTTCCCTCCACTTTATCCCCATCATATTCCATAATCCATCTTTTTCCCTTCTCCTTATCTTATTTTAATGTTGTTTTTTTCGAGTTGATGAGGAGGGAAAGAGAGGATGCTAAAGATGATGATCACGTGTTTTGTTGTTTTTATTGTACTACTAGGTATGCTCTGTTTTTGTTTCTGGTTAACATTTTTCTTATCTATTTCTGGACACTCACATTGTGTTTTTGCATAGTGTAATAATATGACTTTTTTTTTGTTCATTGCTCGTTATATTAGCTTTATGTTGATAGCACTACACTATATGTGTTTATGATTCTATTCTCACTATATTCTCGGGCGACAATCAGTATCTAAACAGCAACACAACAACAACAAAAATGAAAACAAAAAGAAAAATGGTTAAGATTTTTGTTGTTGTTGTTGAGACAAATATGAGAAAGAAATTCCCCAAAAACAGCATCAACGAAAAATTCCATTTGTATTTATCGATGAAAATGAAAATTCTGCTTCGTTTCGTTTCGTTTGTTTTTCAAGAAAAACGAACGAAAAAAATTAGATAGATTGTCGGATGATGATGATGATTCTTTTCTCTGGAGTATTTATCTCTCGTTTTTCGTTTTGTTGTTGTTTCAAACATGAGTTTTTTGTTTTGGAACAACACCAGCTGAAAATTGAAGAAAAAAATTTACTTTGTTTTGACTATTGCCATTGTCAGTCTATGTGCCTATCTCATATCTTTGTCATTTTCGATTCTATTGAAAGCAAAGCAAAAAAAAGAGTTTTATTCTCCATTCATTTCATTTCATTTTCATTGATCTAAATTAATGTGACTTTCACTTTATTACTGGTCCAATTGGTGATGTGTGTGCTGTATGCTGTATGATAAAAACTTTGCAATATATTTTTATTATTTTTATTTTCAGTGTGTGATATTGGGCCGCTTGAGAGATGAAGGATTAGTGTTGTTGTTTTTGTTTGAAAAACTTTACTGACTAAACTAAACTGGCTTGAATGCATCCATTTAAAGGGGAGAAAAAGAATGGAAGAAGAACCTTATATGAAACTAATATCACTTGATTTGGATCAAATATTTCGATAGAGAGACAGAGAAAGAATGTGGCAAAAAGCTTGAAGCAATTGGCTTCGAATTGGCAAATTTTTTTTTGCTGTTGTTTTTAGAAATCCTATAGGAAGAAGTAGAAAGAAGAATCCCTTGCAACAAAAAAAAATGGATCCACATGAATGAATTGGATTTTTTTTTGTTCGCTAGTTTCGTTAGTTTTAGTTTATTTCTGGTTAACAAAAAGAGAATAAAAGGGATTCAAATCTCTAAAGAGATCTCTGTCTATGTTTGTATATTTTTATTGACTTATAGCTTTTTTTCAGCATCCAGAGAATTTCTTTTTTTTTATATTTTGTTTGACTATATTGGTTAGATGTGTGTGTGCGTATAATAATCATAACTAGCATCAAAGTTTTTGCTTGCTTTCACTTTGTGCAGAAGAAGTTCAATTAATTTGATTTATTGATGTTCGAATTTATTATTATTTTTGCCAATAGTGAATGAATGAATGACAAGTAAAGTAAGAAAATGAAATGAAATGAATGAATCAGAAAACAGTGAAAAGAATTGTTTTCATTCTTTCCAATCGATTCATTTCTTGCTTGAGTTTTTCTGTTCGAATCATCTTATGATCGAATTGAAATGAATTCTTGATTCAAATGAAGAATGGAAAAAATACTTTTCGAGTGTGAATTTTTTGAAAAATTTTACACAACGATTTTTTTCATTGTTTGTTGATCGAATCGATTTTTTCCCAGCATTAAATATTATTTGATTGACTTTTATTACTCTTATTTTAAATGAATAGGATCCTTTTTGTTTTCGATTCTGATGATGACAATCAAAATCTTTCAAATAATTTACATATTCTTTATGATTTCATTGATTGATTGACGAGAAAATCAGCGAAAAAAACTTTTAAAAAACTAAAATTTCTCAATTCGGTTTGGTCAATCCGATTCGGATCTTTTTTCCGAAATGCGAAATGATGATCACACACAAAATAGCAAAATGTTTGTCACCCTTCGACAGGAAAAATAAACGTGATTTTCGTATATAATTTTTGTTTTTTATCGTTATCGCTTGTTGTTGTTGTTTTGTTATCATCGAATAGATAAAAAGAATGGACAGACTATGATTATTGGGTTTGTTTCATTTCATTTCGATTCAGTTTTTTTAAACATTGTGAATCCCAAAAGCGTGTTTCAGTGTGGTTTGGTGACATTCACTGTGTCTGTGTGTAATAGAAAAAAAAGATAATAACGTTTTTGGAAACAAACACACGCAATAATCGCATTAAGGCGTACCGTTATTCAGAGTTTAGATTCAAAAAAACATTTTTGTTTTTTTTTCTAGTGTGACACACATATTATATAACAAAACGATGATGATGATGGTTGTGTGGTTGGTTGTGTGTGTGTAACATAAAATGCACGCGAATATTATGTTGTTCGTTGGACACCTCTGGTTATTTTTTATTTTATTATTTTTGTTTGGTTGTTATCTAACAACACAGTATCTGTGTTTTGTTTTGTTGTTAATCTTATTCGTTACAAACGTTGTCATTTTTTCATTCTGGTTGGTTAGTTTGTTTGATATTTTTTCTTTTTTTGATTATTTCTGGTCAATTTTTTTTGTGTGTTCTGACCGGATAAACGATGATGATGATTACTAATTTACGATTTAGTGAGAGTAATTTTTTCATGTTTTTTTCATTCTTTCATCGTTTCTGTTTGATCATTTGGGACCGATTCAATTGTTCGCTAAATAATAATAATACTGATAATATGAATATTTGAAAAGCTAAAAATGATGATAATGATAATGATGATACCATTTTATTACAAGTTAGTCTAGTGTGTGTGCATTCATGCGCACGTTTTTTTCAAAGCAATGATTCATAGTTGAGTGAGGTTAGGTTGATGACTATGATCATGACTGTGATTCATAGTTCAGTGAGGTTAGGTTGATGACTATGACTGTGATTCATAGTTGAGTGAGGTTAGGTTGATGACTATGATCATGACTGTGATTCATAGTTCAGTGAGGTTAGGTTGATGACTATGACTATGGCTATGATTCATAGTTCAGTGAGGTTAGGTTGATGACTATGACTATGACTATGACTATGGCTATGATTCATAGTTCAGTGAGGTTAGGTTGATGACTATGACTATGACTATGACTATGGCTATGATTCATAGTTCAGTGAGGTTAGGTTGGTCATCATGACTATGACTATAGATTATTGTCATCATAAAACTTTCTCATACACATTTTTTGCTTAGCCTCAAAAGAAATGAATGACTTTTTTCAATTCATTTTGTAAAAAATTGACCTTTTTTATATGTAAAAATCTCCCACTGATCTTAATGATGATGGTAACGATTGAAATCAAATTTGATAACGATAATAGTGATGATGATGAAAAAAACATGGCAATCACACACGATAAATGGTCAGGGAGGATATAATGTCATTTTGATTTCATTGCATCATTTGTTCTCTGGTTCTATCATTTTGACCTTTTTTTTATTTATTATTGAATGGACATGTGCCCACACACTATGTATCCTATGGTGGTGATGACGATGTCTATTGTAAATGTTTATTGAATCGTACAGCGGCGATGGTAATATATTTTGCTCTTGGATGGACAAACCACCACCAACCGAAAACAAACATGTAAAATATGTTGATTTTACATGTTTAAATTTTACATTTTTTTCTGGGCTAGAAAAAAAATCCAAAAATCACATCAGGATAACATTGATCATTTAACCATGTATCCTGGTCATTTTTTGGATTTTGTTCGCTAACCATTTTTCGATCATCATCCCTCCCATTTATGTCTTGAACATGATTTTTTTCATCATCATCAATGATGATTTCCCTTGATGATGGCTGTTTTTGATGTGTGTGTGTGTGATCTGTATATTGGATGTTGTTTTTTGTTTGTTTGGTTCATAATATTATTACCAAATTGAGCGAATAATTTTTCGTTGTTCCATCTTGTTTTTCCAGGATTGTATTTCATTTCAGTTTAGTTTAGGTTTTTTTTTTTTTTTTTTTTTGGTTTGTTCGGTTGGTTGTTGTCAATGTCATCAACGGTCCACTAAAAACAATATTTTTTTTAATATTCAAAGAATGCAAATGATGCGTGTTTGGTTAGTTGGATGGTGATGATGATGATCTAGTCTCATCATGATGATGAAACATTCTATGTATGTATGTTTAGCATGTTTGCATTTCTCATTTCTCTTTTCTTGTTTCCAATTCTCTCTCTTGGTCGTTTATCTTCATTTTTATTTGGTTGATTTGATTTTTGGCTGGCTGGTTGGTGTGTGTATATCGAATGATATTACACTATGCCCACACATACAAAGCACCAACATACCAAATTTGACCAAATGAAACAAAAAAAAACATTGGAAATAACACACACACACACGGACAACACGCAAATACCAAAAACCAAACCGAATATTAGGCTGTCGACAATTTGATGTTGATGTTTTTCTTTCTGGTTATTATTATCGGGTTGATTTGAATTTTCGTTTTTCGTTTGGGTAAATGTTACTGCTAATGCAATCCACCCACTTATTTTTCTGGTTAGATTTTTCATGTTTTTTGGTTTTGTCACATTTTTTCCCGAATTTTCCTATGGAGAATTTAATTTCATTGAAAATTTTTGTCCAGTTTTTGGTTATTTTTTTTTAAATTTGAAAATTTGATATGTTTTTGAAACAGGAACCCGTAACAAACAAAATGAAAATGAAACTGGTAAGACTCCTGTATCGCGTATTGGGAATTTGAGAATTTTTTTCAAATTATTTTCTGCTGGATCAAATGATCAAATGAAAATGTTCCTTGCTAAAAACTTGGTAATGATCATCACACACTCTCGAATGACTTTAGCTTGTTAACTTAACTTTTTTTCGTTTGCTCCAATTGGACCAGAAAAAAATTCCAATTTTTTTCCGTCCAAATTTTTTAATTTGATTTTTTTCCTGCCTGATTCGGTTATTCTCTCTCACTCAAACACAAATGTGACCGATATTACGACCAAAACACCATGATGGTGGTCACAATACAGATCAAACGGAAAAAAATGTTTTGATCGATTCAATTTTTTTCCTGAATTTAGTTATTTTAATTTGATTTATGTCCCAACATTCGTTTGTCGTTTGTTCGTTTCTCTTTGGTTCTATTGATGGAAAGTTCAATTTTTTTCTTTTTGATGAATTCAATGAAGAGAAAAATTTTGACAAAATTTTTTGGACACTGTGTATGTCTGTGTTGCTGTTTTTTGTTTTGTTTGTGAATTCCGAAAAAATAGGAAATGTTGAACACAATCATCATTGTTGTTGCTATTTTAAAATTTAAATTTTTTCCTTTTTCAATGACTTTCTCAAGATTTGATTCGATTGTGTTCGGGGGTCCATTCGTAACAATGAAACTCTCTCTCTGTGTGTGTGCTGTGTGGATGACGTGAATTTTTTCTGTTAAAAAACGAAAAACGGAATCGTCGCATCATTGGTTATTATTTTTGGATTTTAGAAATTCTCCAACCATATGAGCAAAACACAAGAGTTTCTCTTGTGATTCTGTTGTTGCCTATGATCATCTTGTTCCAGGAACAAAAACGCGTGTGTGACACACACGCACTAACGAACGAATGGAACAGGAAGGAAGGAAGGAAGGAAATTTGACGACTCGATTCGAATTGACTCATGTCTCATCATCATGTCAAAGAAATTTCCATTTCAATTTCGATTGATAAGTTTGGTTGTGAATTCAAAATTGATGAGAATTCTTCAATCATTTTTTCTATGTTGTATTCTTTCTTTATGAAATTCTTCCATCTCCGTTTAACGATGTGATGATTCTTCTTTCTCCCTCTCTTTAATCTTGTTAATTTTTCATCATCACATCACATCAGCAAATATGATAATAAGATGATGATGATCCTCTCTTTTGCGAATTTTTTCATTTTGATGATGAATTTTTATTGTCTTAAACATGATGGTGTGGTGTGACATATTTTAAGTACTTTTTTCATTTAATAAAAAATGAATCCTTTCTCTTCATTGAAAACAAAACAAAAAAAGTTTAGTTATTTGGGTTTTCTATTTCATGCATGGTATGATGATATTAGATGTATAATCCCATTATGTAGATTGCCTTTCCAAATATGATGATCATCATATGCATCTCTCTCTCTCTCTCTCTTTCTCTCTGCTGGTGTTTAATTTCGTTTGTTTGTTGTTTTCTTTTTGTTCACTGTTATTATTAATAATGATAATGATGAAAAGAAACCAAATATCAACTCGTGCATCGTGCATCATCACGATTCTGGATTGAGTACACAGACACAGTATGTGATCTGATCATCATTATCGTCTTTTTTTGTTGTTGTGAATAAATTAAAATACAAAACTCTTGGATTCTTTTCTTTGTTGTCGCTGTTCTTCTGTTCGGGTTTCAAGTATCTTTTTTTCAGGAAAAAAAGTTTTTCATTTTTTTCCTAGTCCTTTTCCCAAAAAAGGATAAAGATATGCAATTTTTATAAATATAGAATACAATTAGCATTATTGAATATATTGTGAGAATGTATGATGATAATCAACGAGACATTTCATTTCTCTGTTTCTATCGAATCGCAAACAAACAAAATGAAACGTCAACGTGAAACGTGTGTGTATGGCTTTCTCGTTACTATAGATCTATCCAATCATCCATTCAATCATCATCATCATCATTACAATCAATTGAATTAATCAGAAATATTCCGTATCCAATACGTTTCCGTTGTTGTTTGTTTGAATATTGGAAATTGTTTTGAAAGACACGTGTCTTGATTTGATGATGATCATCATAGTTGATATTTATGATAATAATCAACAAAAAAAATTGAGGAAATGAATTGTTAACTCTTTCTATTATTCTTTGCTCAACCAAAGATAAGACACACACCACGACATAGTAAAAGTATAGTGTGCATACAACAAACAACACGTGTCGGGATTTTTTTTGTTTGCTAAATTTTTTGTTTTTCATTTTTGAATTTTGATATCGGCCAATTTTCATGAATCTTTACTTTATTTTTTTCAATGAAAATTTATTAATTGAATTTTTTCTTTTCTCTAAATATAGTTCTAAGTCTAAGAAATACACAGGAAGAAGAACCACCGGATCCACAATTAATGCGATTAGATAATATGTTGATTGCTGAAGGTGTTGCTGGACCGGAAAAAAGTGGCGGTAATGGTCAATCAGCTGCAGCCAATGCATCTGCTGCTGCTGCAGCAGCAGCGGCAGCCGTTGGACATTCGACCGGTGAATCAGCTATTGAACATTCTGATTATCGAGCTAAATTAGGCCAAATTCGTACCATTTATCATCAAGAATTGGAAAAATACGAACAGGTTCGTTTTTTGTTCGGTTCTGGTTTTTTGTCGCTCATTAACATAATGACTTTTTGTTCAACAAAAACAGGCTTGCCAGGAATTCACAACGCACGTTATGAATCTATTACGTGAACAATCACGAACACGGCCAATAACGCCCAAAGAAATTGAAAGAATGGTGCAAATAATACATAAAAAATTCAACTCTATACAAGTCCAATTGAAACAGAGCACCTGTGAAGCCGTCATGATATTAAGGTCTCGCTTTCTCGATGCAAGGTATGTAACAATTTACCAATTTTATAAGAATTTTCCAGAAAGAAATTGGTTGTAAACATCAGTATGATGAAAATCCATTTTCATCCAAGCATCATTCAAATTGATCCAGGACATAGATTTGATAGACGAAAATTGAAAAGATGAAAAAAATTGCCAGCCAACATCAGACTGCAATGTGATGATCATATCTAAAATTCTCTATATTTCTCTTTGGTTGTGATAAATATTATATGTTTGTATTGGAATGATAGAAGAAAACTTGTGTGTGTTTTTTGTATGACCATGATATAAAATGTTAGGATATGACTAAAACAAACTAAAACAAAAAGAAAAAAGAAAAACTCATATACTTTTTGCATCCAAAAAGGGATTAAATAAGGCTAAACAGTTAAGCTTATGTCTATGTGCTATGTGTATTTTTCATTTGGGATTTTCTTCCTCTAATATTTTCTTTCTCTAATATTTTCCAACATCAAATATGGTGTATGGTAGCTTAGGATTTCAAAATAAAAATTCGTTATTGTCTTTAGTTGGTGAATGAAAATTCCCTCTCACACAATAACTATGATAATAATAATTCTCGATTGGCAACCTGGTGTGTGTGTGATGTGATCATATATTGGTGTTTGGATATAGATTTTTTTCTTTCTTTCGGGGTTTATTTCGGCTTTATTTTTTCTTATTGTTTTTTTCTTGGTTGTTCAAATATACATTTCTCTCTATATCCATGGTGTGCGTAATGAAAATAAAATGAAAATGTAATGAATCAATGGTTGATGGTGGTGTATATTGAAGAAGGATTTAGTGTTCAGGATCATATCGATAAATGTTTTTTTCGTTTTGTTTTTGATGCCATGTAGTTAAACAAAGAATGAACCACTACAGACAATAACAATATTCAGTTATTGTTTTGGTGTCGCATCATTTTTTTCTGTTTTGGATGAATGTTATTGTTTATCAATTTACAAGTGATACATTCAACTGAAAAAAAAAGAAAAATCCAAAAGTTTTTCAAACATTTTCAGTAGAAAGAAAAGCTTTTGATTTTGATTTTGATATTTTATTTATAAACTTATAAATAATAATGTGTTTCCCACCTTTTTCTGGAACCCCGAAAATGATGTTGATATTTAAACTGTGTTTAGATTTGTTTTTTACCATTTTCACAATGCCAAACAACAAAACAAACAACAATGTCGATATTATTCTGTGTCACCCTATTGGGAATCATCACATTATCATCATAATGATTATGATGATCACATGAAAAAGTCATTTTCGTTTCGTTTCGATTTTTTCCTGTTTCTGTTTGTAGCATGTGGAAAAGATGTTCAAAATAGTCAATGATGATAATAATAACCAATATATAATAGACATACACACGTATAATATAGATAAATTAGCTATTTATTTAAAGGTCTCGGTGTTGTTGTTGCATTCAATTTGATTTGTTTTTCATAAATAAATAATGTAAAACAGGAAAAATTCTCTTTTTACCATTCAAAAAAAACCTTTATATTTTCTTTTTCTTATCTTGTCGATACCCTTTCTTTTGCATATTGTCGATATGGTGAAAATAAATTGTCTAAAACAAGAATATTCTTGGATGTTTTTATTTGAATGTGTTACACTGTCATCAAATTTGTTTATTGTCACACATGAAGTCTGCTTTACTGATGATAATAATGAATAAATACCGTGATTTAATTTTCATACACAGAGAAAACCATTGATCCATTGAAAAGTAATGATATTAATAAATAAATATAAATACAGATGATCAAACAAGAAATATTTCTCCAGTATACCAAGATTCTCTAACACACATTTTTTGCTGTATGCGAAAAATGTTCACTACTGCTGCTGCTGCTGCAGTGTTTGTGTGTTTCAAAATTTCATTTTCACCAGCCAAATAAAGAAAAAAATGATGATCATCAATATGATGACAAGGCAATGAATGAAAAATCTATTGGAAACAATTTTTGTTTTTTGCTTGCATATACAACTTTTTATAGCCATCAAAATCATCATCATCAGATATTGTTTTGGTTGAATTTTTGCAACAGCGAAAAACATGATGATGAATATTCTTTCATTTTTTCTTTGATACTGTCGAAACGAAAATTAGCAATTTTCGTTTCGTTTTTTCGGCCCGTTGCCTGCCATTGTTGTTGTTGTTGTTATGGTGGTGTTCCAGAATAATTTTTTTTGATGAAAGAATTTATTTATTAGCTGAGATGCGAGCATACACAATATATTTCAAATAGCTGCTCATCAAACAAAACTAAACAAAATGAAAATGAAAAGTTTCATCTATGATGCAATGTGATGTGATGGATCAAAAGCAACATCATCCAAAATAGCATATTTCGAATTCCATACCCAAACAAACAAACGCACAGAGTAAACAATGAAAAGAATAATGAAAAAAATGGAAAAATTTTTGCCAATTCGATGTGTGTGTTATATATGAAAAGGTATTTTGTGTTTGTATAGGAAGAAGAAAATGTTTTTCCAAATGATTTAACCATTACAACAACAGAATGCATTCCATTATGTTTTTCTTGCTTTCTTTTTTTCGGTTGTTGTTTTCAGTTGATGATGATGAATTTCTAATCCTTTGATGTCTTCAAATTGTGTTGGCTGTTTGAATATTTTTTCTGTTTTGTTTTGTTTGATATTTTGGGAACAACCATCAGTAACTCTTTGTGTGTGTGTGCCAATTCATTTAATCAAAATTCATTGAAAAAAATGAACAAATTCCTTTCGATCACTGAGCCGTAATATTTTAGCTGAATTCGTTGATTCGTAAACGAAATTATGGCTCATTCTACATTCATTCTTTGAATTTCATTTGTTCAAGTGTGTAAAATAATCCTTTGATGACTTTCATCATCATCATCGACCAATTTTATATTTTCAAATTTTATTTTATTTTTTCGATTATTCTGAGATTCATTATTAGCTGCTAATATTTTGGGGATGATCGATTTTTTTTCTATTCGGTTGTTCATTGGAGAGAATGAAAAATTCAATTCATCAAAATTGTTGTTCGGTTGAAAAGAATAATAAAAGTTTTGTTTCCGTTTTTTTGCACAACATTTTCTTGCTACTTTGTAGCAAATTAAAATATTCAATAATTTTTTTTATGAACAAAAAAAATTGTAATTAAACAACTTTTTTTGAATTTTTGATAGGGAAAAATGATTGAAACTAAACAAGGATGATAATGATGAAGAAGAACCCAATGATTATGTCCATAATAATTAATAAATATAAATTAATCGCATTTTAATTAGCTTCGCGTTTTACTACAGGGTAACTAATGATGAGGATTTTTATTTTGGCGCGGTCGGTTTTTTATTTGTTTCGTTGTTTTTTCATTGTTTTTTTCGTTGCTTTGTGATGATGATTATTGAACTGGTTGATTATTTTTCGGTTATTCAGTTTTGTTGTTGTTTAAGATTACCTCGGTCGTGTTGTTTTTGTTTTTGAATCCACGCTGCAATTCAATCGTTCATTCACTTTCACTGTTTTGTTCTTTTTTTTCTGTGTCGGTAATATTTCACCCATAAAACCAGAAACAGAATAAATAGAAAAATGAAAGAGGATTAGGCTAATTTGTGTGTGTGTTGTGTTTGAGAGTTTAAGTTTAAGTTTGTCTTTATTTTGATTTATGGCTTTTTTCTTGGTTGTTCAATGAAAGAATTGTGTTTTTCAAACAAACAAAAAATTATTATGGTTTTCCAGTCAAGTTCAATATCGATCCATCTTTGTTGTTTTTTGGTGATAAAATTCATTTTATTTATTTGTTGTTTGATCTCATCATCATTATCAATTTGTCCCCCTAAATAATGATGATGAATAATCAAATAATAATAATAGGCGACACTTTTATTCTTTTATTATCATTTTTTTTTCATTTAATTTTCATAATGATCGATGATTATATGATGATGGCGGTGGTGGTAGTAGTGGTATGTATGATGATTATCATCATCATTCAAATTCTTAATGATTTTGTTGTTGTTGTCAATGTTTGTCAACAACAACAAAAATTATGACCTTTTTTTTATTTCTGTTGAATATTTGCATCTTTTTTTTGGATCTTTGAAAATGTAATAGACATCATATAATACAAATAATAAAAAGTAAACATTTTCATGATGCTTGTAGAATCTACATTAACAACAACAATATTGGCTGATTTGCCATCAACCTCAGGAATCAACAACAACAACAAATGGCATCAGTTAAATGATTGATGATTTTTTTCTTCACCCCCACATTCATTCTTTGTCGGTCGATCGGTCTGTGTGTGTGTAAATATCCAGTACAAGAGAGAAGAATTTAGAATGATGATGATGATATGATCCAGTTTTCTTAAATAGTTGATTATGATATTGACTAATTGTTATTGTTTGTTTTTGTTTCATTTCATCATTTTTTAGGAGAAAACGAAGAAATTTTTCCAAACAAGCAACCGAAATACTAAATGAATATTTTTATTCACATTTATCAAATCCGTATCCCAGCGAAGAAGCCAAAGAAGAATTGGCCCGAAAGTGTTCCATAACAGTATCGCAGGTATGTTTTTGCTAAAGATTTAAATTTTTCAAATAATTTTTATCATTTTTATCATCCAAAACAAGGTATCCAATTGGTTTGGTAATAAACGAATTCGTTATAAAAAGAATATTGGTAAAGCGCAAGAAGAAGCAAATCTTTATGCTGCCAAAAAAGCAGGTATGTATATTTTATTGTATTATGAATGCCAAACAAAAAAAGCAGCCAACCGAGTAGAAACAAAAAACATGATCATGATGATGATCGCGCCCATTTTGACATTTTTTGTTCGTTTGTTTTGATGATGAAAAACACATAGCTTAATTTGAATTGGCTGATTTGGTGTGTGTGTTGTTCTTATTTTCATAATGGATCGCAGGAGAAATTGAATGAAACGCATCACACGCATACCATTCATACATACATATCAAACAGGACAGGCCGACACATATATAACACACATCAAATACCGAATCTTTTTTTTTGTTTGATATATATCAGGCGTATTCGGGTTATATTTTTTCGGGCGTCATACGTCGACGTATTGTCGTCATGATCGACAGCTAAATAACATTACGGGGTTATACAATCAATATCAAACACACAGGAATGAAAAACACCCAGAATTATATATATAGAGGAGGTATTCTATTCTTTCTTCGCCAAATACGAATCACTATTCTATTTTCGTAACCAGAATCATCATCATCATCATCGTCGTGATGATCATTCCTGCCCGCTTTTTTTGTTATTTTTATTTCATTTCATGTATGTCTGTCTGTCTTTCCTTCCATTCTCATGAATTGGTTTGGTTAGTGAACAAAAATGCCATCAGAATCAGAATGGAAAAAACACGGCTCTATAAATTCAAAAGTTTGATTGTGTGAACATGCTCCCGTGTTCGTTTTATTCACGATTCCATTCCATCAAGAATGAAAGAAACATTCATATACACAAATGAAAGATATCCTTTCTTTTTTTTGGAAATATTTTCCTTTAAGTTTTTTTGTTGATGTCAATCGTAATTTCGATGTTTGATGATGTGCGTCGCCGTTTGTTTGGTGGATGGCAACGGTGTTTGTGTTTCTGTGTGTGTATATAGAGATTCGTGGAAGGCGTCTTATGATGATGATGATGGAAACATTTTTGGTTCTTCGAGTTTCTTGGGTATTCAATGAGACCAAAAAAGAGAGAAAAAAATAGGAAATTTTTTGAAACACATATTTCTGGGCGCAAGCGCTTACAAATTCCGATTAAACAGTTTTATATTTTTTTCTATCATCATCATCAATGGATGTTTCTTTAAGAAAAAACAAAGATCTTTATGAAACTATGGACTTTTGATATCCGCTAACGACAACAACCCTAGATACTATCTCCATCTAATGGACATTGTCAACATTGTTGTTTGTTTGTTTGACATTTTTTGCATCCGTTTGCATTATTCCCCCTCGGTCACATCATTCTTTCATTGATATGGATGAATGAATGAATGATACATGTATGCAGAGAGGGAAAACACATCACGAATATCATCAACAACGCATGTGTGTACAATCCGAATTCAATATTTGTTTGTTTGTTTGGATGGATGGATAGATGTGATGCTTGATGGACAACAACAACATCAAGCCAATATAGGTCCAGTTCTTTCAATTTTTTTTTCTTTATTATCATCATTATATGACGAATATACCAAACATTTTCATTACATTACATTACATTACAGCGCATTCGCATTTCAAAAAAAAGAACACAATTTACATATACACACAGCATGCGCTTATAGAGAAAAAACTGAATTGAATTTGAAATGAAATGAATGAATTATCATTATTTCGGAATTTTTTTTTGCTTAATTTTCTCTATGAATGATGATGATGATAATGATTGACAACCATCATCATCATCAAGGAAAAAGAAAACCTTCAACCTTTTGTTGATGACCCTTAAATGTGACACTCCTCTTCCCCTTCATGATCATGATCATCATCAACCAACCGGTCAAAATGATGTATGAATGATGATGATGAATTTTTCTTCTTATTCACTATGTGTGAATGTAAGCACATTCTGTGTTTGTTTATTATGTTGCCTGACGAATACAAGTTCCGTCACATTTATATATTATGTATGGTGTGGGGTATATTTGGTATATTTGGTATATATGCCCAGCTGCGCGCGTGTTTAAAATGAATTGGATGCCTTATGGTTGTTTCGGTTTGGTTTTGCTGTTGCGTTATTTTTTCTTTTCTTCTTTCCGATCAATTAATTATGATTTATGAAATTTTTTTTATAAAATGTTTTTCTTTTTTCGTGATTCATTTATTTTATTTCATTTTTCTGTTTCTTTCGTTCGCTATTTTAGCTGCTGCCGGCAATTCTCCTTATGGCCTAACGCCTTCATCACAAAATTCATCCATAATGAGTCCACCACCACCGCCTAGTTCATCGCAGGATGGTTGGTCACTGAATGGTGATTATAGTTCGGCTCAGGTAAAGTTATTTTTAATTAATTGATTTAAATTTCTCTTTCAAAAATGATGATATTGATGAATGAATTAATCAATTGTCTTCTTTGCTTTCTTTTCTTTTACCAAAATCATCATCATCAATTAGGTTGCAATGGGATACAGTCCGCATGGTGTAAATAGTCCGTGATACATCTCTCTCTCTCTCTTTCTTTTCTTTTTCCTCATCATTATAATCACCGTCATCATCATTCATCAATGAAGAAAAACCTCATCATTATCATCATTCTCATCATCATCATTTGATATGATAATGTCGTTGATCGATTTACGTTTGTTTTTTATTATTAATTTAATTTAAATCTGTTTGTCAATCACAAATCAAATTCAACATCATCAATTTCACTTTTAAATAAATAAATTCATTCAGTAAATTTGTCACCTGTGCACCCAATTTCAATCAATGTTTTTTTTTGTTTTGTTTTGTTTCAACTACAGCAACAAAAAATCGATAGTTATTGATGATAATTGACTGATCGACAGAAAATTTAAACAACCGGATTTTAATTTGTGAACAACAAAAGCAAGAATGTTATTATCCTACCATCGTCATCATCAATTTTGTCGTCATCCGGTTAAACAGCAACAAAAGACAATATCAACAGCTAATTAATCTTGCTTTCAACAACAACAACAATTCGATGAAACTGTATCGCACACATCACACACCACCTACACACAAACAAACACAATACGAACGAGCTTCTTTAATTTTTCTTTAATTTTTTTTGTTGAAAAAATTCTTATTTTTCTCTCTGAAGATCTTCATCATCTTCTTACATTCTTCTTTTTTTCTTTTGTTGTTGATCTTGTTTGATTAATAATTTTCTTGATTTGTTTTTCTTTTCTGTTCAAAACATTAATTCATCATAATCATTATTTTGATTTTCGATCTCTATTCTCTTTTTTGGTTCTTTGAAACATTCAAAAAAACACACACACATACACACCTTATTGTCAATCCGATATTGTTCGTTTGTTGTTGTTTGTATCGGTCAGTCATCATTATCGATATTGTCGTTGATCATCTCAATTCAAATTGAAAATAACCTCAACAAACTCAACGGTAATTGTCTTCGTCAATCATCATCATCATTATCATTGTCATTGGAATTTTTAATAACAGAAATTTTTGAAACTCACACAAAACCTGTATAATAATCCTTATCGATTCATTTTTGAAAAAAATATTCTTATTATATCATCATCATCAACATCAACAACGTTCAATTCTTAACATATTTTGAGCAGTCAGTTTTTTCTCATCATCATCTCGCTCATAATATCAGCTCTCTTTCTCTAGTGTGTTTTTTCTTCTTCTCATTCTTATTATTATTATTATTTTTCCAAATCAAATTCATCAATCTCGTGTCATTTTTTTCACTTCGGAATTTTTCTTCTTCAAACAAACAAACAGAATCTCATCATCATCATCATTAGCCTCGACATTCATCATTATCATTATTATTAATGGAAAAAAATTGAAATACGTAACCCACACATACACAAACTTGTCAAATAAAAATGATGCTTTGAAAAAATGTTTCAAACCAACAAAAAAAGATTCTTATTGAATGTCCCTTGAATTATTGAAACAGAAAAAATGAATATAATAGAAAATTGTTGTTTTTTTTTGTCTTTAAATCAAATTCTGTATCATCTTTTGTTTTTTTTTCAAATTGTCAACCAAAATTTAGTACAACAAACAGACACATAGACATATTTATGTTTTGTTTATTTTAATCAATTTCATTTTGTATAGTACACACATCACACTTGAAAAAATTTGTATAGTTTTTTTATAGACTAATGAATTGACCTACCTTATCGGTATCAAAAATTCATATGGACATTCATTAATTTTTTTTTTGACTTTCAAACAAGAATGGCATCATTAAAGAATCCAGAAATTCTACTTATCAAACAAACAAAAATTTGTGTCTTTCTACAATCAAAAAACAAATAAGCAGCATCATCATCGTTTGAAAATCCAGCTAATGAAACGCATCACACACACACACATGATTGACATAATTTCTCATTTTATCATTTCATTTTTCATTTTCATTCGAAATTTGTTTTATATAAATTATTACCATTTTTAATATATTATAAATATTATAAATAATTACGAAACTATATTATAATAATAATTATTATTAATTATTAATAACAACAATCATGATTTTCTTCTTTTCAAATGCTAATCGATGAATATTGATTTGGTTGTTGTTCACATTTTATGAATGAATTTGAAAATGATGCATAATTTGAATATATATAGTTCATCGACTTTGTTGTTTTGATTCAATGGTGTAATAATAACTTTGCTAAACTTTTCAATGCTATCATCATCCACATAATCATCATCATAATGATGATGATTGGGACGCACCTCGAATCGTATTCTCCAATGATAATGGTTTTTTTCGCATTTCGCATTTCTTCGAAAAGAGAATGGAATAATTACCTGCATTTCTAACCAGAAACGAAACCAAATTATCATTATAACCTATTATTGGTGGTTTGTAGTGTGTAGGTATAGATGATGATTATTTCACCAACTAACCAACCAAAATGACATCGCTACTGACCAATGTTGTTGTTGCGGGTTATTTACTTGTCATGGAATTTTTTTCTTTTTGCTGTTTTCAGCTACCATTCATACACACATAATGATAATGGGTAATGGGTAATGATGATGATTCTCTGCCCTCCTCTCTTTCATTTTGTGGCTGTCGATAAGTTTTTTGAAATATATTTTTCTTCCTCATTGAATGATGATGATGACTTTGGTGGTTTTTTTCTCGTAAAAGTTATAGAGTCTTGTTTGCTCCGTTTCCTCAATCATCATGATCATCACCATCATCATCAAACTAACAATCATTACTGTGTCTGCCAGTCAAACAGAAGAAAAGAATACGATGACCGCCAATGTTTTTTGCCATTGATGATGATGATGCTAAAGAATACGCCTGACAGATTCATCATCAATGTTGAGAAGAAAAAAGTTTTTTTTGTTAAATCTTTTTTTTCAGATGCAAAACACAAGCGAAAATCTACATCCACATCACACATGTTTCATTTCAAAATATAACGTTCTAAAAATAGTCAACGAAAATCAAAACTATAACACCATGTCGATGTTGTTGATGATGATCATCATCTTGGACGACGACAACAATATCGAGCATATTCTCTACTTTCACACTGATGATGATCATGTGTTTATTATATAATGGTAGCACATTATCATCAACTGTGGATGTTATGGATATTTTTGGGTGTTAAATTTGGCACCAACCAAGATGTGTGTGTTTGAATTGATCATTCTTTAGGGTGTATTTCTATATTTTTTTAAAGATGCTCTTATTTTTCATTGTTTTTTGTTGATTTGTATTCAGACAAAAAGGGTTATTTTGGAATGTTTGATTTTTTGTTGCAAATTTACCATCAAAAGAAAAAAACATTATTGTGTAATGGTTAGGGTCCATTTCTGTGTTGACATTAGCGATCGAAATGATTCCTTTTTCCATATAAAAATACAAGAAAAAAGGGGTTTTCACACAAACAACATCATCAATCTATTTTCCCATTTGATATGTAGTGTATATGAATGAACAACGGTGACATCAACAACAACAACGAATCGATTTTTTCGTACTACTGTTAGTTTTGTTTTATATTCGTTGTTTGATTTAAATTGAAAAGTCATGTAATGCAATTTTTTTTGTTTTGATTGGATTGGAATAAAAACATGAATATCGATGTTTCCCCCATATCTTCTATCCCCTCTCACCAAATTTCATTAACATCATCATCATTAAATTTGATTTTTCAGGAAAGAAATTTTCAATGAAAACAATGGGAGTTTTTTTGCGTTTATATTTCTTAAACTAATTTTTTGTGAATTTCATTTTTTCCTGTTTGAATAAAATAAAAATTACCGATAAATAAATGAAAGATCTTTCAAACCTTATATATTTAGTATCATGAAATGAATCCAAATGGATAATTGTAGTTTCAATGATAGCATCATCAATGAATCGAATCGAATTGTATGTTTTTGTTTTTCGATTTTGGGAATCCATATGGAATTATTTCTTTTTCATTGATCAATTTTTAACAAATGACAATAAACCAAAATGAATTGAGAGAAGAACAAATCATCTATCCATTAGTAGCATTATCTTCAATAAATTTGATGTGTTTTTGGTGTTTTTGTGTGTGGAAAACTCTCAATATATTCCCTTATAGACATTCATTAAATGATGATTCTCTTTCTATTGATGTTTTGTGTGTGTGTTTTTATCATCATCATCATCATGATCGTTCGCAAGTTCAAGCTTTTTTCCAAATTATTATTATTATTATAAAGCTAATTTGTGACTAATTTAGAACTAATTTAAAAGCTATAATAATAATAACGAACGATATAGTGATGGTAGTAATAATAATTTACGGGCTACTGTCAACCAAAAAGAGAAAAAAATATATAAAAAAATCAACCTCTCGATCCTGATCTCTTTTCATTCTCCAATGTCATCAACCAACCAACCAACCAAGCAACAAAACAAAAAAATAAAATATCCTCAAAGTAATATAATGTTTGTGTCACCAAGGCAAATGAATGGAAAAAAAATAAAATGAAAAAAATGCGACCTAGGCGACAACAACAACGACAACGATCATCATCATTATTGTTGCCCAATCATACCAAGGGGAGAATGCAATGGAACAAAAAAAAGTGTCTTTAATTTGAACTAATTTCTTTTTCTTTTTCTGCTATTCTTTTCCAATTTTCGTTACCAATTACCATTACCATTACTGTGTTTAGTATCCAATTGAGAATTGGTAAAGATATTTTTATTTTTATTTTTGTTCAGTGCAATTGTTATTTTATTATTCTATAATTCTCTCTCTATCCTTATGTGAAAATAACAACAGCGACCAAGTCGTCGTTTTTTTATTGTTTGGGATATAATTATTATTATTATTGTTGTTATAAGCCACACACACACAAGGAGACATTCTTTGAAGAGTTTCTTTCTGTTCATTTAATTGTCATTGTTTTTTGTTTGTTTGTTTGAGTCCCAAGAATTTTTTCTATTGTTGTTGTTGGGAGCTACCGTATGCTCATTATTTTGTTATTTATTTCATAATAAACAAAAACATTCTTTCGATATTCATTTGGTCAACAAAAATTGTCAATTTGATCATTCATTTTCAATGTGTTTATTGTTTTTTCATTGGATATCCATACAAAACACATTAACACCCAATATATATTCATTCATTTATTTTTTGTTGTAATGACTGAAAATCACATCAAAAAAATGCCATTCACATTTGTAAAATTAGCCGGATGCTTTTCGTTGTTGTTGTAGTGTGTCGTATGTGTGTGGGTTCTATTGAATTACTTCAAAATAGTTTTTAAACATCCAAAAAAAAGAAACATCATATCGAAATTCTTCTGCTGTTGTTGTTTAAATACACACATGTTTCACATGCATACAGAATTCAGATGGAAAAAAACAAAAGTTTATCATTCAAAACAGATGTTGATATTACATATCCTCCTGATCATCATATGGATCCTGTTCTATAGTAATTTTTTTGCAAGTTAGCCATGTCCACACAATATTTGTATATGGATTTTGGAAATTTGTTTTTCATTTTGTCCAATACATGTGTGTGTGTGTGTGTGTGGTATATGAAATCAATATTTTTGAACCCAATGTGTGAAAGTTTTTCTTTAAAATTTTTTTCATTTTCATTCATGTCAAATTCTGTATAGAGAAAAAAAAAAGAAAGTTTGTGTTTGTATGTTGGATACATAATCAAATAGTAATAAAAACTAATAGCAACTTTTTAGTGTGAAAAAAATTAGATGAGTCAAAGCCGAAATAGTAGTAGAAGTTTTATTTGCAATTTTCATTGGGTAATTTGATGATGATGACCATCAGTTTTTAATCAATAGGGAAAATGAGTATAGAGAGGAAAAATTCCTAATTGGAATTTGTTTCATTTTCCATCAGTACATCTACCAATCATTTTGGAACAGACCAAACTTTGATGAATCAAACGATTCATTTTCTCATTAACACACACATATTGATTGAATAGAATGGATGGATCCAAAATTGGATATATTCCAGCAACAACAGCGAAAAAATAGCCCTTAGAGAACACTGAATTGAACTAAACTAAACAGTACAAAACACGCGTCAATGATGTCCACGTTTTTTCATTAATAATATCGCCTTTTTTCTCTTATTATCCAATATTATTATTATTATTCACATCATTTGATTGTCCTGTGAGTCTATGATGATGATGATGGCCGACAATATTTTTCTCATTCTCCAATTCAAACAAACCAAATGGAGACAATATATAACGCAGATAAGACCAATGTGATGGTTAGTTTCGCTTGAAATCAAATGAGATTCGGATTCATTCATTCATTTTGAACATTTTTGTTTTGAACAAACAAACATCGGTGATGGTGAGAAACGTGTCAAAGCAAGTCTAATCAATTCGATTTACATCTTCACTACTTTTTGCTGTATTGTGTATGGAGAGGTAAAAAGAATAATTTGAAATCAAACGCCAAAAACAAAACAAAAAAATGTTATTTAAAAATTTTTCCAATTAAAATAAATAATTTTTTTCATTTAATAAATTGAAAAATTTCTTTTTTGTTCGTTTGTTTGTTTATTCTGTTTTATCCGGAAAAAATATCGAAATCGATTCAGGAAAAAACAAACATTCATATTATCCGGTTTTCAGTGGAAAAGGGAGAGAAAAAAATCAATTAGTGAAAAACAAACAAAAAACAATGTAGATAATGCACATTTTTATTCATTCAATTTTTTTGGATTACAGAACAAAAATGAATGAAATGACGTAATGAATGAATGAATGAAGCAAGAGAATCCGATTTTATTATAAAGCCAGTTTTTTCTTTGTTGTTGTTGATAATTCTGTTACTAAAATAAATATAAGTAGAGTGTATTCCCATATACAGTTTGTCATGATGATGATGGTGAATGCTTGCAAAAAAAGTGACATTGATCGATCAGGGTGAAGATGTTGTTGTTGGTCTCTCTCTCTCTTTTTTGGATACAATATTTATGTATGTATTTTGGACTATTGCTGCTGTTTAAGCTGATTGACCGAAACAATCAATGTTGTTCCGTTGTTGGCATATATATGGATAGAATTTTTATTTTCCATTTTTTTCCTTGCTGGCTAAAGAATGAATAGGTCCCTTATCTATTTGTTCCAAAATAAAAAAAAGTTGATTTTCATATCATATTAGGATATGATGTGTGTGTGCAAGATAGCAACAACAACTACATTATTGTTTGAAACAACAACAACATGATCCAACAAACAAGTAATTGATCTGCATTTGTTTCCTTTTTTTCTCTTGTTGTTTTTATCATCATATTAACGAAATGTTTAGAGATATATTCCATTTTTGTAATTTCATCCATCTATCCATCCATCCAAAACATGGATTGATCGAAGAATTGATTGAATATTCTGATGATTCTGGTTGGTATATATGATGGATTCATTCTCATCTTGGATTTTTTTTCTGTTTGTCATCTGATGATGATCTAATATATAGACATGGTAGAGAGAAAAAACTTTATTATACAAGTTAGCTGTTGTTGTTGTTGGTACATTATGTAACAAACATCTTATTCAACGAAAAAAATAGCCACGAATAGCTGCTACTGATTCACGAATGATGATCAAATAATGATGGCCATTATGGATGGCCAAAAATAACAGAAAGTCTCATTGACTTTATTACCAAGTTGAAAATATAGTTTACAATTTGATTGATTGACCAAAGAAACAAAATTCAATGTTTTTCATCATGCATCATATATAAGTGTGTGTGTTTTTGAAAGAAATATACTTATAGTTATTATATTACATAATATTATCTTTGTTTTTGGTGATGTATTGTGTATCTGTATGTACACAATGTATATTCTTGTTCATCAACAACATAAACACAGTAGTTAGTTATAATAATAATAATGTCGTTGTTTCTCGATTCATTCAATTCATTTCATTCATTTTCCTAACAACAACGACAATCTTGTGTCAATGATTATTGTTTCATTGCATTGCATTTCTTTTTTCAGTTGTTGTTGTTTATTACTGATATATCCTTCTCTATATCGTCAATTTGCATTTCGATACATCATTTTCGTTTGGATTCCTTATTTTGCGAATAATCAAAACATTTGACAAAAAAAGATTTTTATTCTTAGTCAGTGAATGTTTTTTCTCTGTTTCAGAATTGAATCGAAACAAACAAAAAATGTTTTATGTTTTTGTTGTTGTTGTTGTTGTTGGGATGCATTTTGGGTTAATGCTGAAGCAATGGACCGTTGGTCGGTTGGTTGGTCATATCGAATTGCATATAATATTCATTCGTTGACCATTTTTTTCATTTATTTAGTTATTTGTTTGTCTCATTGTCTCTTGATTGATTGTATGAATGATGTGCTGTGTTGTGTGTGTGATGTTGGTTCACTATTCACATTTTATGATTGTCTACTATCCATCCATCCAATTGAGAATGATATTGTTGTTGTATATGGAAGAGAACAGCAACGACGAGCGAAAAAAACAAAACAAAACAAAAAACCTTCCATCTTCAACCCCCTCATTATTTATATTTTTTTTTATCTGTAAAAGAAACTACTGGCTACTGACTGACTATATTATTCACTACTTGGTTTGCATCATTCATTCATCTGAATCTTATTATCTTATTTGTTGATGATGATGATTGTCATATAGATATTTTATTATTTTATATGCACATCATATAATACGCTTATGGTATGGTTGACGATATATACAAAAAAAACTATAATAAGTTTCATTTCTATCATGATGATGATTATACTACAATGGCTATCAAAATGATGATGAAGAAGATGAAAAAACATTGACGACAAACAATAAATTGAAATGAATAGCATTCAGAAACAACGATGATGTAGAAAAAACCACAAGAATGAAAAAAAACAATGATCCTCTGTCTTTTGTTTTGTTTTGTTTTCTGGTTTTTCTTTCTTAAAGAAGGATCTGATCTGATGTTCATTACGGAATCAAATAATAATAATAATAATGATGATGATGATGATCTATTCTATTCATTTCATTTCATTCATCCATCCATTTGAACACATCGTGCTATCCATCAATCAATATGAATAGAAAAAAAGAAGAGAACTGAATATAAGAAAAAGAATGAAATGAACATAATATCCTTAGCAATGTGTATGTGGAATGTATGCATGTGATTAAAAGAATGGAGAAAAGAAAAAATTTCCATTTCTTTATCTGATTCCTATTGTGTTGTTCATGTTGTTGTTGTTGAGATCTTTGAAATAAGAAAATGTTGTTTTGTTTTGCAATCAAAAAAAACTTCTTTATTCAAATCGAAATATAATCGATGAATATTTCTTTTTTTTTCTTTGAATTGATCGTGATGATGATGATGATCATCTTCTATATGTGGTGGAAACAAAAAACCAAAATTAAGAAATTATCATATCGATTTTTTTCGGCGAATGTGCAAATACAAATACAGTGATATGCATTGGATGGATAAATGATGAAGGAATTCTTTTTGGGTTTTTGATCTTTTGATTTATTTTGTATTGAATTTGAAATTTTTTCAAAAAAGATTCTAGATTTAAAATTCGTGATTTTCGTCACAACTACTGATGAATTGAATTCTGAATGATATGATGATTGGAGATTGGACATGATATGATAATGGTGATATGTTTGTGTGAATACAAACCACACACCAACACAGTAGCCAAGTCATCATTGTGTGTGTTTGTTGTTGTCGTTTTTGATCTGAATTACTTATGATGGTATCATATAATGATGACCAAAATCAATCCACTTCTCATTGACTAAGTGGAATAAGATGAGATGAGTTGAACCAATTCAACATTCAGTTCTTATCATTAAAAATCATCATCATCATTATCTTTTTTGGCCATGGATTCAATGATTGAATGAATGAAAGGTTTACTTCATTTGATTTGATTTTTTTTTGTTGGAAAGCATCAACAACAATCACGATATGGAAGTAATGGATGGATTTATTTTATCTTATTTTTTTAGCTACTGTGAATAACAACTACTTTTCACGGTAGCCATATCGATAACGATGATAATGATGGATTCACTTTCTTTAGTTCATTTGCAAAGTAATCAATATATTTCTTTCCATTCAATTTGATGGTCAAGGATTGCAAAGTTGACACACATTATCAATGGCTCAGTTGGACATCATTATCTTTTCGAAAATGATGACGACATTGACAAATGATGTTTTTGTCGAAAATAAAGTTCCGAACGAAATCAATCGATCAATAATAATAATAATAATAATAATAATAATAATGTTATCTTTTTTGTTGGATAGATGGATGATAAATGGAAGGATTGATTTGCCAATTTGACAGCCATTTCGGTCATCATCATCAGCCAAAGATATTTTTTTAATTAATCGGAACAAAAAGTGACCAGATTTTTACATTGTAAAGAAAAACAGCTTGTTGATTTGTGATTGACTTGAATGCTACTTGATGCTAACTATATGATGATCATCACCAGTATATATAAATCATCAATGATAATCGATTTATATTTGCCAATATCAATCGATTCACTTGTTGTTATTATTATTTATTATTGGCCATATTTTTCACATGATCATCATGATCGAAAGAAAGAATATTCAATCACACTTTGATTTTCACTTTGTCGATAGATTTATTTTGTTTATTTAACATCATCATCATCATCATCATCATTCATTCCATGATATATCGATATGAAGAAATAAACGAACGAAACGACAACATTAAATTTGATCACTTGAAATTTTGATTGATTAGTATATGTTGTGTGTTTCTTAACAATTTTTCGTTGTTCAAGAAGTGAAATGGGAAAGAATCAGAACCAAAAAAAAAAAGAAGAAAAATTGAAATGATGATCATGATGTTGTGAACAACAGCAACAACATTATGTATATTTTTGTTTGCAAAATTTTTTTTCAATTTCTTTATTATTCTGATTCTGTGAATAGTGTATATGTGTAAATCAAATTGTAATTTGATGATGGATTATGTTTTGATAATGATGATGATGATCGACCGGTTATCGGCATTTGTTATTCAACACTATTATCATCTATGATGATGATATCCATACGACAACGATGATTATGTTGATGACGACGTGACATACAAGTCATCTATGACTACTACATCATCATCATCATAATCATCAAAAGGCAATCAATCGACATTATCGTTCATAATAGTAGTAGTAGTCCATTAAAATCATCAATATCAGGCATTTTTTGATGATCTAATCGATGAAAATGTTGAATGATGTAAAAAGGAAGAAAAAATAATGGCATGATGATGATCGAGACATCATCATCATGCCAATTTTTTTTGGTAGGTTTTTTTTCTCAAGATATACATTTTTTTGCCCAACACATTTACACAATATGATTATCATCATCTCTTTATTAGCCATCATCATCATCATTTTCACTTTGTGTTCTTTTGACCATTTCTTGTCTTACCTGGTTGGATGATTGCTTGTGAATGCGAATGACCGGTCAAAAATAAGAATGAACTAATTTCTTTTTTGGAAGTTGAAAAAATTGCCTGTACTAACATTGAAAAATATAATCCATTAAATTATAGCTTTTACCCAATTGATTATATTGTCTTGTCAACCTAGTTGATAATAATAATAATTCCATTGGTCAACATGATTGTGAATGATGTAACAATTTAATTTTTATCCACGATCAAATTGTGTTGTTGTTGTTCACAATTCCAAAAATATATTTTTTCAATTTTCACCTTGTGTTTGTTGTTTGATTCATAAGCATTATATTTATTGAAATTGATACATTTATAATCGGATTCAGATTCAATTCCATTTTGGCTGTTATGTTTTAATATTAAACAAAAAACAATGAGTGTGTGAGATTGAGGCTGGTGAAACAAACAAAAAAATATTTATCAGCAACGATCCAGACATAAAAAAGTGTGTGTATTTAACAAGAGATCATCATCATTGAATTGAAATGAAATGAAAATAATCTTCTGAATCACAACAAAAGAATTGTGTGTTTGTATGTTTGAACAATCGATTGATGTAATAGTGTGTGAATAAAGTCAATGAAAACAAATAGCCCTTGCGATTGAAAGTCACGTTTTCTTTTTTATTATTATTCGAATCGTTTAATAATTTCGGATTCTGTATTCATTTCAAGGAATATTATGTTGAAGTAAGCGATTCAAATGGGTCAATGCAATTGTTTTAATAATATTTTTTTGGTTAATTCGATACTTGGTTTTCAATCCGATAATGATTTCGACATAATTTTATTATCATCATCATATGTGGGCGTTTTTTTCTGCATGTTTTCATCGCTTCTTATAGTTGTTGTTTTTATAATGAAGAACACCAAAAATAATAATCATATAGAGAGGCGTTTATTTGGTGGTAAATTGAAAAAAAAACATTTTTCTTTTTGCCCTTTACAAAACAAACGTCATTATCGAGAAAAAACAAAACATATAATAACATAACAACCCTACAGAAATCTAAAACGAAAATAAACTATACAATCATCATAAGTTATATAAACATATGAAAAAATAGATTGTCGTTATGCAAATGATGATCGTCATCATCACAAAAAAAACATATCGTGCTTGCTATTACCATCATCATTTGCTTAGTAGTTTCCATTTGCAATTCGTATGTTTATTACGATGATGATGACTTGTCCTTTTTTTCATTTTACTATTGGCCAGGTATGATGATGATCATCATCTATACCTGGTATGAAAATAAACCAGAAAGAGATAGAAAAAAATTGTAATTTTACAAATGGTATTCACATGGTGGAAAAAGTCGATTACATTTGTACTACACACAAAGGGAGAGAGTTATAGACTAAAATTTATGCAAATGACTATATGATGATGATGATGATGATCTGAACATTTGAGCTATATTTGCATATTTCAAAAATAGAAATAATATTCTGTCCTTTTTTAATATTCTTTTCATTTCATTTTTTTGAGTAAAAATAATTTTTATTCACATTTTTTTACTTTTGTTTTATGATAGCTACCCGAATAATATTCTGTTGTTGTTATTGCTGGTTGGTTCGGTTTTTAGTTTTGGTTGTTATGGTGAAAACCAAAATGAAGAAACAAAGAAAAAATATAATGACCGAATGAAAGCAATTTACTACAAATGCAATCATCATCATCATTTTATTTTATTATGATGATCATATCAAATGTGTGTGTGTGTTTGATGTATATCATGATAATGATGAGGATAATCTTCTGAAAGTTTTTCGTTTCTTTTTTTCGATTTTGAATACCAACAGAATTTTCTTCTTCTTTCTTCAAAGTGGAAAATGATGATGAATTTGAAGCTATAAATTTCTCTTTTGAAAAAAATTTGTTTCAAGACAAAAAACAAAACAAAAAATTAAAGTTTTTTAGTTATCAAATTCTTTTCTTCTAAATTGGATACATGCATAGGTACTACAGAAGAAGAAGATGATGATCATCATGTGTCAATCTATTTGACAAGCGATACTAAAATGCTAATCATAATTTTGTTGTTGTATATATGTGTGTGTGTGCCGCCTTTTGTCTTTTGTCTATTTCGACAATCCTGACAAGAATTTTTTTCTTATTCGTCAAATTATAATCAAAGAAATGAGTGAGTGAGAGAAACAAAAATGATTTTTCCAAGTAAATTTGAAAGGAAAATAGAAATTTTGATTCTTTCGTTTCTGAACTTCAAAACATAATCACTGTTGACCAGACAATGACCTGGTGTAGATACAGATGTTTTGGCTCTTCTTTATTCAATTTTTTTTTGTTTGGTTGTTTTTCCCAGAAATCATAATAATAATGAAAACAAAAATGATTTCCTAAAAATAATAATGATAATGGCTAATAACACATTGTGTTTTTAGCTTTCTTTTCATCATTGTTTTTTATTTTAGTTTGAAACAAATTTTTTTAAATAATTTTCTCAAAAACAAAATATGTAAAGAGCCACTTGAACAGAAAAAAAACACACAGTTACCAAAATCAATTGATTGATTGATTAAATAAACAACAACAACTGTTGATTTGCAATAATAATAAAAAACTTGATCGATGTTGTAAAAATCTCTAGGTGTTTTTGTTTGGTGATACCTGATTTTATTACCATATTATCATCATTTTTTCCGGTTTCATATTGATATCTGCTTCTGTTTAATTTTCATTTTTTGTTTGTTTGTTTAATCGATGGTTTGTTTTTGCTCCTTCTTTAATGAATCAAAAGAAAATCTGCCGACTGAAAACTGGAAAACAAAAGAACTTCTTTTTGTGTCATTTACGAGTGGTGTGTCAACACAACAAAACCACAAAGAAAAGAGAAAAAGATCCAAATAAAAAATAGGAAATATAAAAAAACTGAAAACAATAGTCATTGTGTGTGTGTGTGGTATTAAAGTTGGCTTGTGATGATGGCCATAAAAAAATTATTTACGTTTTTTTTTGAATACGGAAACTGCTATAGTTACTACTTATTAGTAGTAAAAAACAACTACTTTTGGTTGGTTTGTTTGTTATTGATCTATATAATAAAATAAATTTTTTTGTTGAAATAACCGTTTTTTGGTTGTGTAAAAGTTATCATCATCATTATTATGAGAGGAGAAATTTTATTACCATTTTTTCAATTGGTTGTATATGAAAAAGGTAATATAAAAATTGGATTCATTTTTGCGGATAATTTTCACTGTTGAATAAATGAATATTATATAACGAACGAGAGAGGATCCTTGATCGGTATTCAAAAATCGAAAAATATCTGTGTTTGATTATCGTTTTTATATTTGAAAATCTGTATTTTTTTAAATCTTTCCATAATAATAATCCATGTTTTTTTCATTCATTCATAATTCGTTGAGCCAACAAACAAACAACCAAACACCTTTTAAATCGGATTATTATTTAAAAAATTATTATTATTTTTTATGTAAATTCAATTACGTCATTGTGTGATATATTATCCTGATTCTTTCTCTTCTTCTCGACTATGTTTCCGGATTTTTTTTGCATTGTTGTTGTTGAGATAATAATATTGCCACACCGAACATTGAAAATTGTTAATTTCTTCTTCTTCTTCTTGGTAATAATGATAATTTTTTGTGGATCAATTTGAAAATTGTTAATCTTTTTTCGCTAATATGTTTCCCATGCAATGTTTTTTTGTGGAAATAATGCCTTTTTGGAATTGAAAAAATCCATCTATTGTTTGCATTGGGAAAAAATTGATTTTTAAATTAGGGAAATTTTTATTTGCTAACTAGCTGCTTTGATTGGTATTTCGTAATAATAATAATCTGATCGAAGGATTTATTCGTATTTTTTGAAAGAAAATTCACCAGAAAATTTCTTTGATCAGGTAGTAATGATGATTTCATTAAATACATTAATATTAATGATTATTATTATTATCAATCTTGAAGAAATTGAAAAAAAATCAATAATCTTATGCTTTGATATCCGTATAATATAATATTGTTAACCCTTTATGAACAACAACCATGAAAGTTAAGCCGAAAAAAGTTTGATGATGCTAAATGATGATGATTATCATAATCATCATTAGCATTGGATTCCATCATTGCCTTATGAAAGATTGAAAAAAATGTATTCAGATTGCAATGTTAGGATGTCAGGATGATGATTGGATGCTTCGGACTATTATATGGCAAAAGCACACCTGCTAAGACAAACCAGATTCTTCTTAAAGACAAAAACAACAAAAAGAAAAGAAAAATCTTTCGTCATCTTTTGGTTGGTTACCATCATCATCATTTTCCATTTAGCCAGACGATAAATTTTGATAACATTTGATGCTGCTGCTGTGTTTCGATGATGATGATCAAACCAGAGGAAACGAACGAAACGAAACAAGTATTGATGATGGCCCAAATTAAAACTTGTCATAAGCAAAACGAAGAATGTTGATGGCAAAGATTTTTTTCTTTTCTTAAAGATTGAGAATGTGAAGAAAAAAAAATAACGAAGTTCAAGGGAACAAAAAAATATGATCAGCACACAGAGAGATCATCGCCAAAGATAGATATAGATAGATAGCATACATACCGAAAACTGTTTATTTTTTTTATTCAATTTCAATTTTAACATTCAAAATGAACGAAAAAATTGCTTACAACTGTGTTCGTTTGCACATTTGGAATGATTTTCTTCTTCTTCTTCCAGAAAAAAGTAAAAAGTAAATTTGAAAAAAACTTGAAATTCTTTTCATCATCATCGTTGTTTTAGTTGTTGTTCGGAATAAAAATTTCACTTTATAATTTTTTTGTTGTGTTTTTGTTGTGGTGGCTTTTTTGACGATAATCTATCCTGCTGTGAGAAATATCTTCGAAAAACCATGCTGTTGTTGGTTTGATTTGGTTCGGGACTTTAGCTTAGTTTTTTCAATTCAATTCGGGATTCATAACATTTTTTTTTTTTGGCAAGGTTTTTTTCATTTTTGGTTTGTTGTTGTTGTTAGATGAGAATTTTGTTCTTTTGAAAAAACAAAAAAAAAGTTTGGTTAGCCAATCATGATGATGAGGTGAAATAAAAAAAACAAACTTTTGATGAAATGAAATGATGATGATGTTTAAGATCATCATCATTTTCATTTCAAAGTTTGGCATTTCGATTCATTTTGTTCTTTATAAGAATTTCTTATAACAAGAAAGCTTTGTGGTTTTTTTTCTTCAACAAAAAAATATGCAAAGGAAAAATGATGAATAAATTATTGAAATCTTTTTTCAGGGGGATGCTATTTCGAATGATTGAAATATGTGTACCTTTTTTTGGTGAAGTGAATTCATATTTAAATTCATAATTTTTTTCTTGTTTGAATTTCCCTTTTTAAAAAATTTTCAATTTCGTTGATTTTGTTTCTTGTTTGTTGTTTATAAGGATAAATCCTATCATAATATCTCATTTACAAACTTTTTCATTTTTTTGGTAATCTTGTCCACAACTAAGATGATTGAGTTTATCTATCTATCAAGGAGAAGAAAACAAAAATTAAATCAACACAAAATTATTGAGCAAGAAAGATTTTCTTGTTCATCATCATCATCATTAAGATTGACCTGATAATCTCTCTCTTAAATTCTTTTCTCACTGCAGCCAATGTTCATTTGATGGTGATTATGATGATGATGACATAAAAACATTTAAAAACAGCCCAAACAAGATCGATCGATTGATCGTTTTGGTTGTTGTTGTTGATCTGTCCACCTGGTAATTGATGAATATTAACCTGACTGACTGACTAAATCCATTCAAAACATTATCATCATATTTTTCCCCCGAATGATTAGATAATTTAATTTCAGAAAAAATATAAAACTTTCATCTTTTTTAAGCTGAATGTTGTTATTGCCTAAATTCCACTGATTTAATCAAAAATGAATATCAATAACATTTAAGATTTAAATCAATCAATTTTGTTGATTATATTGATTGTCTATGTGTTGTCAATCAATGAGGGGTAGCCAATCATCAATCGATCGATCGATCGATAAACAATAGAATCGAATCTAAACAACGATGGAAGATAAATCATTTTTATATCAGAAAGTATCCGAGAGGAGAAAATGTGTGTGATTGAAAATCTCTTACAAAAATCGATAGATTTTCATCATCATCATTTAATCATTATTCTCAAAACAAAAAATGAAATGTTCATTTTACATTCGATTAGTTATCATCATCATCATCATCATCGTTTCTTCATTTTCAAATTCATTTCGAAAATCCAAAAAACGAAAAACGAAAAAAAAACGCACAGGAAAACCATTCGAGCGAATGGTGAATATATTTTTGTTTTTTTCAATATTGACGAAAACATTTTTTTTCGTTTATAATCATCATCATCATCAACTGAATGAATGTTGTGGAAAAAAACATTCATCGAAATGTTCATCATCATCAATGATGTTACGTATTTGGTTAATTGACTTTTTTTTTATTTTCTACTTTAGTATTTAACTTTGACTTTATATTCACATTTTTGTTCATTTAGTTAGTTTGGTTGGATGATGGTGATGAACAAGGTATAGAGTGATGTTTGTAAGGAGTGTGTGTGGATGTTGAGGAAAATGAATTAAGACCCGAATCGGACAAAGAAAGAAAGAATCATTATCAAGACAACATTCTTCTCATCATCATAAATTGAAACCGAGAAAGAAAAGAAGAAAAAAATTTATATTTACTTGATTTGCCGCATGTTTCATTAACTTTTTTTTCTTTTTCTACCTTGCTTTTAATGAAATGGTTACCTGTGTAGTTTCTTTTTTTAATAAGCCATAATATCTAATAATAATAATAATAATCTGACGATGATGAAATTCTTGATGTGTGTTTGGAATTGAATTTTCTATTTGGTGTACACACCTCATTTGATCAAATATAGCAAGATATTTAGATAATTTCTTTGATTTCTATCCACTGTATTATCATCAAAACAATTATCATTCTTTGGTTGCTTCTAAAAATAAATTATTGTCAACAAAATCTGTTTGCTTGGCAATTGAAAACGAAAAATGCTATTTACTCATTATGAAATTGATTGTTATAAAGCAAAGATCAAAGACCTAATCCTTTTTTTCATCATCATCAATAAATTGTTGGTTAATTAATGATGAAACTTTTGGATTCATTTTTTTCAAAAAGAAATTATAGGGTTCGGAACAAAAAATTTTAAAGTTTCTTTTTAATTCTGCTGTTGTTAAATTATAGTGAAAAAGAAAAAATTTTAGACAAAAATAACGGAAGAGAATTTTGAATGAAACAAAAAAACCATATAATCATCATGCTCATAATCATCAATTGGGTGTTGAAAGGATTGATTTTTCTTTTGCTGGCTGGTTGCTGTTGCACAAAATATCCATTCATTGATTGAACATAAAGGCACGCAAACGAATAATTAAATATATTGTTTGCTCGCATATAAGTCATTGGCCAGTCAATTTCAATGATGATGTGATTAGGATTTTTTCATCATGATTTTTTTCGAGAAAAAATAACCTTATAAGTTTATTACAAGGATTTTTGCTGTTTTTTATTTTTATTTTCTATTTTTTTGGCAATTTGGGCGAAACAGTGCTGGAGAAACAGAAGAAAAAAAGATTGGTAACAACCTGGACAACATGTGTGTGTGTGACAATGATTATTTTTCTTTCTGCGAATTGAAATTACATAACCACCATTATTATTATCACATTTCAACGAAAAAAAATCCGTGTGTGTGTAACCATTACATTATAATAATGATAATGATAACATAGGTAAAATGAAGAGAGAGAGAGAAGAGAGGAAAATCATCTTCAAAATTAAAGATTATCATTGATGATAGCTTGTTTTTTCTTTTAAAAAAGTTGATAATGAGCTAATTTGTAAACTGACAACGAAAACAACAACATTTAACGATAAAATGACATTGGTGATGACAAAAAATCAGTTTTTTATTTTTGTTTTCCTGGTTTGGTTTGTTGTTGGATTGTTTTGTGTGAATAAAGCAAAGAATTTATCTTGAATTGATTGGATATTCAATTGCATGACGACTGAACGAAGTGAAAATGAAAATGTTTTTTTCTTTTTGTAACATAAGGGGTGTGGGTCATGGATTTGGTGTGGTCAGATTTGATCTGATGGTCATTATCATCATCTTTTTTTCTATTGGTTTCGTTTTGATTTGATTCAGTTGAATTTTACATTTTTTTTCATTCGTTCGTTTGATTTTTTATTTGTTTCTAGCTTCAGGCAACAAAACGATTAGAATGTAAAACGAAAATAATAATAACTTGAATTGATTCTTGTTGTTGTTTTTTTCACCAGGTAAACGCGAAATGAACAGAAGAAAAAAAATTCAGTTTGCTTCAGCTTGAGCTGAACAACCAACCATCATCATTATCATCACCAAACGATCAGAATGTACCACAGAAGAGAGAGGCCATTTCAATTTTATCTGTACATATCTGTAGATATTGATCTTTGCATTATACACATATGTGTGGTTGGTTGGTGTGTTTTGCCATCACTCTGTATCATAATCATCATTGATAATGGTTTGTGAATAAAGAAATTTTTTTGATTGAAGAGAAAGTCTATCGTGTTTTGTTAGGTCGTTGGTCGATCGTTTGTTCTTTGGTTGGTTGGCCATCATTTATATGATGATGATAATGATAATAACCAATAATTTCGCTTTCCATTCACTCTGTGATGACGATGATGATGATTTTTTTAACAGTTTCAAAACATTTAAGTTAGTTGGATAGGTAAGCAGGTAGACTAAAGGTAGTAGTGCAAATAATAACTATAGAGATGTATCTTCTCATCTCAGATATATATCGTGTATTCGGGTAATTTTTTTCTGATGCTTGATGGAAAAAGACAAAAGAGATTTTCTCCAATGATGATAATGATTATTTAGAATTTAAGAAAATATATTTTGTAATGGCCTTGATTGTTGAACATATCTTTTTTTGTTTCTTCGTAATGTGTGAAAGATGATGTGATGTGTGTGTGTGTGTGTTTTGAAAACATTATTGAAATTGGTAGCCATCTTTGCTTTTTCGTCTAAAAAATGATGATAATCAACTCTTTCGTTAATTTTTTTCTTGAGAATCTTCAAAACCAAAAACAAAGCAAGAGAACAAAAAAAAATTCCTTGTCAAATTTATCGGACTAACTTAATTCAGATCTGGCCATATTAAGATGATGATGACCAATGATGATAATTAGCAATCCAAATAGAAGATTTTATTAAAGAAAATTTAAAAAAAAATTAAATTATCTTTGTTGGACTATGTATTGATTCAAAATCTGTTTGATGATGATAAAATATGTCATCATATTTAGGTTGACAAATTTTGTTTCTCCAAGATAATCTGTCTGTCTTGATGATGATGATTCGATTTGATTTATATGACGAATTCATATTTACCTACTTTATCATTATCATCATCTGAGATCAACAACAAACAAAAAACACAGGTTAAAAATTATATGGTAGATTTGGTTTATTTTTTCTCTTTTACCTGTCAAATGTCAGCCATGATGATGATGATGATATTGTCATAATCAATATCGATCAAAAATATGATGAATATTAACAATCATTATACTAATGAATATTGAGGGAAAATATGTTTTTTTCTCTCAAAATTTAATTTGAAATAGATAATTTCTGTTTTGGTTTGTTTGTTGAATTCAGTTATGAAATTATCAGATATCTTAAAATCTTTCATTTTTTCATGGTTGTTTGTTTGAAGAATATCCATGACTATATCTTTTGATCAAAAACTAATTTTACTTAAATCTTGTTTTTAATATTAGTTAGTTATACATAGAAAGATTTTTCTTCACTTCTTTTTCAAATCATAATTATTTGTAATTATTATTTCATATTTTTTGGGTAGAAATTCAAGAGGAACCATTTTGAAAACATCATTTATTTTTTTGGGTTGAAATAGAAACAAAAAAACATGTTACATAAAAGCTAATGATCATCATAAAAATCGATATTATAATGATGCTGATAATAATGATTATCATAATGATGATGATAAGTGGAAACAAACGTTGGGATAAAATAAAAGGATAAAGAAAAATCAGGTATTATTATTATATATCAGGCAAAAATAAAAACAACAACAAAAATCTTTTTTTGTTTTTGGGATTTTTCAATTTTTCAGATATGATATGAAAATGTCTAAAATGATGATAATGATGATGACGGTCAATCACGAATCAATCACGAAAAGTTCACATATGACTAACCAACTTAGTAAATGTAGATCATCATCACGTGTTTCAACGAAGAGAAAAGCATTGCAAAAATCATTGTTCTGGCAAATTGATAATTTAGTCACGGATTTGAAAAACTGTATTATTAATAATGTTGAGGTGTAAAAATAAAAGAATGAAACACAATTGGTAATGGAGAAAACAAAACAAGAAAATGGAAATTTTTCTCTATCTAACCGGTATAATGAACCGTTTTGTTTTTGTTTTTTGTGCTTTCAACTTTATTCTTATTGAATGTTGTCCAATAATCGTGCCGTTTAGGAGAACCAAAAGAAAATAGTTTTCCATAGTAAAAAAATGCATAGACCGTTTTTGTTGAAAAAAATTTGGTTCGAAAGTCAATCAAAAAAATCAATCGGATCAATGTCAAAAATAGCGAGCTAGAGCGAGATAAGATAATTTCTATTGATGATGAACTTGATTTGTTGAAACTAGTAATTATTTTTTCCGAACCAGAAAAAAATACAAACTTTGCAATTTTGTTTTATTTTTTCAAACATTTTTTGTGTTGCTAAAAAGGATTCGTCGTTTACATTTTTCACTCAAGCAAAACAAAAAAAGTTGAAAGAATTTTTCGTTATTTTCATCAAGATTTCACTTATCTTGATGAAAGAATCTTATTCATTTACCACCAAAGAAATGAAACTAATTAGTAACAAATTCAATTTTCATTTGTATTTTATTTTGTGTTCAAGACACGAATATTTCCATCATTCATTCGTTTAGTTATACAATCCAATATGGAAATGTTAAAATTAATTATCAAATTGAATTTCTCGATATGTTTCTTCAATTTGCAATTTGTTGAAAAGAAAAAACACGATTTTTGTTGTTATCCCTCCAGAAAACTTGACGAAAACAAGGATTCGTCATCATCATCATCATCATCATCAACGTAATCGTATTTCGTGATCATGTTATATTTTTTTGTTTAGAACCAAAAAATTTTCTCATTTTTCTGTAATATTTTATATCAGTGTATTTTTTGTTAAATGAAGATCATGATCAATTTTGTTACAATCGTGAAATGTTTCTAAGATATTTATCCAAAGAAAAATTTCATTATCATCATTTACAAATAATGAATAGTGTGTGTATTGGTTATTTATTTCATTTCATTTAAATCAATAACTCGTTTGTGTGGAAATGCGCATTCTCAATTTCACATTACTGTTATTATTTTCATATATAGTAAAATGATTGTGATTGATAGGAATCAATCACACACAACTAACCACCTTTTTTCAAACAATAAGAAACGGAATCTCATATATAATACTTGACAATAATGATGATCATCATGGTTAGTTGCAATATAATTCATCATTCATCCATTCATTCAATCAAAATGTCTATATACACACTGATGATGGTGATGGTAATTGTCATCATCATCATCATCATAATCATGTTTAGTGTATGCTGCGGGTGTATAGGTCAGGTATATATAGGTGATTTTCTTTAGCCACACACACACAATAATTCAGGCATTTTAAACTTGGTAATTTTATAATTTTTTTTGTTAAAATGACAATGAGTTTTCCTATGGTGGTAATGATGATAGGCGTGTGTTGTACTTTAAATTATTGAATTTAAAATGAAAAAAAAACCAATGGGCCACACACTAATGACATTACTGAGATGATCATTACAATAATAATAATCAAGAAAGGTGATTGGCCAAAGGTCAATACAATTGATAAACATTTGCAAAGTTCAATTGATAAATTTGAATAATGTCTTTGTTTCTTTCTTTTGTTATAGTAATAATGACACGATAATGATGATTATCATTCAAGAATTCTTATAGTTAGGACTGGAAGAGAAATGAAATGATTTTTTTGCTGAAAACAATGGTGTGTTGTGGCTATGGATGGATGAAACCATGATAATGATGATGATGATGATGATTGTCAAATTCCGTTTTTATTCGTTCATCATTAAATGATGACCAAAAGTCATTTTAATTTGCTTTTCTCAAGATTCATTCTGACTTTTTAAAAAAATTTACTTTTGTTTCTTTCTTTTACCATCAATTAAATTTGATTCAATTATTTCATATAATAATAATAACAATTCTCAGAATAGTAGGTAGTCATTCAGGTAAATAGCCGGTGACTTTGTGTGACTTTTGTTTTGTTTTCTGATTTTGATTGGTTTTAGCTAAAAAAACCATGATGATGATTATACCTAATTGCCATCATCATCATTGTGATGATTAAAATGTTAATTTGCGTGTGTTTTGTTTGTTTGGTTGTTGCATATAGGAAACAAAAGTGAAGGGAGACGTTCAATGAGAGGCTTTTCTCCTCTCTTTAGGCGACATTTCCATCATCATAATCATCATTATTGTCATTTCTCAAGATCATCAACCCAACCGAACCGAACAACAAAAACAAAAAACAAAAAACATCCAAAGTTAATGTCAACCAATCAACGACGACAATGAAATGACGTTTTAAATTTTTGAAAAAAAGATTCTATGATGATGATTATTATTATCATTACCAACCAACCAACCATTCAACCCAAACCATAGATCAGTCAGCCAGCCAACAACAACAATTCAAACGAAAATGAAAATGGAAAAATGAATTGAAAATTATTATTATTATTACATAACCAACAAAACTAAATGATATTTGGGAGAATATATGTGTTCTGTCTCTCGCTCTCTCCGTGTGTTATGTAACCATGCATAAGGTTAGGCTATGGCGACCCACCATTTTTTGAAATGTTGAATGTTGTAAGAAAGAAAAATGGTAGAAATGGCAATCATCATAATTCTGTCGTTATGATGATGATTTTGAAATATGTCTATTCTTTTAAATGAATAAGATATCATTACTTTTTTTCATTATTATTTAAAGTTATGAAATTTTCATTTTTTGGTGGTTGTTGTTGAAAAAATAAAACTTTCATCATACTAATAATGATGACTGGCGACGATTCAAAATTCGAGGAACGAAAACAACAAACATGATGGTTATATCAAATGAAATAACAACCGGGAGCCATTTTTCTTTAGATTTTTTCTCTGCTTCTCAAGACAAGATGAACAAGTTATTAATCTTGTAGAAAAAAAGAAATGAAAATGTTAAGATTAGCAATTAATATTTAAGCTTAGCATTTCTCTGTAGTGATGATGTTTTCCTCAAGATAGCTAGATGAATTTTTGGTTATATTTTCTTACTTTGGCTTATCATTAAGACATGAACTTGGCAACAAAAAAAACCAATAGATTAGGTTTTTTTCTGATTGATTGAAAATCGATTCGTTATTAACTATCATCATTATCATCATCTTTTCCTGGTTAGTTGATTATCGTTCAGGTTCCAAACATTGCCTGTTTGTTGTTATTCGGAAATCCAAAAACACTTTTGCAATCAACCAGATGAAAATAGGAATTATTGGACATTTGATTGGATTGGATGTTTGCCACATCACCCTATAGCCAAACAAACACCCAAATTACAAAAATTTTATCCAAATTTCATTTAACAAAACATTTTCCTTTTTTGTTTCGTTATATTCTGTGTTGTTTCATCTGTTTCCAGCTGTTTATTTTCTCATGTCACGTTCAATTCTCATGGATTTTTTCTTTCGTTGGTTGGTTGTTGAAAATATTCATTCAGTTTTTTTTTGTTTTGTTTTTATTGCATTTCCATTTTCTCATCATCATCATCTTCAGTAACAACAAATGATATAAATGGGCAAATCCCAGGAAAAACAAAAAGATTTTCTTGTTTTTATTTAAATTGACAAATTTTGAAATGTACCGCCACTGCCACCGCCTACCAAAATCGAATGCGAATTCAAAAGAATTCTTGAAAATTTTCTTGAAAAAAATGGATTTAACAAATGACAAATGATTTATTGTAATGGATGAATGAATAAAGGTATAAGGGTAATGAATCCCATATATTTTTTGGTTGTTTTTGTTCTGCACATTTAGTATTATCATCAAAAAATAGTGTGGATGATTTTTGTTGGTTATGATATTTTTATCCATTTTTCATAATGACCAATATGTATGAGAGTCTATTATATGTTGATTTTGTTCATTTCACTAATTTTGTCAGTCAAAATGCATGTAGTATACGTTTCTTTCATTCATTCATGTCTGATGTTTGATGTGTGTGTTGGCTGTCAACAACAAAATTTCATTTATTTTTCCTTTTTTGTTTTGTTTTTGAATCTATATTACGTGGCCACCATTATAAATATACGAAAAACAAGGGACGCTAATCAAAAAAACAAAAAAACAAAAAACCAACCAAACAAACATGAAACCTAAAAATAAATTTAAATAACATAGAGATAGAGAATGAAAAGTGTCAGCCTTATGGCTGATTTTTTTTGTTTCGTTTGTGTTTGTGATGTGACAAACAAATCAAATCAAAATTGAGATGTCAACTTTGAAATGACTTTTTTCTATTTTGATTTGAAAGAAAAACGATTGACAAGAGAGAGAGAGAGAGAGAGAGAGAGAGATCAACCAAAACATATAGCAAAAAAAGGATAGGAAAAATAACAGTTATTGTTTTTGAATGAAATCTGTCCAAAATGATTTTGGCTGAATAATCTGAACATTATCTGCGATAAATCATTTTGAAAACATTTTATAATAACTCGTTCGCTACCAGCGCTTGAGAAACAAATCTTTAACCACAGCCCATGGAATTTTTTTATAATAGAACTTTGAATGGCAATGATTTTAAAACCAACGCATATTTGTAAAAGTAATTATATAAGAAATTTGAAAAAATCTAATTGATAAATAAATGTAAAATCTTAAACGACGAGTATTTGCATTTATGTAAAAACAAAAACGACGCAAATTTGATCAAATGTGAATACAAAAACCAAGCATATTCGATCAAATGTAAAAACAAAAACGACGCAAATTTGATCAAATGTGAATACAAAAACCAAGCATATTCGATCAAATGTAAAAACAAAAACGACGCAAATTTGATCAAATGTGAATACAAAAACCAAGCATATTCGATCTAATGTAAAAACAAAAACGACGCAAATTTGATCAAATGTGAATACTAAAACCAAGCATATTCGATCTAATGTAAAAACAAAAACGACGCAAATTCGATCAAATGTTAATACTAAAACCAAGCATATTTGCTTAAATGTAAATACAAAAACGACGCATATTTGCGTCGTCGGGTTCAAAATAAAGAACTAAAACGACGCACATATGCGTCGCTGGTAGCGAACCTGATAATGATTATTATTTGATTAACTTAATGATCAATATGATGATGATAATGGACATAACCACACACACACACACACACACACACTGACTGACTAAAATGATGGTTAAATCAGCGAAGGTAACAAGAAGCTTGATTGCATAACACATGAATGGACGAAGAATAATGATGAATGAAATAAGGTCGATCATTTTTTTTGCTGTACATATTTTTTGATTTATTGATCCTTTCTTTCATTCAAATCACCGAACTAAACCAAAAGATCGAACGATAATAGTGAACAACATGATTATATCTTTGGAAAATGAAGGAAATTTTTCTTCGATCAACAACGACGATGATGATAGCTGGATGATGGTATCGCGAGATTCGAGAATGAAAAAAATGCCAGTAGCCAAGAGTATAGTTAGAAAAAATAGTTTTTGGACAAGATAGAGTTGATTTTTTCCATCCCAAAAACGAAAAAACAAAACATAATGATGATGAACGAAAAAACAAAAAACCATTTTCTAATGAACTTGTATACGGTGAAATAAACAAGAAAAACTAAAAAATTCCTGAATTCCCAAAAAAATCGAAAGAATGAAGAAAATTTGATTTTTTCATTCCATTCGTTGTTTGCTTCATCATCATTCAGGTCTCTCTTCTATTTTTTTTGTTGTTGATTATAATTAATTAATTATTATAATGATTGTCGTGAAACATGAGTAAAAGTTGCCACTACCTCTCATGGCTATTTTTTGTCTTAATTTTGTTTATGATATAAAAACGTGTTATTAATTGATTTTTTCTCATTCGCATAATATCAAGTTGAAATAAACTACTTTGTTTCTTTCTTTATATTCAATTGTTGTGTTGATTTGTTCTGTTTGATTAATATTTAGATAGTTTCATCACATTTATTTCAACTGTTGATTTTATATTATACGATTCAACGATTTGATTTGTTTGATTTAAGATTTTTTGTTTGTTTGTTTGATTTTGATTGATTATGAAAGAGATACCGACAGAGTTAGCAAACAAGTTAAAAGCTTGTAGAGCCAACATAACATGTCTGACGTTCCGCAAATGGGGAAAGGATCGTGTACTATCGTTAAAGAATGAATTAGATGATTTACACGAGCAATTAGTATGCTTGCTTGATCCGGAAGATGAAGAATTTCCACCTGATTTATACGAAAAGATGAATAAATATTCGGACAAAATCGAAAGTTATCTAGAAAGATTTAGTTCCATGAAGACGAGATCACGTGAAGATGTTACAATCAATCGGGATGAAAATGATAGTTCTCAAGAGAATGATATGATCGATGGAAACGAAAATGATGGATCTGAATATGCTTCGGTCAATGGTGATATCAATGATGTTTCCAATGAAATGGCTAATTTGTCGTTATCATATAAACCGAAAATCCGTTTAGAACAGTTGCCAACATTCGATGGTAAATTTGTTAATTGGAAACCGTACAAAAGTATGATGCTTAATTTATTGGTTAATAATACGTCTATTGATGAAGTAATGAAGAAATCTTTGTTATTGAAAACGTTGTCAAATGAACCCGCTCGTATAGTGGGAATTTTAATTGGTGAATTAAAAAGCTTATCGGTAATCTGGAAAAAACTTTGTGATAAATATGATGATCATGAATTGGCCATTCTAGAAATTAAAAATGAATTACGTAAAATTCCTAGAATTGCCAATGAAAATCAAACCGAAAATTTAAAAATGGCTAAAGATATTGTCGAGAATGCCAATTTGGCTGTGAAATTTTTAGAAACTGATTCTTCTTTTTATGTCACGAATTTGATACAAGCTGTAGCCTATAAGTTTTATTATCGGGCACAAAGAAAAATGCTATCTGATATGGCGAATTTTGAAGATGTTGTAAAATATATTGATAAATTGTATAAATCGGCTTTAAAATATGATTACAACAAAATTGAAAAATCCGATCAACCTACAAGATTTAAAGAAGAAACGAAAAGATCGTCTGTTGCTGCTTTTTCATCAAGATATTGTTTCATTTGTGGCAGTAACCATCAAGATATTTATGAATGTTTTGATAAATTTGATTCGAATACCATCGCCGATGTCATCAAAGGCAAAGGTCTATGTGTGATATGTCTGCGTAGAGGCCATCTCAGCAGAAATTGTCCTTCATTGATTGATAATAGTTGTGAAAAGTGTAAAAGGTTTCACGCTACCGAAATGCATGATGTTTTGAATGTTTTATATCAAACTAAACCTAAAGAAACCGCTGATTCGATTCCATCATCATCATCATCATCATTATCATCATCATTATTGTCAGAATTTTCGATTAATGAATCATTGATTAGTGAATCATCGATTAACGAATCATCAATTAATGAATCATCGGATAGTGGATCAGTAGCCGCTATATCCCATCGTAATTTGTCTAATGTTTTTGATATTGAAAAAGTTGGTCATCTTGAAAATCGTCCAATGATTTATGGTAATTGTAACGGGGTAGTCAGCGTCATGTTGTTAGACAGTGGTTCCGACATCTCTTTGATTGATCAAGATCTATTATTAGATGATACGAACAATTCAGATAAAAAGTATTCGATGGTGACAACATCGCCGTTGGGAGTGGCCAAAACCACCCATAAAAAGGTGGTTCTGAAAGTTCGAAGCAATTCTAATGAAATTTCTATCGTATTGTTCTCAATCAAAATGAATGAAAAAAACCTCATCATAATTGGGACGGACAATTTAGGATTCTTTTATAAGAATCAACCGAAAGTACTGTCAATCCCCACAATTTTTGGTGACATCAGTTACCAAGCACGAAAGAATTTAGCAGCTTGTAGCTCAATTGAAATGAATAATCCAATATCTGCTCGTGAGGATGTAATAGATATTTTTGAATTGAAAAATGATCAATCATCATTAAAACCAGTAGAGGAATTGCTGAAACTTGGAAGCAGAAAATGAATTGAATATTGTTAATGATGAAGACGAAGATGATGATATTATGGTCAAGCGACTAATAACTGGTCGTTTTGAAGCTCGATTACCATTCTTATCCGAACAACGTCCGAAGGACAACTTTAATAAAGCGTTGTTTGTTTTAGAAAAGCTATTGAAACGATTGGATTATAAAAACAAGAGAGATGAATATGAAAAACAATTGTTGACTTATGTTGATAATAACCATGCCGAAGAAGTGTTCGAAGCTTCTGGTTATTTTCTTCCGCATCATCCCGTTTTCCGTGATTCTGCATCCACACCTATCAGAGTGGTCTTTAATGGATCTTTTGGCTATGAGGCCTTGAACAAATTATTATGGAAAGGAAATGCTCATGGTTTGGATGTGTTTGATCATTTGATGCGTTTCAGAAAAGGTCAATTTGCATTCACAGCTGATTTATCGAAAGCGTTCTTGCAAGTTATGATCCATCCTGATGATAGAAAATTTTTAAAATTTTTATGGAAAAACAAAAATAATGAAATCAAGATATACCAGATGAAGGTCTTACCATTCGGTCTTGTATCATCACCAGCTATTTTGACCAACGTCACGAAAAGATTATTATCGGATCAGAATCTTGAAGAAATAGCTAATGCTATTTATATGGATGATATAATTTGGTCGTCGAATTCAGAATCTGATTTAATGAAAATGATTGGGAACGTCAGAGATTGTTTCAACAATGCTGGCTTCACAATGCATAAAATTTGCTCGAATAGTGATCTGGTTTTGAATAACATAGATTGTGAAGAGCATGGTAGCAAGAAGGTTTTGGGTGTCATTTGGAACACTCAAAATGATTCGATTTCGAATGTCATTCCAGATATACAGCCAATCAATACCCGACGTGAATTATTATCAATGATTGGTAAATTTTTTGATCCATATGGCTTTCTAGATCCTTGGAAGCTCAAGCTTCGATCTTTATATCGTGAAATTCTATTGAAAGATTGGGATGAACCTTTACCCGATCAAATTATCAACGATGCGATGACACATTTGCAATGTATAGATGATCTTAAAGAATTGAAAATGAATCGAAACATCGATATGAATGGTGATTTACACGGATTCGCAGATGCATCTCTATCGGCTTACGGTTATGCAATTTATATCAAGAAAGATGACGAAATGCATTTTTTATTCGGAAAAGCTAAGTTGTCACCGTGTAAAATCAAAACTATTGTAGAATTAGAATTACTTGCCTTATACGAACTGGGCAAAATATTGAGTCGAATGCACGTTGTTTTCCATAACCGTATTACAATTTGGTCTGACTCTATGATTAATTTACAACGTTTCGGCTCATCTCCAAATAATCAAAAAAGAAACGTGGCATCACAATTAATGAAAATTTTGAAAATTGTGAACGATTTAAATATTACGATTCGTCACGTTAATGGTTTACGTAATCCTGCCGACTTATTCAGTCGAATTAATGATTCGAAGTCTTATTTAAAAAATTTTAAATTTATCATTAATTCGAATTTTTTTGATTTCTCTGATAGTAATCGATTCGAGACTTATCGAGTCTCTTCCATTTCAATCAAAAATTTCGAATTTGCTGATCATGTTGATGAGTTCAGAAAACTGGAATCTATCGATCAAATGATGAATTTCGTTGAGAAGTTATTACCCATTGGTAATACGGCTATTGATAGGTGGAATTTGATATATCGTTTTTCGCAGTTCGGCAGCAATACCAATCAAATTAATCTCCCTTTGATGTACGATGATATTGTAAAAATTAAAACGAGAAACCCGAATTTTAGTCCAATTTGGATTCCTAAGGAATCCAATGTAGTTTTGGCTTTAATTCAGTTTTATCATTTGGAAACATTACATGGTGGAATAAAAACAACTATGGCAGAAATTCAATCAAGATTTTATATCCAAAATTTGTATCGATTAGTCAAAAAATTCATTTATTATTGTCATGTGTGCCAAATTGAAAAGAAGAAACCGATCGTTCAGCCATTGGCTGATTTGCCTTCTTCCCGAGTTATATTCGCCGCACCTTTCGAATGTGTATGCATCGACTTTTTTGGTCATCTTTCCTATCGTAACGGAAAGAAATTTTATATTTTAATCGTAACTTGTTTGGTGTCTCGAATGGTCAAGCTAGAAGTGGTTAATTCTCTATCGGCTAATTCTGCCTTGACAGCTTTGAATAACGTTTTCCTGCAATGTGGTACACCTCGTAAGATCTACAGTGATAATGGCACGAATTTCGTTAAGTGCAACAAAGAAATTAAAAAATTTCTCGATCAATTAGAAGAATCTAGCAAATTGGATAACAGAAATATTGAATGGATATTTTCACCACCTGGTGCGCCATGGTATAACGGTACTGTTGAACGTTTAATTTCTGTAACCAAACGATGTTTAAGATGCTTGGATGCTAGCTTTCGTTCATTTGAAGATGCACGATCTACATTTTTGAAAATCGAATCTGTCATTAATGGACGTCCAATCGTACAAGATGATGATCGTTGGATATCTCCATTTGAAATCGCTTACGGTCGACAACAACAACCATTGATTGACGTCAATGCTGATTTAGATACAAATGGTAATTGGCCAAAACGTTTGAAAGAAGTCCGTTCTAAATTTGAAAATTTTTGGCGTTCTCAGTATTTGGCCTCTCTGAATCAAAATAATCAACCAAAAATTACGGATATAAAAATTGGGGACTACGTTTTATTACCTTCTGATCGTTTTATAAAACGGAATAAATGGCCGATCGCCAAAATTATTGATATTTGCAACAACTCCAATAATGATGATAAAGTTATTCGATCAGTAAAGATTCGCCGTTTATCTGACGATGCTGAATATATTAGACCGGTCAACGGAATGATCTTGTTGGATCGTTACAAAAATTAAATTCGTCATCTCGCGCCGGGAATGTCGTGAAACATGAGTAAAAGTTGCCACTACCTCTCATGGCTATTTTTTGTCTTAATTTTGTTTATGATATAAAAACGTGTTATTAATTGATTTTTTCTCATTCGCATAATATCAAGTTGAAATAAACTACTTTGTTTCTTTCTTTATATTCAATTGTTGTGTTGATTTGTTCTGTTTGATTAATATTTAGATAGTTTCATCACAAATGATTATAACAGCCGTGTAGCCTTCCTGTTCTTTATTCCTTTTCGTTCATTTTGTCTCATTCGTATTTCTGTTCACATAATAATAATGGACGGGAGAAAGAGAAAAAAAAGGGTCCAGAGAATATAATTGAGGATGATGATGATGAAGGAAGGATAAAAAACAAGACCAGTGAGTTCAACCACGACTAAAAATCATTAATTACAAACGATGATGATGATGAACAACAAGGCCATATATGAACAGTTGGCAAAAAATGAATGATCATCAAGTTCAAATCATCAAAAAATGTTGAATGTGGCCACAACCAAAAAATCCTGAAGTGAAAGTGGATTATCATATGGTGATTTTTATTTTTTTCTGGAGAAAAAAACAAAACGCGTGCCATATTTTTCTGGAAAATGAGCAAAATTTGTCAATTTGAAATAAAAATTGATGAACAAAGTAAATGTGGCTACAGAATAATTAAATTAGTGATGACCATGTAGTAACCAGAAACATCCATTGATGGACTGAATACGGTTTGCCATGTTCACGTGTTGTGTTTGTTTGATAAGAAACATACATGAAATTAAATGAGATGAGAGAGAGAATTTATGAGAATATTATTATTACATTTTCAAAATGCAAAGATGTTTGGTTTTCATTCAAATCACTGAACTGCATCCGTTTTTTATTTGAATGATGAATTGTTATTGTTTGTCTGTACGGGACAACAAAGAAAACATCACTGATTTATCAGATGACATTATCATTTTAAAAAAAAACAAATTTTTTTGTGGACCATTTTTTCAGGTTGAATGATTTAAATCGCTGTTTGCGATGCGATACCATACGATGCTATTAGATTTCATATTTGTTCAACACCCAATTGTTGTTGGCAAAAAACATTTTATTTCATCATCATCATTTACAATCAATAGATTTTAATTGGACTATTATTACTATTATTATTATTATTAGTCATATTTTGTTTGTTTGAGAACATGATAATAATATTTCTCTGCCATTCATTGTCACGTGAAATTCATTGATCCATGGTGGTATACATTTCATTTCGTTGAATCAAACTTCAAACAAAAGTTTTTCTATTTTACCATTCATTCATTTATCGTTTAAAAAATGTTGAAATTTTTTTATTTGAAAACAAAAATGATCACCATTCGTTGATGTTGGTGTCAGTGGTGGTACAAGGTTCTTCCATCCAGAAAAAACAAATTTTTTTTCCATGGAAATATCACAAATAAAAAAAATTCATTGAATGAACGTTATCTTTATCGTTTTGTTCATTTTCGAAATGATTTTTTTTTGTAAATTTCAAATTTTTATTTTGTTTCTCGATTTTGGTTGTAACAATTTTCTTCAAATGAAAATGAATTTCACCCACACTCACTAGACAATTGTAAACTTTTTTTTGTATGTTTCCAAATCATCATTGCATTTAGAACATTCAACATTTATCGTTTTTTTCCTCTCTCTCTCTCTCTCTCTCTCTCTCTCTTTCTATCAGGGTTCATCATTATGATGATGAGGTTCACGACAACGATGACGATCAAAGAAGTAGAAATGGCCAAAATGAAAATTCACAACAGAAAAAATGATAATAAAATCTCATAATAGATCGACTGCTGTGCATTTGAATTATGATCATCAAATCAAACAACCAAACAAAACTCGTGAATCAATGGTATTTCGTTGGTTTGGTTTGATGGTTTTGTCCATGGTTGGTGGCCGATTTTTTTGATGGTCGATGGTTCAGTTTGGTTCTTCATGCTGTTAGTGTATATATTTGGTATATAGATAGAGATAGAGATGATCATGATGATCATCGTCATTATTTTATTCTTCGTTGTTGTTGAAGATTCGGAGACAACTTTTTTTCACCATTTGATTTTTTGGTTTGTTGTTTATTTGTAATAAAGAATAACAAAATGATCAACCACCACCAAAAAAAGATATCATTTTCAATCTGATATAAATTATTATTTGATAAATCTAATCTTAATAAAGGTTAGGTTGGTGACTATTGCTATGGCCATGATTCATAGTTGAGTGAGGTTAGGTTGATGACTATTGCTATGGCCATGATTCATAGTTCAGTGAGGTTAGGTTGATCACTATTTCTATGGCTGTTTAGAGAATTGATTTTTTTTTGTGATCTTTTCTTGATGGATTAATATTTTTATTAAAATTATAATGTTTTTTATTCAAACTTAAATTTTAAAAAATGGAATCATTTTGGATCCAAATGAATTCATTTGAAACATAAAACGGGTGTGTGTTCGTGCTTGGTTTTGGTGTGTTTACCATTTTGAATATAAGAAAATAAATGAATTATTAATTTCTTTCTTTGAATGAAGCAAGAAGAAATGAAAGAGTCTTTATGCAAATGATAATGATAATGATTGTGAAAAAGTTAATGATATACATTTTTTTGAATTATAATAATAAATGAATTTTCTAAATGATAATAATGTTGATTAGTAGTGAATGTAAATGATAATTCTCATTCACTACTATTCTTTCATTGTTTGTTAATTGATTGTCATGAAAAGGGAAAATAAAATCAGGAAACGGAAATTCAATTCAAATTCAAATATAGATTTTTGTTTGGTTACGTCACAATGTTTATGCGTTGGTAATCGATTGTATCGATCAATGAATTTTTTCAATTTTATATTTTTTCTTTTTCGCTCTTCATTTGCACACAATTGTTATTTGTTGTTTGTTAAGTCCACGTTTACAACAACAACTTACAGACTTTTAGAGAAAATATTGTGTTTTTTGTGATTAAATAACACCAAAACTTTTAGTTATTCGTTTTTTTTCTTTTGATGCAATCATTTTCACATTCTGCTTTCCTTTTTCCCCTTCCGCCTTCAAATCAATATGTAATGTCCACATTTTTTTATTTTAATAACAGCACACATCATTAGAAACCAATCGAGAGTCCTGCAATTCGAATTGAATCATCATACTTGAAGAGACACACCGAATATTGATCCATCCTATTCGATCGATTCGGACAATATTCAGCTGGACAGTGGAGAAATGCAAGAATAAAAATCGATTACTTGATGACCGAATGGACAAAAAAAGATGATGAGATTTTAGTTTGACAATCACAATAATAATGTCACTGAACATTCTCCATTGTTGTTGACAATAATAATAAAAATTCATCTTTTTCCAATTCTTTGAGTTTGTTTGTTTGTTTTGCAAAATTTCTTTAGTTGAATTTAAATTTAAATCTAATTTAAAATTTTGAATGCTGAATTGGCAAAAAGATATTTAAAAAACCGAATAATGATTGTAGAATTGAAATGGGGATGCACGAAACAAACGAAATAAATGCATTTCATATGGTTTTTCTGAAAAATTTTCTCTAGATGACAGTTTTGTCATGCAATGATATTGATTTGCTGTTATGTTCTGTATTCTTTTCGATTGTTGAATAATAAAAATAAAAAATATTCCTTTTGAATTTAAAATTTTTTAAAATTCAATTTTTTTTGAAGGCAAAAATGAATGGAGAATTTGGGTGGAAATCTTTTTGAATCTGATGTCCATTGATTTTCGAAAAGATTCTGCTGTTTGTTTACTTAAGATATTAAAATAGATTTGATTGAAAAAGTGGATGATGATTGGAAAAATGACAACAACAACCAAACAACCGAACAAAAACAAATCAATTTTCAATCATTTTTAGGTAACGTTAATCTAATAATTTTCACATCATTTCCTTGGAAATTTTTTTTCAAATTTAATCAAAAACAAGGCAAAATGGACCTCATATTTTTTTCTTTGATGACATTTGTCTGGATAATCAAATTATCCAAAGATGTCATCGTTGATTCCTTGTTGAAATAAAAGCAAATCTCTCTGACCACAATTTCAGTTGGATGTGAATATAATGGAAAAACAATCATAATCATCATTATCGATAAAATCGACGATTAAATTGAGCAGAAAATTAAAAATTCTCAGCATTACTATTTGCAATGATGGTTATATTTTTTTCGCTTAAACTAAGAATGTGGATCATCATGTTTGTGAAGGGTCTTCCTTGAGCGCACCGCTTACAACACTTCAAAGGTGTATTTGAAACAATTTTTGATAATTTGTCTTTTTCTGCTTGCTTATCTTTTCAATCTTGAATTTCTAATCTGTTCAATAAGTAAGTGTTATGTCAACTTTTTTTGTTTGTGATTGACATATGATGATGATCGACACGCAATGATAATAATGATTACAGATAAACACACCGATTCTCTACAACAATAATCAATGCAATATTGAAAAATCATCGAAAGACACTGAACATTGTTGCAAATTACAATCAATAGATAATAACCAATAACAACCACGACAAACGAATTGGAAATTTTCACAGGTAAGTGGCGTTTTTTCATTCATTCTTTGTTTCACCATTATCTTTATGTATGTAAAATGGTAAAATGATCATCATGATCATATCGTTATTATCGATGATGATGATGATGATCATTTTCCAATTTTCTTTCATAACTTTGTTTCCACACTTGAATACTGTGTATAAATTTTTATATTGTTGTTTCGCCCTTGTATGATAACAATGAGAATAGTTTTGAATAAAACAACAAAATATTCAATTCATTTTCATTCAACTGTGTCCTTTGCCTTGCATAATATGAATTTTCTTGTTATTATTATCATTATTATTGTTTTTTGGTTAGAAAACACATTTTTCGATTATTATCGATATCATTATATCGATTCGTTTGGTGAGATAATGGTTTGTTTTAGAATGTTTTTTGTTGTTGATCTCTTTTAACCATAATTTGCTTCTCGCTTGTATGATTATTATTGTTGTTATCATTTTTTTTGGTGACATTTCAATGTCAAAAATGATAATCTTCTAGTTGGTTGAATTTTATAAAATCATTTGATGATTCTGTCATGGTTTGATTGAATTTTATTTTGTTTCGTGGTGTGTGTAATAAAATATATTTACTATTAGTTTTGCTTCGAAACTATTCACCCATTCGATTCAGTGCTAATTAGTTTTTTTCTGGCCACATATTTTTAATTAGCAATTTGGATTTTAGTTTTTCCAATTGAAATTTTATTAAAAATTGATTCGATTCGATACAACACAAAGTGCGGCTACAAGGCTTTTTCAAGGTTGATTTGTCAAATTTGTCAATTTTTTTGTTTTTTCCACAAATTTTGTTTTTGAGAATATCTAATTTTGATTAATGATGATCATCATCGTTTCCCTGACCCCTATGGCTATTCAAATTTTTAGGTCTTTTTAGTTTTTTCGATTTGATTTCCTTGTGCAAAAATTGGTGATACGGTTGTTGTTGTCATTTGTCCGATTGTTGTTTAGGTGATTTTTTGTTTTAGTTTTGCCAAATGAAAATCACCTATCACACATATCATCTCACTGAAAACAAGTCGAGCGTATAAAATTCAATGAGAATAATATGAATGTCTCATTCAAAATTGAATATTTATTACCAAATTTTTCATGTCAAACATCACAATATTTAGATGTCATTTTTTTGAATGGAAAAAACATTTGTTGTTCAGGTTTTTTTCCTATTTCACCTTGCCAGGTAAACTACTGAGAGTTGTTGTTGTTTTAATTAATTTATTAATAACATATGTTGTTCATTGCATCAAATGACCATGGAAACAAAGCAAGCAGAAATAAAATGATTGACAAAATGTTTTTTGGGCACGTGTAAACCAACAAACAGCAACCACCACCACCACCATAGATATACATGATGGTTTATCAATCAAGATAATTCATGTTGTCCATGTCAATCTTGATTGACAGTTTTTTTCGCTGTGAAAGCAATTTGTTTTTAATCTCTACTCTGATTTCAGGAATTTTATTCGTTTTTTTAATTTAAATTTTTTTCCTGTTAATCAATTTGATTGCATGGTTGAATTTTCATCTCATCTCATCACTCTTTCAATAAATTAAATGAATTTTAATTGCAGTTGAATTTTCGTTTTTTCATTCACTCATCTCGATTTGAAATCATCTCTCTTTTTACCACATTTATTACTCCCGAGACCAATCAATTTATTTCGAATCGAGAATAAAATCGAAATACTTTCAAAAAATCAAAATGAGACAAATCTGTTTTTGCACATTTTCACTGGTTATATTATTATTATCATCAGCAATATCAGGTATTTTTTGTGGAAAAAAAATCCCCTGATTCATTGCTACTAGGAGATCGATTGAAAAAACAAACAAAATCATCACCATTATCATTAAAAAATGAAGCACTGGACTAGACTGACCAATGCAGCAGATAAATTGAACAACTTTTCATCATTTAATTTGTTTGATTTGTTCTTCTCTTATTTCGATCAATTGTCTTTCAACTAATAAACTCTCTTTTTATGAAAAAATCGATTCTTTTCAAGATTTAATCTTTGACAATTCTTGGAAAAATCCTGATTTGTTGTCTCTTTCTGTTTATTTGCTTAGAAGAAAAGAATTGAAGGAATATCTCTCTCTTTTTCTTTATTTGAATAATGATAATTATTGTATTTTGCACATGCTGTGTGTCTAAAATGAAAAAACAATGATGCTCTTATGAGGAAATTGAATACGAATTTGAGTAAATCAGCAATTCAATCGCAATAAATGTTGCTGCTTTTGAAAGAAATCATTTTGCCAACCAATCATCCATCCATCCACCATCATACTAAATGTAATGATTAATGTCATTTTTGTTGTTCATTACATCATTGGATTTATATTGGTAAATAACAACGAGCAATGTTCTCATGTGGCTAGTTATAAGGAATTTCAATTGGCCAATAATGAAATCTATTCATTGTTGATGATGATGATCATGTGATTTGGTTTAAAATTTCAATTTCAATTGGAGGAAATTTTTATTGATCAAATTTATTGAAAATTGACTCGTTTCATCTTTTTATACTTTTTTTAGATTCCGGTAGTAAATATTAATTTAATTTATGATATTTTCCAATTCTACCAAGAAAAAACTTTAAATTCCTTGGAGGCATACACAGACAGAACATTGCACTGAATCAATTTCAGAAAAAATACCATATTTTCATTCTCACAATCGATTTATGTGTGGCCATGGCCATCATTATATAAATGAAGCCAAAGTCAAATAAACAAAAACAAAAACAAATCAAATCAAAAGCAAAACAAACAAAACTTATTGATAAAATGGTGATGATCATCATCATGACCACCATTATCATCAAACATGCTCAAGATGCCACGAGACCTTTTCTCTGTATCTCTCTATCTCTGGTTTTACGCTTTTTTCATGGTAGTTTTTTCATGATCATCATAAATGTTTATTATCATTTTTTTGAATGAAATGAAACGTTATCATCATCTAAATTTTTCTTTCTCCACACATATGGTTGTTATGGGCCCACATTGCAAATCAAACCATATCGGCATTATATTAAATATTATATTATTTATTTTCATTTTCCCAAACGATTCCTGATCTGATCTAAATGTGATTCGGATAAATTCGAATAAATTGAAATGAATGGTTTTTTCCAATCCTCAAATTCCCAATGTCGATTGCAATTCATCTTCTGATTTTTACTCTCTCTTTACGATGGATCCTCATTCATATAATCAAATCAGTAACCAAAACAAAAATTTTAAAATTTGTTTCCCAACTCCCAGTTCATACTTAAATTGGATTGGATTGTAAGGGTTAGGCAGTACTGCATTGATAAGACCTGATAAAAATTTTTATGAAAACAAATTTTTGTTTTCATGAATGACATATAGCCAATTTTCCATTTTGAACGAAAAAATTATCGGCCATAAATATTCGCTTGAATTCAACAGCAGCAAAAAAGAAGATTTTCTTATTTGATGGCCTTACCAAAACTCAAAAAATACATACATTACATTAGGAATTGAAAATGTCGATACGAATTTTATATATTTTTTCTTGCATTCATTTTTTGGTTAGATTTTGTTCTTTACTAGCGTATCATCCATTTTTATGTTGTTTTTTGCTTAGATCTGGATTTTTTTCTTTTTTCCCTCTCCATCTCTCTCTTTCATTCACCACCACCATCATGATCATTTTTTTCCTCAACAAAATATACACCCGAATTGATGGCGTTTAAGTTTGAAGAAAATTCATGGATATTTTTTACGTTGGCGTTCATGTTGTATCCATTTAATCACATTTCATCAATGTGTGTGTGAACATCATTTGATTAAATTTTTTGTTGGTTTATCCATGATTATTATTTTCTTGTTGTTGTCGATGTGATGCATAAGCACACAGTAAAGAGATTGAAAAAGTTGTGATATGATCACAATCGCGCCTTCTATCCGCCAATACTGGCAACCTTAAGATTATTTTATTTTCCGTTCTTTCTTTCGGTTTTCAAAAAAGATAATCGTAAGGTGTGTTAATATTTTGAAAGAAAGTTTTTTTAATTTCAAATTGCAGGAATATTTTTCTCTTTCCAATGATGATGCTTAGTGATTTATTTCTTTTTTCTTGGGTAATATCTACAATATTGATTTATTGATTTTTTCTTTTTTTCTCTCTCTATTTTTCCGCTATCAATCGAATTAGAACAACTAAAATGATTCTATATCTTAATCTGAATTTCTTTGCTATAAATAATTAAAAAAAGATATCATGTGAATGTGGTTGCATTTTGCTAAAGTTTTGTTTTATCTATGATTGCCGATAAAGAAAATCAATATGTATCAATCATTTTTTGCTAGCTAAACGTTTTCTCATGTGATGTATTCTCATTTTGTTCTGAATTTTCAAAGGGATTATTCATTTTGTACTTTTTTTTGACGAAAATTTATTAGCTAATTTCGATGTTCGACGGTGATTCTATGGTTGCAGAACAAAAAAAAATCTATTAACTTTTTTTGTTTTGTTTTCCATTATCATAGTGATAATAATGTCCAATGATGATGATGATGATGGTAATAATCATTAAATTTTGAATCGATCCCACCAAAAATAATCTATTTTTTGTGGTAAAAAAGCTCGTTATGATTGTGTGATTTCCTATCTAGTCGGTAATTAGAAATTATTGACCCAGCCGTTGTAAAGAATGACAAAAAAAATTTCTTGTCATTCTTTCTCATCAATAAACAAACATCCATTGACAATAATGATTCTGCCAATAGTGAAAATTGTTGAAAAATGTTGTCGGACATTGATAACCACTGATGATGGTAATCCTTGGTTCATTTTGCAAAATAATAACGTTGTTTTGTTTGGTGTTTTGTGCTGCTGTCGTTTGGCTATCTAAATTGGACATTAATTTCAAAATGATGATCAAAGGTTCAGGGATAATTTATTAACTCTGATCTTTTTATATATGGGTAAACATTATTTGTGTGAAAATACCATCATCATTTTTAACACACACTTACAATGTTATAATATCATTTGGTCATTTGGCGAATAGCCATCATTCTATAACCAACGAGAAAAAACCAAGTGTAAATCATTGATTATCATTATTATAAAGGCGTCAAATTTTCGGGTAATATAAGTGCTGGTGGTTGATGAGTTTTTTCAATTTTGTTTTGCTCATCAAAGTTTGTATTTTGTAATTGACTTTTTTTAATAACAGGTATTTTTCTTTTTGAAATTTACCGTCATCAGTCAATGCAATTAATACAACTGCCGCAACCGTAGATTAATTAATTATTTTCGAAAGGAACAAAATGATCTTTGAAAGTTGAAAATTTTCCATCACCATCATTGAATGATGATGAGGTACGTGCAAAACATTATCCAAACACGTTTATAGGGAAGTAATATTCACATTACTCATCTTTGTTTGTTTTGAATATCAACAATTGACAACTTTGTTTGTAACATCCACACACACAATTCATCATAATCATCATTTATTGGTTGATTGATTGACTACCAGTGGAGAATAGGAAAGGAAAATCCATAATAAAAATCGATAATTCATCTGGCAATTTTTCAATGTTGTTGTTTTTCTATATATTTCCTTCATATTCAAACACAGCAACAAGATTTATAGCCATTTTTTTCATTTTTCTTTTCTTTTGATAATTATTTAAGAGGAAACAAACGAAACTTGCCAAAAATGTTTTTCATTCGAATGAAAATTGATATTTTGGTAATTTTGTTGTTGTTTTGACGATGGATTCTTTTCTTTTGATGATGATGCAATTCCATTCGAAATGAATGGCATGCTGTGTAAAGAAAAAAATATATATTTTCCTCGATTCATTCAATTGAAAATGGTCGATTTTTTGGGAAAAAAAATCTCAAACAAAAAATGTTGATGATGATAAATATGACTAATTAGTATTCTTTTCGTAGTTTCTAGTCGTCGTTGTCTCGTTCCAAGGATTAAGGATCAAACAACCAGAAAGATATATCTATTTTTCTGTTTGCTTGTTATGGTCAATTCTCATTTATAATATATGTCTGGTTGGTCTATGTTGTTTACATACTTGAAAATTTTGATTCTCACTTATATAATGTGTGAAGAGAAGATGCGAGATTTTGATACTTGTTTTCAATTTTTTTCCTTTCGTTTGGTTGTTGGAAAATTCTATGAACATGACCAATTTATTTATTTATTTATGTCAAGAATCATACACTAAGTTTGTTTGTTTTTGTTTGGTTTGGTTTTGAAAAATATCCGTTTTTTCTCCTCTTCACTTCACTTCTCCAAACACACATCTATTTTGTGTGTTGAACACGATCACTTCGATTGGATAGATATCACATACCAAACACAAACACAGTAGTGATATATTTGATTAAATAATAATATTTTCAATTCAAGTATTTTAGCAATAAATTTTCCAAAAAATAATGATAACATCCAACCAACAGCATCTTTTATCCTTTTTTCTTGAAATGAAAGAAGAAACCAAGTTTTTTTCATCATTTCTTTGGTTACATACATGAGATTTGACACTAAGCCATTCGACGATGTTAGTTAAGCTTTTTTTCATCATATACAGTTATGATGATAATGATGGTGGTCAATTTCAAATTCTAGTCCACACAAAACATGATTCGCCAAACACTTATCATCACTGATAAAACAGACACCACGTACATCATATACAGATAAAGATATGATTATGAGAATTTTGTGATATTTGTCATTGTCAATTTTTTTAGAGAACCAAATTGAATGAATTGTGAAAACTTGCCTTGTGAACGAAATAATGAATGTTAATTATAATCAATTGATTTCAATTTTCTTCACAAATTAATTGATTGATTGACTTATTGAACAATTGATGAATGAATCAACTGGAATAATATGATGAAATTGGGTTGATTGTTTTGTTAATAAAATTCTTTAATTTTTCACTCTAAACCATGGATTGTATGAAAATTGTAATTTGTAATTTGGGAGAATTGTTGTTGTGTTTGGAAATAGTTTCATGAGGCAAACTATAGTTATTATTATTTTGTTGCTTATTACACAAATGTTGTTGATCAAAAAAGAATTTGAAAAATTACTACTAATAAATCTTGATCCAATTCTGTTTGTTTGTTTGCTTGTCACACTGATTTGACCAATTCTCCTTCTATTTTTTTGATGTAAAAAACTAATTCATTCAATATGAAAAACAAAAAACAAAACTTGTTACAAAGAATGGATTAGTCTATAGGAAGCTTGTTTTTTTTCTATTCCATCCTCCAAAATGAAAATGTGAAAAAATTTTCGGGAAACTTTCTCCGGAAAAAACAAAAAACAACAGCAAACTGACTGATTAAAAAAGCTATATTATATTGATTCAGGAAACTTTTTTTTCCAAACACAACATTTGTTGTTGTTGTTGTCCATCTATCCATCCATCCATCGGGTCTTTAATTCAATTTAATTTGTCTCTCTCGACAACAACAAGGAAAACAGAAGAATCAACTTTGTTTGGTACTTGCTTCTGGAATAAATTGCAACTGTATTTTTTCGTTGTTGTTCCAAAAATAACCGAATTTTGCAATCGGATATGTCCGTGTAAGTGTGTTTCAGTGTGTTCAAACCCAAAATTCCAATTTTCAATTGATCGAAAAGAAGGAAAAAAATTGTTTTAAATTCTTCATCCATCCAATCCATCCACATTCGATTTGTTTGTTCATTTTTTCTCTATCGAAAAAAAGCTTTGATTAATTTGTCCTGGCAATGGTTACAAGCTGAGTGTGTATTTGTGTATTTGATGTTTTTTGTTTCATTTTCAGTTGGAGAAAATTCTCTCTATGGATAGAGTATCATCAAAAAAATACACATTGTCTAGAAGTGGATTCTTCTTCTTTTCTTCGGGTTCGAATTTAATTTAGCTAATAAATATAAAAAATTTGGCATTTGTCAAATTGTGAAATACGGAGGCTGACATGCTATGTTTGCCAAATTCTCTATCGATTTTTATCTTTCATTTCATTTGTCTTTTTTTCTTTATCATCTCATTCTCATCTCATCTTCATTCCATCAGAGAAAAAAACGATGCGAAAATGACCAGTTTGTCGAATGATAACCGAAGGGGATGGCAACGGCATTTCAATGATTATAATGGCCAGAATGACCTACCAATATGGATGGATGGAAAAATATTTGAAATATTTTTTGGTTTGATGATTAAATTTTTTTCCTGATCGATCCATTTGGTTGAATTGCATTTTTGTTGAATGATGAAACTATTATGTTGTATTTTCAAACATGCTTGGATCATATTTATTTTTGTTGGAAAGAATGATAAATTCGATTCGATTTAATTATGATATTATTATTAGCCATAGTATCACAATGACAACTATTCTCTTCTTCTGACCGATTCTGTCAAGCTAAAATATGAATTCTTCTTCTTTTTCATCCTGGAAAATATTATTCCAGTCACAAAACATGCACATCATCATTGCCTTTAATAAACTATCGCTGTTGTTGTTGTTTGGATGAATGAATGGTTGTTCCACTTTTTCTTTGGTTGGTTGTCCATTTCAATGAAATAAATAGATATATCTCGTGGATAAATCGCCTAGATCAAATTGCCAGTTTTTATTTATTAATATGATATGATATTACATTACATTATGACGATATGGATGATTAATTTGATATTTTTTCCTGTAACTTTTTCTTTTTCCTTTCTCTCACTTGTTTAATGTTGTTGTTTTTCCTTTTTGAACATGCAGTACATTTTTTTGTTTGTTAAAAAATGATATAATTTATGTGTTTGTACAAGTGTTAGGTTAGGTTGCATATTTTGGCTTATTAATTCATCTAGGTTAGGTTGGTAATTGTGTTTCAAAATTTCAGTTTTTAAAGTAGTTTTGATGAAATATATCTATCAAAAAGAAGGTTTTAATCAAATTATGCAAGAGGATTTTTTTCAATTTTTTCGAACATCCATTTTACATTTGTTTCGATTGAAATTAGTCAGTAAACAAAAACAAAAAAACATCAAAAACACAACAAGAACCGCCCATGGTCCTATGTGTTTTTGTAAAATATCAATGAAAGAGGTATTACCCATTTTTGCATTGAATGATAATGACTGCCAATCGTCATTCATCCATCCAATTTGAAAGCCATCATCATTTGAATTTCATCAAAACTGACATTCATTCATTCTATAGATAGAAACACACGCAATCAAAAAAAAACAAACTCTCCTGGCTTTCGCACACACACAAAATGTCCATGTTTTTCATTGATAATGATGATGATTATGTGAATAATGTGTCTTTTTTCTTTCTTTTTCAGTATTTTTTTCCTGATGATAAAAAATTCAAATTAGATTCATTTCATGTCGAACCTGTCAATTTTTTTCATCTTTCACTATAATGCTTGAAATGAATATAAAATTTGACATTCAAATCAATTTTTCTGGATTTGAATTTTTCGATATTAATATTTGAAATGATGTAGTCAAAATTTACCTGTAAAGTTATGTAAATTATTCATTCATTCATAGAATAGGGCAGCATAAGCAGGCGTGGTGTTTTTTGGTCCAAAGATCGATACGTTTAGTTTTGTTCTGGCTACCATCATCATCGTTTGAATGAATTGTAAATTTTTTTCAAAATTCATTGATGATGATAATGATGGCCAATTGGCTTGCGAAACAACAATGAATGTCTAATGGGAAATTATGCAAAAATTAAGATCGACATTTGTTTTTTTAAAGAAAAAACCGAACAACATTTCAGCATTGGTTATTGATTGATCGATCGATAATCACAATTTTAATTTGCAATTATTTCAATGAGAACTGTATTTTTCAAAAAAATATCACCCCTTATTTGCATATTAATATGATAATTTTAAATTGATTCAATTGGATATTGGTTTTTTGTTGTTTGTTTTATTATTGATCTCTGTGTTGTCAAAATTGTCATTCATCATCATTCGATTGAATGATGTTGATGATGAAAACCTCTTTTTTCATAATTAATGATGATGGACCAGGCAAATTTTTCCCAAGAAAATTTTCTGTACAAAATAATATGATCGATAATATTAAGAGAAGCGCTTTGGCTATAACCGTCATGATAATCATATTTTGCATTTTTATTTTTGGTTGAACTGTTTGATGTCGATTTATTCTAACCACACACACACTTACCAGAATCTGATCATTATCAACCAGAAAGATCTGAATATAAATGTTTTGTTTTCGTGATTTCTCTTCTATTTTGCATACGGATCTAACCCCACATTTATTTCTCTTCTGGTGGTGGTGGCCAATATCATCATTATATTCATTTCGATTCTGGAAGAATAAGAAAAAAGAAAGCGGGCGCCTTTCGTTTTCGATTTTCCCGGTTCCCCGAACCAGCGAAAACTTTCATTATATTCATTCATTTTTATTGTTGACAAATTTGAATATATAAAAAACGAAAAATTCAATGAATAAATGAATTGTATATGAATAATAAAATAAGAAAGAAAATTTAGTGCTTTTTAGGAGAATCATAAATGCCAGCCAAAATCATATGCTTTTCAAAAAGAGCCAGAATTTTTTTTTTTTTTGACGATAATGATGATGATATGGGGTGAATATGAATATCAAAAACAACCAAAATAAAAATCATTTTCGTATAAATCGTTAGAGGGTCGTCGTTGTTGAAATGATGATGATGATGACAAAAAATCGAAACCACAGAAAAAACATTGGTGGTTAGAGTTTGATGCAATAAATATTTTTTTCTTGGGACCATTATTATCCGGAATCATTATCGGATAATGATCATTGATATTTATATTTATTTTGATTTTTATGTATTTCAATTGTTTTTTTGGCTCACGATCATCATCATCATTATTTGGATTTCAATTTCTTTTCTTCTTCTTATTCGATTATGGAAATAAGATTATCACCACCAATATATTCATATCAATTATTTGCAGAGACAAATCGATAATGATGATGACGATTATTGTTACGAATGTTTTCAATATGGTTTTGAATTTCGTATGGCTTCGTTTATTCTCTGCTAATTTGTAATCAAACTTTTTGTTTTTTGAATTTTGATTAGTCAAATGAGGAAAATTTTGGCTATCTTTTTTTATTTCTTTGAAACACGAAATTCTTAAGTTGTGCTGCAGACTGATGTTCTTGTGATGTAGTGTATGTGTGTGCATGATATTTAATGGAAAAATGAAATTTTTATTCCTGAAATTCTGAAAATGGAAAAAAGAAAATCATTGAATGACGGGCTTTGATATAACATTGCTTTCTCCATTTTTGGTTAGATGGTGTAATGCAATGTTTGTTTGGAGATGTTTTAAGTTTTTTTATTTTCTGGCGTTAGACACGAAAACGAACAGAACAATTTCACTCTAAGCTTAAATGAGAAAAGAATTCAAAGAAGCAAGCAAAATCCAATGAAAACGAAAAACAAACCATCTCTTTTCCTTTCTCCTTCTCTCTCGCTCGCTATTGCAAAATTTTCAAGCTAAAAACAAGCCAAGTTTTTTTCTTTTTCTTTTTCTGTTGTTTGTTATTTTTTTCGAACGTAAACGAGCACCAAACACGACATAATGATAAATGACATTTTTTCAGTAAATGGACGTCCACCAAGCACACAACAACACAACATAGCATAGCATATGAAACGCCAGAGAAACAAAAAAAAAAAAAAAAAAAGAAAAGAAAGAATCTTCGAACCAAAACGAAAACGAAAAAAACCGGCCAAAATAACCCCAAACTAACTAAACTAAACTAACCAAAGGCGATGTACACACGAAATTCATTCCAACAACAACAACTTTGTGTTTGGATCTGCAAAAGCTTGAAAGAAAAAAAAAAAAAAGAAAATTAAAGCTCCCGAATTTCGGTTTCATCAGACCAACGGCAACCAACACACATGATGTTATCCAATGTGTGTCTGGTCATTTGTCGTTTTTTTTACTTCACAAAACTTTCAAGATTCATCAAGATTCGTTAAGATTTATATAATAATGAAAAAAACTTTGTTTGGTTCGGTATAAGTGTGATGTTTGGGGTGTGTGTGTGGGATTCAATGCGAATTAAAGTTACATAATATTAGTAGAATGGATGCAAAGATGAAAATTAGTCGTTTGTTGTTGTTGTTGTTGTTGGATAAGACAATATATTGAATGTGGGGCTGGAGATTGGTAGATTGGATTTTGTTCATTTTCATTTTCTCGGTTGTCCAACTTAATGAATAAAGATATTTGTTTTTGGCCGGCATTGATGCTTCCTTTGGATTTCAACATGACCAAATCTTATTTGATTGCATTTTTCGTTTTAGCCAAACCAGAAATGAAAAGCAAAACAAAAAACTTTTTTTGTCTCCCTTATACAGGAATCAGGAAAAAAATGATATTATCCTAGGCATGTATAACATTGACCAATATTAGCATGTAACACAAATTAAATGCAAAACAAAACATAACATAACATAGAGATAGAGATTCTCGATTCCAGTATGGAATAACCAGCCTCAAGTAATGTTGTGTCTGTGTGAAATCATTGATGTGTGTTGTCATTGGAAAGTTTTCCTTTTTTGGGTATCCTTTTTTCCTAAAGACGAAAAGTTGCTAAGGAAACCAATAAAAAGATTCATTATTTTCATTTCATTTCATATGATAAAGTGCCTTTGGCCATTTTTTGGGTAAAAATCTATGATTAAATTGAAGAATAAGAAATGCAACAAACTTTATTTAGGATAGGAAAACAATGAATAAAGGATTTGCAATCAGAAATGTATGAATAGTGATATTAATCATTGTTAATTTTTGATTCTGTTGATGATGACGATGATGATGATTGTCATTTTTGTTTCATATGAATTATAATGTGCAACATAACAAAAATATTATTTTTGTCACCAGAACAACAAAATAACACATTACCTAATCATTTTATGACGAATTTTTTCTTTCGTTTTCTTTTCATGCTTTTTGCTAGATTCAAAATTGATCAAAAATCATTTTCATTCATCATAATTCTTTTCTCCATTATATGGTTATAATGAAGGATAATCAAAGGGTTTCACACAACCTTGATAACAATGTTTCCTTTTTTTGTTACAACAAAGAATTTTTTAGGAAAAAAGTGTTAAAATTTTACAATGAAAAAGAGACTGCAATTTGAAACAAAAAAAATTCTAGAGAATTCCAGATTGTAGTGGAAAGAAGAAAAAGTGGGTGTTGTTGAAAGAGTGCTTTGATTATCATGATGAAACTAAAGTGAATAATACCAATTATCAAATTTAGAGCACAATGTATATTTGATAAACCCTGTTATTAGAACGAAAAAACAAAATAAAATAAAATGAGAGCCACTTGACTGCCATTGATACCAACGACGAAACAAAAATTTGATGTTAATGTTGATGATGATGATGGGTTTTCGATAGAATCTTTTTCGCTTGATTGTATTGTATTGTATTTTTGCTTTTAAAAGCTTTGTCATGTTCATTTTTAATTAAGAATATGAACCCCCTTCCCTTCAAGAATGGAATGAAGATTCCAAAAAAGCTTCTGTTGGTGTGTGATAATAATACTGTATGTGCATTGTTTTTGATTCTGATAATAGTAAAAATCATTCATTCATTCAAGTTTTTTTCTTTCGTTTTGTTTTTGTTTTTTGATAATGTTTAAACCAAAAAAAGTGTATCCGTAAAATGAATTGAAACAAAAAACTTTTGTTTTTAGGAAAAAAGTTTTTTTGCTTTTTCGTAAAATCGTATAAGCGAAACGAACGAAAGAAAAACGTGCTTATTATAATTGGTTGATAATTAGTAAGGGGAGAAAAAACGAAAACTAAAGTAAAATGTTTTTTTTTTTTTTTTTTGGAAAGATTCTTTAACTTGAACAACGAATAAGATGAATGCGAATACGAAACAAATGTAGCAATTTGATTCAGACAGAAAAAGGTTTCTTGGTTGTCAGGAAGACAAGCTTTCAATCAAATTGAGATAATTGATACTTTGTTGGAGAAAGAACATCAAACTTTAACAATTTATTTTGGTCTTGATAAATTGTTAAAGTTTAATTATCATTTCGAAATTGGATTCGATTCGATTGGATTCACTAGCGAACGAAATGAAGAAATGGAAATGATCCACCCACACAATTTCCTGTTATTATTATTATGGAAAACCGCCCATACAGAATATGGTGAATTCTCCAACAAGAAAAAAATTCGAACCAATTATTTGCTGATGGAAAACTTTCTAATCTATAGTGATATATAATTGACACATCGATTTATGGATTGAACCAACCAAATAATTCAGCAAAAAGCTGCATTGGCCTTGTTGTTGAGAAATGGTCATCATTTTTTCTGGTTGTAAATTGTAAAAGTGTTAAAATAATAGCCAAATTGTTGTTGTATGAAGCTCATCATCAATTTGTTACTGAATAGCAATCATTATCATTATTTTATTGTAGTTTTGGTGATCATCATGATAATCATCATCGATTGAATAAATTGATGATCATGGCATACACAGTAGCCGAATTTTTAGTAATAAAGTAATGCTTGTAAATTGTTATTGTTGTCTTAGTGTGTATTTTGTACCAACTACCCCATCATCATTATTATTATTATCATTATTACGACAAATTAGACTTTGAACAGCTCCATTCGTTTTTTGCCGATGATAATCATAATGATGATGATAACTTGGTAATGGTGTGTGGATCGAGAGAGAAATCTGAAGAAAAAAAAACGGTGGCCATTTTTCTACAATGATAATGATGATGATGATTATAATTGGTAACTAACTAACCAATTTTCTTTATCGCTTTTTACTGCATTATTTGTTTGACCATTATGATTGACCAATAGTACTTGTGTGTGCTGTAGAGATAGAGAGGATAATAGATAAGCAATCATCATTGATTTGATTGTATTTTTGTTCAAAATGGGTCAAAATTGATAATTATCAACAACAACAACAAATGAGTGATTGAAATAATCATTTTTCAACATGACAAATATAATAATAATAAACTACCAAACCGAAAACGAACGCCTTCAATTATCAATACCATTATCGATCCAATCCAACAAGATTTTTGAGTGCATTTTTTTACCAGAAACCATTTCATCATCAAATTCATTAGATTCCAGTTCTCCCCCTAATTTAACTGGAAAAATGACAGAATTGTTTTTTTTCGTCGAAATCGATTTCTATCATCATCAGTTACTTAGGTGAATTTCGTCGTTACTGCCCCCGAATCGATCAATGTTTACTTGGTAAATGGAAAAGTGAAATGAAAAAACATTTGAAAACAAATGACAAATGATGAGAAATTTTTTGATAACCAGATTTATTGTGAATATTTTCCTTTTTTGTTTGTTTGGGGCAAAGATAATGAATTAAATCTTATCACGATTGTTTTTGCTAAATAATTGTTTTCATTTTCTATCATCTTTCAAGGTTACGATGATGATTCAAACATTTTTCTCTCCTTATGGTTTTCCTTATGTGATTGCATAATATTTCAATGAAGAAAACAAAACCGATCCAAATTCGGAATGGAAATGGAAATAGAAAATATTGATTTGATAAAATTCAAATCAGTGTGTGATCGATTTAGCATTTTCTTGCTATTGCAGTGTGTGTGATGGATGATTGTTTTGTTTTTTGCCGTTTGTTTTTGTGGATCGAATAAAAATCGATTCAGATGAAACGATTCTTTGCACGTGACCATCATCAATGATCAGGGCCGGTCCGAGGAAACGCGGGGCCCTGTGCAAATTTTACATGCGAGGCCTTTTTTTAAGTAATGAAGGGGGGGCCTTAAAAAATTCAAATTTGAAATCTAACATGAAGAGAATCTTCATTTAACAATGCCAAATTTCAAATCTGAAATGGAAAATATCTTCATTTAGCAAATCCAAATTTCAATTCTGAAATGAAGAATTTTTTTGGGCCTCGCTTTTAACTGGTTGAATTTTTTGGGATTCGCTTTTGATGATTTTATAGGCGTTTTGCTAATCAAGTTTATGGAATTTTTTTGAATCAATTCGTTGTTATTGTTTAAATTCCACTTTTTTTTGCAAAAAAAAAAAAAAATTTCGAAGCGCGGGGCATTTCGAAGCGCGGGGCCCTGTGCGGTCGCACATCTCGCACACCCCAAAATCCGGCCCTGTCAATGATGATAAGTTTTTCCACTTAAAATTTTCTCGAAAACGATTTTGACAATTTTTTGACAATTTTCCTCTTTTTTGCCATTGTTGGTGGAATAAATTATTTATTTAGCATCATCATCAAACCAAAAAAAAAACCAGCAGAAAAAAACCGATTTAACTGGTAAGCATTTGGATGGAAGAAAATCTAAAGAGCCACTTATTTTTCCTTTTTCGAATCATCATTGAATGAACCGATCCCTTTGATTTGATTTGATTTAATTTAATTTAATTTTTCCGATTTTAAAATGGCTTGGCTTCATCGTTGTTTCTTGATTCAATAATTAATCCATCAATCAACAACAACGACGAAACAGTGTGACAGATGATGATGTTGGTTGAAATTTTTTATAAAAATTCTTTCAAATTGAAATTGATTTAAAATCTTGACTTTTTCGATTTGAATGATGGACATTCTAAAAAAGCCCTGTGGATATTTGTTTTATTTTCGACCAAACAAAAAATTCAATGATGAATAATCAAATCATTTTTGATTGTATGGTCATCGTCGTTATTTTCCGAATTGGATTTCTTTCCAATTTTGTTTGAATTGAGCCCGAATCGACAAAAATGATTCATTGAAATTTCCATATTCTGGTGCTAAAATGTGAATGAAATGAATGTTTTTGAATTTGATTTTTTCGTTTTTCAAAAATAAAAAATATATGTGTGTTTGATATATGAAAACAGAGAATTCTAACCGAAAAAAAACTTTTTTTCTCAACAACAACCAACACATTCATTCCAAACATCCAAAATGAATGTTTTGAATATTATATATGTTCGTTTGATGTTCCAACAACGAACAAACGAAAAACTTTTAGTCGTATCACACAGTAATATTAAGAGTTTTTTCTATCATAACAACAACATCAAAAACGAAAAAAAATTCATTGAAAATGAAAAACCAATGATGATGATGACGACCAGTATTCTTTTCCTGGTTAAATATATAATATACGTTTGCTTGTTTGCTTGCGTCGTTTTTTCGTTTTAATTTAATTTCATTTTATTATTATTATTATGGTTTTATCAAAAAACGAACGAAAAAAAATTGGTTGACAGTTTGACACATGTGAAAAACACATAAAGAGTATAATAAGTGAAAGTGAACGAAATATACGAAAAGATCTAATTTGAAAAAACACCAAACATACATTGAGAGTATAGTATGAATGAATTCTCTATAGAGAGGGGAAACAAATAGGAGAAATTGAGTGACACTATCTTGGTACGGATATCTCTTCGTTCGTTTGTTTGGAAAAATAAACAAAAATCTAAAAATTGGCCAAAAAACATCGAATGGATCCCAAACGAACAAACAAACACACACATAGAGGATCTTTTCTATGTTTGCCATATTTACACTTTGGTTTTTGTTTTCATTTCAACATTTCAATGGTTGTTTATAGCGAACGAATGAAAATGGAAATGAAAAGAATATTTATTTAAATATAGATCATCGTTGTTGAAAAGGAATTTTTTTCATTTCTTCTTTTCCAATCGAATCTCTCCTAACACTTTTAAATTTTAATTTTATTGAAATTTTCTCAATGTGTTGTTTGTGTGAAATGTGAAATGATATGAGAAAGAAAAAACATTGAAAATTTTACAGCAAAAATCATTTGATTAGGATGATGATGATGATGAATGTCAAAATTGTATATTTGAAAATGAATTATTTTGATTTTGTCTTTATAAACATTGAATGTTTTTTCCGATGTTCATATGATTTTCAATTTGTTTACCATATTGGCTATACGAAATCCTATTTCCTGAGTGTTCCAGCTTTGGATAGATGAAAGAATGGATGGATCGTTTTTGATTTCCTGTTTTGTGTTTATTACAGCAAAATCAATAAATTCATAGATGACATAATACAATCTTGATGGATTTGCCTTTTTTCCGAAAAGAAATGTATTGAATTTATATCAAATGCATTTTCATCATCATCATTTGAACAAACATTATTATTATTATTAGTGATTTTTGCCTGTAAGCAAAATCAAATCAAATTGTGATATTGGAAGGAATGTGAAATGAAAAACAATTTGTTTTTCTTCTTTACTCCATTATTTATTCATTCATTTCTGAAATGCACAAAAAATACTATACGTGTAAATAACGGGAAAATTTGAATATATTTTTTTGAATTTCTTGATATGTGTGTGTGTGAGTGATTCATGGCTGAATATTGATGATAAAATCAATGCAGAGAATAACAGTGAGAAAAAATTGCATCAAATATAGATGATGCGGAGATGGAAAGAAAGAAAAGAGAAGAGAGCAGAAAAGTCAATCAAATCCTTGAATGTGAATCTTATTTTCGCATTTTTGTTTGGTTTAAGGCCAAATTTTTTTTCTATTTCCGATTTGGGTATGAATAAAATGAATGCAAATAAATAACACACACATCGATTCTAATAATTTCCAATAGTTGTTGTCGAGCATCATAAAAAGAATTTAAAATTTTTGTTGTATGCATTCTATTTTCACCTCGATTATGTAATAACATGAAAGCTTTCGGTAGAATTTTTCATTTTTTGTTGTTGATGTTATTGAATGAATGAAAAACTGATTCCGGACATGTTATTCTTCTGCACACACACACCTATATATCTAAACATCATATTTGATAATGATGGTGGTGGCCAAATAGAAATAGAAATATTGGAAATCGGAAATGAAATTCTGTTCCTGTTTGTGTTGGTGTACACAAACAGGATATACATTTTATTTATTGTTATTTAAGGCCATATTATTATTATTGTTTGAATAGTGTAAAACACGCAGAAGGAAAGTGAGAAGGAAAACAGGCATCATTTGATGCGATATTTATATGATTAAGCTAATGTTTTTTCTTTTTTGGAGGAAAGATCTATTTACTTAGAGAATATCTTTTCTCTGAACAATATGATGAGAAAATTTTCTTTTGATTTTTTTCTTTGACACACCTTCCGACATTTTTATATGGATAGATAAAGCGAAAGAATCAAAGCTCAAATTGCCTTCGATTTTTTTTTTGATCATTCCATTCAATAACTGGATACCAAGAGAATTTTTTTCTTCTTTTTTTCTTTCGAAGATAAAGATAATGCCAATCTCCCTTTGTGTATTGCACATATACAGAGCTTGTTGTTGTTTTTGGCGTTGTATTGAAACTTTTTTGATTTATATTTTTGAGTTTCATTCATTCTTGTTTTTTGTTCATATTCCTTATGGCCATCATCAATATGGCTGTCATATCATTTATGTTTTTGGGTACGCGCTTGGTTATATGAAATTCTCTTTGAAAAATATAATGCACGCATCAAACAACAAACAACAAGTCAAAATCAGCAATCTTCTTGCTATCACATCATACTTGTATTGATCTTTTTCGGTAAAAGAATCCTGAAAATGAAAAAAATTTCCAATATTCTTTCAGGAACACATCATTGTTGTATTTTATTTCATTGATTTTGTTGTTGTTGCTGTTTTTGGTGAATGTAAGAGAAGAATCGCCATTTCAGATTTTTCTTTTTGTTCATCATCATATTAAAACTCATATCTTTTGGCGTTTTTTCTATACTCCTCATTGTATTTGTGTGTGTGTATGTGGCTATTATCTTTTCTAACGGTTTTTGTTGTTTGTTTATTTGTTTTGATTCTGTATCAATTCAGGAAAAATAACCAAAAAATGAGAAAATCTCCAATTATTTTTGATGATGAAAAAAATGGTATAGTTTCATTGATAAGGTTTTATTCTTGTCTTTAGAGTTTTTTCTCATTTTTCCCTTGGAAAATGATGATTAAAAAGCCTTGAAGGAATTTGATGTAAATAAATAATAAAAATCTCGAACAACAGCATTGATGATGATGATCATCATGGTTTACCGGAAATTTTGTAAATTTTTCATCTTTTGTTGAAAAATTTTTTGTGCTTGCTCGATTAATTTTATAAATTTTTTGGCTTCATAAAAATAGGACTTAGGGCATTTAAATGACTAGATGAAAAATCTTTTTTCAAGATTTTAATTAAAAGATTTCAAACATCATATCACCAATCAATGATATTCGTCTTGAACAACAATGATATTTAGAGATTTTTTATCAAAATAGGAAAAAAATTGATCATGATTATCATCATCACTCGTTGAAATCATCAGGCGTTGAATTCCGGGCGCCATCATAGAATTATTTCAAATCAAAAGAAAAAAGATTATTTGAAATATATTCTGCTATATTTTTTAGCAAAAATAAAAGAAGTATTATCATTTCCACTGATCACAGTTATCCGTTGATGCAAGCAAAAAAATATAATGTGTTTTTCTGCTTCAAACATCCTACATTCTATGATGATGATCATCATCATCAGCAGATTCGACGGATGCAATGAATCCGATTATTCTTTTTTGATTCTTTATTCGATTCAAACGGAAAAAACTGGAGAAAAAAAGTGCAAATGCAGCAACCAATTCTTTATTCTTTCAATTGGTCATTTTTTGTTCGGGCTTCTGAATTGAATGAGAATCGAACAAAGCAAAACAAAAAAAACTATCAATGTGAATATGAAAGAAAAACTTAAGAATCAGAATTGTTTGTATGTGGGGAAAAAACTGATGTTTTTCGTTTTTCGTTGCTCGTTTTTTTCTTGATTTAGCTGTTTTGCGTTTGCTTTTTCCCGCTATTCGCGGTTCGTTTCGTCCGAATCATGGATGTTTTCGTCTTTTTTCTCTCGTTTTTGGATTTGATTGATGCGATGTAGATTTCGCTTGACCAGTTCGCCACACACACACTTACGATTAAAACGAGAGAAAATAGCAAAGAATTTTTCGAAAAAAACAGCAAATATAAACAACATAGGCATCATCATCATTATTATTATGGTGAAACAGTAATGATGATTCAATAGAAAAAATCTTGAATGAAATTATTGCAGTGAAGATGATGATGAAAAAACTTTTTGCTGTTCTATGCATTTTCTCTATTGGTGTGTGTATGGTATTTTCAATATTTTCTTTCAATCATAAAAGCATTACTATATATTTGACATTTTTCTATAATTCATTTTTTGTTTGTTGTTTTGAATTTGTCTTCAAATTTCTTTTAAAAGCATCCTTTTTAGAAGAGAACATTTTTGATTTTAAGAAGATTCTCCTTCTTCTTTTTTTCTTACTCTCATGTAATTAAGCTAATTCACAATGATGATGATCAATGAATGGAAATGGAATCAAAATGATAAACCGAAAAAGGATCGACGAATGAAAATATGATTTCCGCTACATTAAAGTTGATCATCGTCATCATCATCATACTCCTCATATGTTGGCAGCAAGATATTTTTCTTTTACTTGATTCAATCCAATTCATTTCATTTCAATCCAATTCGATTCAATTCAAACCAATTCAATTCAATCCAATCCAATCTATTGATGGACGACAACGATGATGGATGAATGATTGATGTCCAATCAAAATTAATTGATTCCAAGCAGCTTTTTCTATTTCCCAACATCCGAATGCAGTGCAGAATTTTTTTGTTTTGTTTTGTTTTTCTGTTTTCGGTAGTCCATTTTTTTGTGTAAAACAAAAATTAATTTTAATGGATGGATTTAAAAAAGACAAACAAAAAACCTTTACTTGGTAGAAAGAGAAACAAAATGGCAAATTTTTTTGTCATTATCAAACAAAACAAAAAACGGATGCTTTTTTGTTTTTGTTTTGTTACATTTGGGATGTGAATTAATTTAATTTTGTTTTATTTTTGAAAAAAGTAGAAAATTTCATTTTATAACAAGCTAATTGGATGATGATGCTATGGACAACAGTGTTACCCATTTATTCCCAAAACAAATATATCCTATGTGTATAAGTGTGTGTGTTGAGAACATCAAAAACAGAACTTTTTTCTTCCAGTTCTGTGTTGAAATCCAATTTGCCATTGTGCTGTTCATCATTAAACAAAACAAATGGTTAAGTCACATACACACATACACACACAAATTCAATAATGATGGTCAATAGAGTTTTTCCAAACAAACAAAACGACAAATCCAAATCAAATCCAATTACCCCTTTGATTATTATTTCTGTGTTTTATAATTGTCGTTGATCAACACAAATAATAATGATGATGATGAAGGGTGAATGAATTTGGTTCGGTTCCTGTTCTGTTGTTGATGATTATTTACAAAAAAAATTTAATTCAAAAAAACTCTGTAGTGAAAATCTCTGTTATTCACTTCTAGATTCGTTACATTGGTAGATCCAAACTCGATCCAAAAAAAAATTCAAACATACATAGTGTTGGTAGGTGGATAAATTATTTATCTCCATTTTTTCCGTTCAAAATTAATCGAGAATGAAAAATGTCTTTTTCTTTGGCTCTCTGTATCCTTGTCCATTGGGTTTGTATGGCGTTTTCGTTTGAATTTGGAATTTAAATTTTTTTTTCGTTTCCTACAATTCACATAGGATTTGATTTCGAGTTGAACAGCAGAAGTGTAAAAATAAAGGTAAAAAATTCATCAATTATTTAATTTAGTGAATTTTTGCAGCAAAATTTTTCATGTTTACCATCAGACTTTGTCACGAAGCATCGTGTGTGTGCGTTTTTGCCAAAATAAAAAATATAAATCTGAACTGATGACATCAATTAATAATGATTTTTTTAGACTTGAAAAGGACCAGAGAAACTAAATGATAAAGGTGATTTAATTCTGCAGGTCTGGTTTGGATGAATGTAAAATACAGAAAAAAATTCCGACCAACCTAAATCAAATTGAAACGAAATGACAGGATGAACAAACATCTTGAAAACCTGAAGAACTAAGAAATCAATCTTTCTCTCTTTTTCTTTGATTCTCATTCAATATTCATATATTTTAATCTAATTACCGGGCTTGAATTTATTCATTTCGTTTCTCTCTGTTTTTTGATTTTTTGGTTTGACTGGCCTCACATCAGAATGGCGAAACCAAAACTAAACTAAACAACAATCAAATATATTTTGTATTGGCAATTAATTTTAAGAAATTTTTCATAATCATCATCATCATCTTTTTCTGATTCAAAATGAAAAATTCACATTGTAAAGATGATGATGAGGATGGATGTAAAAAACAAAAGCTGTGTTGGCTACTGTTTTTCACATTCAGATCGAGAAATACAAAAAAGTTAATGATGATGATTAAGTCAAACAAAATCCAATCTAAAACTACCTGCCTTCCTACCTGCCATCATCATCATTGAGAATGATTGACGTTTGTGTGTAAAGTCAATATTTTTGGCTACTTTATTTTTTTCTCAAAATTTCTATTTTTGTATGATTGATTGGATCTTTGAAAATGATAATAATAATAATAATAATAATAATGGATTAATTGATGATGATGGCATCATCATTATTTTTTATTTATTCGTTCTTGAAAGAATAATTTTAAATTTCATCTGCAGCTTGGTTACCTTTGTGTGTAGTAAGTTGAACTTTTATCAAAATGAAGATGCTAACCATTTTTCGATTCGATCATCATCATTATCATCAAATATTTATTCATTGGTTAATTTACACACACAGGGATACTTAATTTAATTTTTTTCGCCATCTTTTTCTTTCGATAATTTGATGGGGTAATATTTTGGAAAATGTGTTTTTTGTTGAAACTTTTTGTTGTTGTCGAAGATGATTAATAATTTTATTCATTATTGGGTGCCCAGTATACATCACATTTATCGATTTTGAATCTACCGTGCTACCGAAATATTGATTGGTGATATTGGCTGATAATGTTGGTGGTGTTTTGTTTATCTCTGTTTCTCTCACATTTGATTGACCATGACATCGGTCATTGCGCCTATTTTGCTGATTAATTTTAACTAAAATTTGTGCTAATCATTCAAACATGAAAATATGTTTATGAAACTTGAACAAACAAACATGGAACAAAGTGCGTGATCAATTCACGTTACATAATATAAGTCACTCTTGCTTGATTGCATGCATGTTTTTTTTGGAAATTCAACCAAAAAAACATTGAATTTCGATAATGTTTTTTTCTGAGTATATTTAGAATAGGGTGAACGTTTTCTTGTTTTGTTTTTTGGATAAAACATATTAATATTAATGAATAACACACACAGAGAATATCCGTAATACAAACACGCACAAAATATACAGAATGTTTTTCGTTTGGTAGTATCAAAGGGAAGGCAAATTGATGATGATAATGATAATCTTGTTGTCTTTGCGTGTGTGACAGTTTTTTGCTGTTTTCTCGATCAACAAAAAATTGTAATTGTTGTGTTCTAGGCAATATTCCTTCAAAAACAATTAAAATTTAAATTGCACAAAGTGAATGACACACAGAATTTCTTAGACAAATTTCCAGGAAAATTCTTTTTGTCCCAAGAAAGTTCATTTATTCAGGAAATGGAAAGTACAATTTTTTGGATTTAACCTGATTAGAAATAAACAGAAAACAAAGCCAAAGAAGAAAATATTGCTCAGTAATGATAATGATAATGAATGAATCGGAAAGTCAACGAACAGAATTATCACCAATTTGGGCTCGATTTGGTTGTATTGGAACCACACGATTCCCCAGTTAACGATTATCATCATTATTATGATGATGATTATTTGCGGAAATTACAACCGACCACCTTTATTTTTCCAACACCTAATTTTGCTGTGTTTGCTTGCTTGGTCGGTTGGTTGACCTGTGATAATGATGAAGACTGAGAAACCCAAATGGGTTTAATATATAAATTGTCTATGTGTGATTGGATCCATCACATTATCATGATTCAAACTTCTCTTTATTAGCTGCTTATTCTCATGATATCGGGGAGCGACTAACAATGAATCAAGAAAAAAAATTGACGCCGCACGCACGAAAAGAATCCATGATGAAACCGAAAACAGAAAATATCGAACATTATTATGTAGAATGGATAATTTATCATTTTTTAATGATGAAAATATCTAATGATCATCATCATCATGACAAACGATAAAACTTATAGACCAAAAATGAATGATAAAAAAAAGAAACAAAAAACTGCCTAAATGAACTGCTATGATGAAGCGTGAATATAATTTTTGAACCGTTGTCATCATGATTGTGTTTGAATCGTTGTTCATGACAACAACAAAAACGATTGACGATTATCATCATCATAATGATAATGATAATGATGATGACAATCAAAAACGAACCAATCATCATCATTGTCACCACCCGATATTGATAAAAAAGGAAAATGCATATTTATAGTAATGGTGGTAACATTGTTTTTAGTTTCAGACAAAAAATCGTTCAATAAATGTAACTATCAAACTAATTAATCGAATCATTTATCTCTCTTTGTTTGTTTGCCTGATTTTGATTGATTGAAAATGATTAATCACAAGACAATTTTCATTTCACAAGTTTTTTCTTATTTCCCATTTCGAATAAAAAACAATAGCCTTAATTATTATTACCTGAATGCGAAAAAATGAAAAAAAACAATGCTAATTTAGTGACTGGGATATTTTCTTTTGTTTCTTATGATGAACATATAGCGTGCATTTGAATGTGGTTTTTTGTTTGGTTCGTTAAGTCGTTGATAATGATGGCCAATAAAAAAATATTTGATTTTTTTTGGTTGGTGGATTGGAGTTACCTGTGTGTACCTGAACTATTTCTGGGAAATACCTACTTCGATGGATTCTTCTCATTTGTTTTTAGCTTCATAGGTAGAAATCATTATAATCATTTCATTAAATTTCCAGAAGCATGGTATTCTTTGGAATTAGTAATCAACACACACACACAACACAGCATAGTTGATAAACAAAATGTTTTTGATGAACCAAACCAAACCATCACACACACTGAAATGACAGGTATATTTTTGTTGGTTTGATCATTTACAATCAAAGATAGAGGAATGAGAGAGAGAAAAAGACATTAAATGAAGTGAAATGGCTTCCCTTGATTCATTCATTTTTTGCAATGTTTTGATGGCTCCATTCATTGCATTGTGATTTCATTTGCAATTTCATATAGGGTTTGTCATTATTAATATTCTGTTTGTTCATTTTATTTTCATATTTTATGATGGTGGTAATAATAAAATGTAATGATTATTATTGGTTGGTTGATTGTGTTTTGCCGATCATCAAATGAAAAACCACTATACAGAACACTATATCTATTCACCTTGATGATGACAATTTTGTATTAGTTTCATATATTTTTGGAATGTAGCCACTAAAATGATAATTAGCAGAATTTCGCTTTTTCTCCTTCCTTCGATACGATACGAATCAAATTCTGAATCCGGAAAAAAAGAACATTTGTTTTTGTCATTTTTATGTGAAAATGTCGAGCTTAATTAGTCAATTCGATGTTTGTCTGCATGTGAACACACATTGTCGAAATCATTTTTCATTTGAATAATTTTTTTCCTATACAACCGACAATGTTCTGCAGAACAAACGAAAAAATCCAATCAGGTTTTTTTTTGTTTTGTCTTTGTGTGATTGAGGTACATTCAGAAGATGCTAACCAAACAATTTTTCCCAAAAACCACCAGACAAAGCAAAAAAACATTGATAATTGCTGCTGAGATGGATGGAACATTTTTTATCTTCAATTCGGCTGATTGATTGATAAATTTTGATTGAACAAATTCATTTGGACAGATGGTTTTCTTCCATCCGTCCATCAATTGGAATTTTTGCTAATTATTTCACCAAACCATATGCAGTAGATGATCATCACATGGTATTGGGTTTGTTTTCAAAAAACAATTGATTTTTGCAATGGTTATTGACCGAAAACCGAAAAAATTGATACTTTTTTACATTCAATCAAGCCATTTCATTTCAATTTCAAAATGGGATATGAAATGAATTTTTATGTTTTGAATAATGATTATTTGTTTTGTGCATATGATGATGATTATGATGGACATGAGAGATATTATATCTATTATGATCATGTTTTATTTAGCCCATCACATGCACAATATTGATAATTAAATATTTTCCATCATCATCATAAATCCCTTTGAACTTATCATTGTTACTAAACACAATCGATTTAACAAAACACAACACAACAGAATCAACAACAATGAAAAAATGATTGGGCCAAAGCTTAGTTGATAATCAAAAATAATAGAATATTACATGTTTGGTGGTGATGTGATGTGCTGGACAAACAAACAAAAAAGGATGCTAAATTCATTGTGATTCTATCACTAATAATGATAATGATTATTTTTATTTTGCAAAAACATGTCTACCATTCTTTCCGGATTTGTTGATCATCATCGTTTGGCCGATTCCTGTCATGTGTAAAGAATAGGATATGAACTTTTGGTTAGTTATTTTTCTCTTTTTGCTTTTTTACTTGATTCGAATTTCAAATTTACCAAAATACAAAATGATCATTGCAACAACAAAAATATACTTTGCATGATTATAATTATATATGATTACATCACATCATAATCAATGATGTTTTTTACTAACAAACAAATCATTTTCTATTCAATTTATTCATCTGAAAAATTTTGTTTTTTTCTTCGTTTTCATTTAGTTGCATATCCAATATTTGCTTGATGTGAATACATTATTATTTTGTAAGTTTTCAGTTGTTATGATCATCAATGATAATGATAATGAAAAAAAGAAACATCAATCTCAATGTTTGAAAATTTTGGTCATCATCATTGCACCCTGTGTATGTACTGTATCTTTGAGTGTGTGTTCAGGATGAATATAACATATATGCATTATGTTGTTTTTGTTCATTTTTTTTCCTGACTTGTCATGTCAAACATCAACTGTGTTTGTGTGTGGAATAGATGGAAAACAAAAAACCAAGAACACCGAATATGCAAGCAAGCAGAGAAAATGTTCATTTTGGGTTTCGTTTGGTTGTTTAAAATCAACCGATGATTTTCAACAACCAAACGACGAAACAATCAAGCTTCATTGGTCAATAAAAGAATTGGTTTGATGCAAAAAATATTACAACAAACCAAACCAACCGACCGATCTTTATTATCGTCATCGTCATCAGCGATGGTAGAATGGGAAAAAACGACCACCACCAATTGTATGGTTTGATTCAATTCATTCATTCAGTTTTTGTTCGTTTGGTTAATTTCGGGTCGCTTGTTTTGTGCGCGGATCGTTCATTCAATTCAATTCAATTTAGTTCAGTTCGGTTCGGTCCACATCACATTCCCGCGTCACACATTTTTCGTCATCATATGTCTGTCATATGATGACGACCATCATCATCATCATCGTCATCATGATGATTTTGATGATTTTGACAGGTCGACCATCTTGGCTGGCCTTGTTGGTTATTATTATGGTTGTTGTTCATTTTGCCAGTTTTTTTCATTTTCAGCATTTCAATTTTTCCAATTTTGTTTTCTTTATTCTGTTGTTGTTTTTCTGCCAGGAGGAGAAAAAACAAAGTCAGTTTTTCATTTTGGAAAATTGAAAAAATCCACACTGTTCATGTTCCTATTTTTCATTATTGTTTTTTCGTTGATTTGATTTTTGATTTTTTAGTTCAACTAATTTTGCTTTGCTGCGCAGAATGATGGAGCACACAGCAGCAGCAATCTGCCGCCAATTTTTTTACTTTTTTACGAAATTTTTTTAATTTTCACAACAATCCTGTTATGATCGGAGAATGATTATAATGAAAAAAGTATTCATTTTGGTCTTTGCTTCTGCTGCTGTTGTTGCTTGAACCATCATCAACAGCAAAATTTCCAGAAACGAAAAGTCATATTGACAACAATAACAATTATTAGGAAAAGGCCGTTGACCAAAGTGCGAGAGTCAAATAGAGGAAACAATATTCTCATGAAATCCTATCGAGAAAACTTGAGAAAATCGATAGGAAAAAAATCTTGGGAAAATGCAAACACAATCCAAGTGAAATGGTAGAACTTGATAGATTTTTAAACACTATCTATGTTTGCTTGTTTGTTAATCACAAACGAAACTATACACACTGAATTTTCTAAAAGAATATTTCTTTTTCATTTCTGTTTTTGTTGTTGTTCTGGAACGTGATCCAAAAACAAAAAAGGCATTTTATTTTGTCTTGTTGTTTTTGTTGCGAAAAATATCTTTACCAAACAATCTCATCGCTTAAACATCTTCGCACAACAACAACAACAAAAAGGGTGAAATTCTTTCCATGAGAATTCCAACAAAAGGCATTTCATTCAAGATTTATGATCCAGATTCAAAGAAAAAGATCTGTTTCGTTTCTGGTTAATCTATGTGTGTGTGTTTAGCATATTTTCACTATCAAATATCACCAGCACTATATATTTGGTTTTGGTCTTATTTTCATTTCCACCAAAAAAACCAATCATATCATCTTTTAATTGAAATAGATTTGGAAAAGTTTTTCAAAGTTTTTTCAAACAAAATGTAATGAAATTTCGATTCCGGTTTTTCGATATTCGATATCCATTCGCATCATTATCATTTATAGAACAAAGGAAAAACTTTCTGGTTGTTTGTCATCGCTCCCTCGATTGGAATTCATTAATTTAATTTAAAATTAATAATAATTTTTTATTATTAAATTTAAACTTCTTTTCTGGAAAGTTTAGTTTTATTCATAGAAAAATGGATTGCATTTTTGCATTAGAAGAATTCCATATAAATTCATATCATCACCAAGAACAGAGAGAAAGAGAGATACATAATAATCATTTATCCATTTCAATAATGATTCTTCTCTTCTTTCACCCATCCAAAACAATGTGGTCGATTTTATTCTTTTTTGTTTTGCTCAGGCCTTTTTCGAAAAAGAATCCCCGAATGCATAATGTCAATGAAACAAACAGAAAACAAAAGAAAACACAAGAATAAATTTAATTTAAAAAGATTTAAATTAAATTTACATTGATATGTGTGTGGTGTAGTGTTTGGGTGATTCTTTTTTTTTGCATTGTTGTTTGCCTATGAAAAGGCGATTCTCTTTCAAATTCTTTCTTTTTTTGTAGAAAACAAAAGAGAAAAATTCCTTTCAAATGATGCTACCAATTGAATTTAATTATAAAAATTTCAAGTAGCTAGATTTTTTCCTTCTGTTGGATGGATGAGACAACTAACTGAAAGAATATTCTTTTTCTTTCTTTTCAAGAACTTGAAAAAGAAAAATGGCTAAATCCCTTTTTGTTTTGCCAAATAAGAACAACAAGAAAAACAAACGAAAAGACCTTACTTAAATTTCGTTATTCTCGTTCCCAGTTTTGTTAGTTTTTCATTGTATAATTCATTATTATTTCTTCCACCTCCTTAGGCGTATGATGTGTGTGTGGGTATCATAACCAGGATGCTTAACCAAGAATTAAAAAAAGAACAAATGCAAAAAATTTGAATATTAAAAAATTAATAATAATAGCAATTTATAATCACACTGCACACACTGTGTTTGAATTTTCAATTAAAAACACACCACACATGTTTAAAATGAAAATTTCTTTTGAAAAAATCCAAATTTATTACATCACACACACACAATGTGAAAAGCTTTCGACAAATATTTTCACAATCAACCAACACATTTTCCCTTGATGAATATAAATCAATTTTCGAATTTCCCCACACTTTACTTATTCATTCAAACAACCACAATTAAATCCAATTTGCATCCATATTTTTAAATTAGAAAAAATTAGATTAAAATTTTGAATAAGATTCTTGAAATTCTTTTTGAATTTTCAAAGAATTTTTGCCTTTTCGCCTTCACTTGATGATGATGATATTGAATTGAATGGAACAACAATTTTTCCAGTGAAAAAATGCATGATGAAAAAATCTCTGGATCTGACACTGAAATTATCCTCATCATCATCATTGAATATCGAAATGATGACCATGGTGTATAATAATTAGATAAATTATATCTCCAAAACAAATTAATGATTGTTTTCCACATTACCCAAAAACAATGTTTGGTCAGATCAATTTGCTTGGTTGGTTGTTCGATTAGAGTTGAACAAAAAAACAATAAGAAACAGATCTGGATCATTTTTCCACTCATTCGATTCGATGGTCAACCAAAAAAAAATTAACCAAGCGATAAAAACGCAAACGAAAAAAAATTTCTGGTTTTTATTATTCTATTATTTGGATGAATGAATGAAGCCAGAATTTTTTTTCATTATCATTATTACTGCTGCTGCTGTCCCTTGTTGCTGTTATATAATCAAACTAATTAACAAATATTTTGTTTATTTTGAACAAACACAAGTTACCCGAAAAGTCGTAGAGAAAAAAATGTGAATATTTTCCCACCCCTTTAGTCACACAAAAAATTGATTAGAATTCCCCATCATACTTTTGGGTAACTGAATTTTTATAATGCAAAGAAAAAGCATTGATGTTGTCAAAAAAATTATTATTTGCATATGGACATTAAACACGTATAATTTTGCTTTTCGCTTCAGCCTCATCATATTCCGTTATTAATTTTTTCAAAATTAATAATAATTATTATACAGAATTTGCTTTTTTTGAGAAAAATTAATTATTTCGTCCGGTATGTTTGGAATATTGTAAACAAACATTATAAATGAAAAAAATCAATATTTTTTAGTGCAATGAATTTCACTCAATTTAGTTACAGTCAATGTGTTTCCAGCACCAGAAGAACATTATGATCATGGAATATAATGTAAGAATTGAAATTTTTTGTTTTTAAATTGAAATTTATATCCACACTTTTCTGTTTGCCACATTTTGAGTTTTCCAAACGACCCAAAACCGAACATTAGTTTAAAAAACTAATGGAAATCGAAATGGAAAAACCGAGACAAACATCCATTTATCCATCATTGATACACCACTGGTTGATACAGTTAGCTAGAATGTATCATTTTAAAACATTAGTTTTCCATTAGGAATCATCATTTCGTAATGGGTATCGATAATAATATTACCAATGAAAATGAATGGCATTTTCGCTCAGGTATTGCACAGTTACCACCATGCCAATAATAAGATGATAATGATACAATGGAGAATTGTGTGTGTCTATGTTAACGGTTATTATTATTGTCATCAATCCATTCATGTCATCATCATCAAAATGTTGTCGTTGTCGTCCATTAGTAGTCGATAAGAGAAAGTATCTCAAATGGAATTTCTTACTTTTTTTGATTTTGTTTTGAAAATGGTGATATTTTTCTTTATGATGACATAATTTTTAATCAGTTTTTTCGGTTGGAAATGAAAAGTTTCGGTCCATTATTTCATTAAAATCGAATAATTTGTTTGTGAAAAGTTATTAAAATTGAAATTTTTCAATACAATTCGTTTTTGTTCAATTTTGATTCGAAACAAACAGAAACTAAATTAAATTATTCATTCCATTTATTTTTATAAGTTGTGAGAAAAATTTGTGCCATAAACGTTTGTGGCTAACAAAGAAACCGAATGTAGATCATTAATATATCCATTCAATCACAGTTGAAAATCACTGTTTTTCCCGATTAACCTTTCGTCAATCCTAAACGACCAACAACATCAACAACTTGGTATCATTTGGTCTAACTTTTCGGTTGTGCTGATTTCTTGGTTTTTTAATTTAGTTTACATTTTATTAGAAAAGACAAAAAATTGCATTATTATAATGATGATGATGATTACCACCATTACCAGCATTATCATCATTATTATTATTACATTTATTCGCCGAAACAAGAATCCATCCAGAAGTTCAACATACATTTTATATAGCCATTATTATATTGGATTTAGGATTTTGAAGACCATATAATAATCATTATTGTTGATAGCCATCATCATCATTATCATCATTGTTGTGCTAATAGACTCTTTCTCTCTTTCGCTATATTCTCAGTTATTATTGTTTTGGTATGAAACTTTGTAATTTTATTACCACTTTTATCTATTTTTTCGGTTTAAACAAACTAAAACCAAAACAAACAACCAACATTATAATTGACCCAAATTAATATTATTATTATTTAAAATGTATCAATTATGAGCATGTTGTTGTTGTTTAACCCCACCGAGATTTACTATCCAAATATTTTCTAATTTGACAAAAAATCAATTGAATTTTGTTTGATCATCATTATCATTGTCGAGGTAAACAAACAAAAAACAAAAATAATTGAAACAACTTATCTCACTCTATGTGTTCAAGTGTTTTTCAATATCAAACAAACAAAAATGCATTTTCCTAACTTTAAATCAAATCTCAAAAAATCCATTTGCTACATACAAATGTGATCATCATCATTGGGATCAATCCAAGCAATTTAAACATTGCTTTTAAACTAAAAAACCAACACCCAAAAAATAGATTAATTTTTTTCATTTTATTTTATTTTTTAATTAAAATTTGGCGCCACTGATCACTGATCACACCGAAACAAAATAAATAGAATTTTGGTTTTTGCCCGGATAGATAGATTTGTTGTTTGATGATGAAAATATTATCATCATTTCAACATCAAACACACCACACCTCGTAACATTACATTAATTATAACGATTGATTTCAGAGAGAAAAAGAAATTCTTTGCAAAAATCATTACATTTCCTCCATTCATTGTGATGATATCAAACAATCTTATTTATCATCGGGTTTTTTTCTTTTTGTTTTTTCTCCGAAACAAAAACAGGGTTAATGAATGTGTGAATGTTTTCTATAGTTGTAGTAGAAGACTTTTCAAAAACAAATCATTTTTGAAATGGTCATCATTATCGATCAAAACCTTTGATGAATGATCAACCATGATGTTTTTTTGGTTTTGAAATTGAACATTTTTTCTGATTGAACAAATGATGGTGGTGGGTGTATGGGTGTGGGAGAAAAAATTTTGAATTTCATTTCCATCACCATCATCCGAATCCGTGAAAAAAACAAACCATATTGTTCATTGCGATATAATAATAATCATCATCTGTCAATGTCTTTTCTCTCTCACACTATATGATTCAATCATCATTAAGTTGGGCGTCATTGTCAATGGTTTTTTGTCTGCTGGTTTTTTCTTGGTTAGCAAAAAATAAAATGAAATGATAACAACAACAATCATATCTGAAATGTGACGCCTTTTTATTACATTTTTTTCGTCATTTTCATCATTGAATTAGAAATTACATCCTTGTCCCTATCTATGTGTGTGTAATGTACATGCACTCCACCCTCTTTCTTTAGTTTTAATCAGAAAAAATGGATGATATTTTTGGACTAAAACAAGTGAATAAATGTCCTTTATTGAAAAATAACAATATTCATATGAATTGTCAAAATTTATTTAAGTGATCTGATTGTGAAGTGGCCAAGAATTTGATAATTTGTAGAAGATTAATTACTATTTTCGAATGTAATTTGATCGTTAGCGTTTCTTTTTTACTTGGTCACTTGATCCGTTATGCTTTTGCCATTGTCATCCCAGGAAAATGAAATGTATGTCATCAGTCTGTGTTAGAATTTTCTGGATGGAAATTTGGTCGAAACATCCTGTATGAGGATTTTGGTTTCTCTCTTCTCACAAATAATGATGCCAAAAGATGATGATCGAATGACCCTTACCGCGATGTGGTTTTATGGTAATATCTTGCACGGTGTTATCGTTGTTTTTTCAATTTTGGTTTGCAGTGTGTTAGTTATATGATGATGAAGACTAATAATGATAAATTGATAGCCATTATACATAACAAAAATCCAATTCGAAAATTCAGTTGTTTGGTTTACAATATTTGCCTGAATCTTCCACACATATCGGATGAATTTGTAATTTGAGATGTGTTTCGTGTGTGTGTATTCATCTTTTGGTCAAATAAATCTTTGCAATTTTCTTCTTTTTTGCCAATCTGACACCATCAAATTTGTCCACAATGTATGATCATTGGTCGAATCAAGGAAAAATTTTTATTCCAAAAAAAATAATTATGAATAACAAACATCCAAAAACAAAAATGATTAATTAGATTCGAAGAACACACAAACAAATTGATTATTTGACGAGATTATCGGCGAAAAAACCTAACAGAAAAAGAAATAGATTTTTATTCCATTATGTTTTGTGCATCGCGACCGCAAACTTTAAACTGAAAATTTAATATTTTTTCTTTTGTTTACATGTGTCCATTGTGGCCAGAATTTTCATATTTTTGGCGTTTAATAATTTATTAAATTAACTTTTTCATCATGATCATCGTAGTCGTTTCACATCAAAAACAACAACAATGAAACGGATGCCAAAATGGAATTTTTTATTTTTGAAATGAAACATGCATGCATGCAATTCATTCATGCATTGGAAACACAGAACAAAAACACGCGCTATGTACAGTCCATTCATAAGAATCATTATTGTTTTGTTCATTTGAAGGCAACGAGGAAAAGAAAAAACAATTCAAAAATTAACAACAAAAAACCGATATATCAATCGATCAGAAAAATGAAACCACCACCATCATCATGCTGGATATCTGGCGTAAATGATGTTTATGGTCAATGAATGAGTGAAGAACAAACAAAAAGAATCATCCACATCATAACCATATCATATTACATGGATATTTTTTCTGTGGTCGGTGGTATGTTGTTACACATCTTGTGTCCATCATGTGAACATGAACAAAACACATGTTTTCCATTGATAACCAACAACCAGAAAAAATTGTCAAATTTTTTTCTCTATCAAAAAGATGGACAACAACAACACATATGGTCGATCAAAATGGAAAAAATATTTCCCGGATACGAAAAAACATCTCCATCTTTTCTTACAATATCCATAATCTTTGATGATCATTGAGTATTGTTGGTGAATTTCACAACAACAAAAAATTGGAATTTTTCCATTGAAAAATTCATCATTATCAGATTCTTTCATGGAAATCGATTTTTTATTAAATTTTTTAAAAATCGATTTAGAATGGAAAAAGAAAAAATGAATTGTGAAATAATCGAATGGAAATATGGATGAAAGAAAATCACTTGTATGATATATGAATGAAATAAATTGGTTTTTTCCATTCAAAAAGTCAAACTCGAAATTCTTATTAATTCGAGTTTTTTACTTTCATTTCTCCCACCCATCTACTAGCTTAAAGTAAACTGTATAATTTAGAAAAAATTTTCAACAGCAAAAATGAAATGAAAACCACATTAACCACCATTATCCATGTTCTACTCTTCTTCTTATCCATAGGATTATATGATATTCAACAGAAAAATGATGATGATTATTCATATGCAATATTTTCGTTCTCGAATTTCGCCAAAAATATAATCTTTTTTTCTTGGTTGAAATTGTATGGAAACCAAATCTCTCCACCACCATAAGAATGTCATTTTGTTTTTTGTTGTTTTTGTTGTTTTTTTTGTTGGTTCAACGTCATTCTAAATAATGATGTGATTAACATGGATTTTTTGCTTGAAAATTGAACCGAAAGAGTTATTTATAACCCCACAAAAACAGCTTTCTTTCACTTGATTTGCATTGAAGATTTTTTTATTTCTTTCATCAATTTATCCGGTATTTAAATGTGGATAACTCGATGATAGGATTGTGTTAAGAGTTGACAAAAACAACAACAAAATTGATGAATTTGAATTTAAATTATTCGATTTTGGCAAAGGTTGTTTCGAGAAAAATTTTATTTGAAAAATCAACGACAAAAAGGAATTCAAGATGAAAAGGTTTTAAAGGTTTTTCCATTCACACACTTAGATCATTTCGATTAAGATGATGATGGTTACTTTTGTTCAGGCAAAAATGCTGAACATCTTGTTGTTCGGGAACGAATTTTTTCCTTTGCTTTGCTTTGATTAATGATTTATTATCTTTTCGAAATTGTGTACAGAGTTTGGTAAAAAAATTATCAAATCTTTTAACATTGCACTATGCATAGTGATGAGATTGAATCGGATCGGATCGGGTTTGCTTGGTCGACCGAATCGATTATCATATCCATATCTTTGAACGAGAAATTCGTTAATTAGACAACTAAATAGACTTTTTAGAATCAATGCAGAAGAGTAGAAAATTGTATCAATTTATTTAATTAACTTTGCTAATCATTTTTTTGGTAACGGTGATTTTACCCCTCTTTTCAAACCAAGTATGCATCATCAATTTGATAATTTAAGGAATTGTTTGTTTTTGTTTTTGTTGTTGCTCATTTTGGTGGTAATATTTACATTGTATTCGAACTAAACTGTTGAAACCACTTGAAACTAACTGAATTACCATTTTGTTTATATATTTTAACCTAATAATAATGGTTTTCGGATGTGGCCTGAAAAGTATATTGAGAAAATAGTTTGTATATTGTTTGATGATGATGAAAATTTGCTGTTGAAAATGATTGACATTATATTTAAAATGGACTATATTGATTTATTTATTTACTAAACACTATTTCAAGTGTGTTGTCTGTTGAGAATGATCGAACCAAGAATATGTATGTAAAAACATTTCATCGAGTGTATAGTACACCAATCTTCGCTGCTAAACTGTTAACGTTTCATTTTCATTGAGAAAAACGAAAAAATAAATAAATAAAATTTGATATCTGGTTATCTTTGAAAAAGCATTTGATGTGATCAAATAAACATAAACATTGTGTGATGATAATGTTAATTATTGATTTATTATATAATCATCATCTTTATCATCATTATCATTATGCACATGATTCAGACATTGAAAAAAGAAATATATTTTCTTTTGAATGAAAAGTTCTCTTTTACTTTCGTTCGATTCGCGGATGTTTGTGGAAAAAAAAGAAAATAGGAATAAATCACGTTGTGACAGGCGATGAAAATGAAAAAAGCAAATTTTTCTTATTTGCTTTTGCTGATGAAGAATCTGTGTGTGTGGCCATAGTATTTTTCATTTTTATTTGGCGATTTATTCATTCATTCATTGATTCAGTTTGATGATAATGATTTTGCTGGTTGTAAATGATAGGATCAGTCAATCATTTTGTTTTGTTGAAAATTTCATGACATTTTTTCTCATTTGTTACAGATTCAGTTTTCTTTACATTTAGATGATGATGATAATGATTGCATCTTTGCTTTTCATTGATTTCAATCCATCTATGGTTTGCGAACAAGACAGGAATATTGTGTGATCGGGGTAGAGATTTCCTTTTGTGACTAAAAAACCTGTAATAAATCAATCATGTTTGCTTTCACACATTTTTATCAAAGATAATTTTGGGAATAATGACATTTATATTTTATCAAATGAACAAATATATTTTTTCTATTTAAATTGAATATCTTACTCTCAATGCATTTATCTCTCCACTAATAAAGAAATGGGAGAAAAATAATTGAATTGAAGGCAATGACAAAAATAATTGATAATAACCATATATTGATTATATTATCAAATAATAATATCCTACATGGACAACTCAAGTTATTTGCCAATTCTGGCCATTCTCCAATCGAAATTCATTCTGTCATCATCCAAAGCAAACATGGTTGCAAAAAGAAAGCCAGAGAATGAAAGAATATTGATATTATTAACTAAACGGAAAAGAATAATGATAAAGGAATAACGGTTAATTTCTTTATACTTTTTTCCATTAATAAGTGTGTTCATAACAACAACAGCGATGATATGAAAAAGAAAAATAACTGAATAGCTGTCAAATAAGTCAACACACACAGAATAAGTATGGAATGAATGCAATATTGTCGTTACACATGTGATGTCATGATGGAGACAATACAAGCAACACAAATTTCGGACTTTTTCACTCTGCTGTTTCGGATATTGATGCTTTAGGCCGTATTTCATTTTCATTTTTTCTTGGTTTTCACTTACAATGACAAAAATATATAAATAGGCAACAGCACCTAGTGACATTAATGACAATCATCAAACTTTTTCCATTTCTCTTCTTTGCCCTCGCATAACTTTATATAAATTGAATGCAACCCAAAAACAACCAGATAATATTAATATTTGAACGAATGAAATATTATTTCCATCATATTCTACAAAAACATCTAGAGAGAACTCTAAGTGAATTGTATGAAAATGGATGACGATGATGGCGACTGGGTAATGCAATGGGGAATCCAAATCCAATCCAGTTTCCCAAATTTCTTTTTGAATTTTCCGATTTTGATGACCACTTGATGATATCCACTGCATATCTGAATATATTGACAACCTTGTTTAATTTTAAAGAAAGATAATAATGCAATTTCTCAAAAAGACATCCAAATTGAAGCAAAAAAAACCGATTATTCTAAGAATTTGCAAGATGGACAATCAATCAAATCAAATTGCCAATAAAAAAGATTGTCAGATAAATCCATTCGAATTCCACATAATTATTAATGTACACGCGACCTATAGCATCTGTGAGGATGTGATGATGATGAACATGAATTAGGATTATTTTTTTCTTAAAATTTTTCAAATTTAAATTATGTCTTAAATAACCAAGCAATCAAAGAAAATAATGGTGATGATTGATTCATTGATTGATTTGATTGATTGAGTGAATGATTAATCATCATCATCATCATCAGCATTATTATTTGATGATAAATCTTGCTTTGAATAATCAGGAATTTTTATTCTTTGAACAAAATTCAATAAGACACCATCATCATCATTTGCAATCTATCAACATCAACCCAAAACAATTAGAATTGTTGTTTGTTTTTTCTCAAACAAACATCAAGATTGTATAAATATTGTTTGGCTCACTCTCAATCGATTGATCAATCATCGATCATAATTAGAGAATGAGTGAGTGAAGTGGAAATGTCTCAATCACATTCAATAAATAAACATTGCCATATTGGAATTGACTTGATCAATGATAATGCTTCGTACAAAAAAATATCAAGCAAAGAGCTAATTTCTTTTATTCTTTAATCATTTTCTACCTTTCTCTATTAATAACAGTCTTAATATAACACATCGATAGACTTATTTTTATATAAGGTCAGACCATTTTATTGTCTGTGCTTATGTCTGATCATCATTAATTATAATTTTCGAGCTTCTTTTTTCTTTCTTTAAGAAAAACAAATATATCATCACCATAACCATTTGTAATGTTTGTTTGACTTGCAGAACATTACAACAACAACAACAAGAATCAGATAGTGGTTGTTTGGCTAACCATAAACATTGATGACATTGTGTGTAATGGATTATTAGCAAGAAAAAGATCATCTTTCATGAATGAATGTAAATGAAAAATCTCTCATGTCATGTCACGAAACAAATCTTTATGTTCGTGATTTTGCTAGATATTTTATTGATTTTTGGTTTTGGTTTTCCTTTTAGAAAAATATTGATTGATTTCACTTGAAAGCAGCATTTTCTGTGGTATTTGTTTCCTTTAAAAATCAAAATAAACAAATTAATCAATCATTTTGTTGATGTTTATTACTTGTTTTCTATGAATATGACATGTCACCTTGTCATCATTGTTGTAGAAAACTTCAGGATTCTTTTATTCTTGCCAAGTGATTATCATCACCCGTTTTGTCTATTGATGGTATGGTGATGATATCCAAACTTGAATTTATCATCAACATTTGTTTTTTGGTAGGGATTATCATAAATTTTCCCATTATATGATTGATTGATTTTTTATATGGACAGCATTGTCAGTAGTTTTTTCATTCAGTTTGTTTGCTTTGTTTTGATGAATCAATGAATTCAATTGAATTTTCTCGCAAAATGACATTTCGGTGCTTTTATCCATTGATTCATTCAAAAGAATTTCTTTTTTTTTGTTGTGGTATACACATGTCATTCATTGATTGATTTGACAATTGAACTTTTGATGAACAACTAACAATTGAACCTTTCCAACATTTGACCTTTTCATTTTACAATTACAAATTATAATGTCATCATCATCAACCGAAAAAATGAACCATTGGGCATTGATTTACCTGAACTATCACCTAGCTATCGAAATCATCAAATCAAATCACTGCTACTTTAGATATACATTTCAGATGTCAATCAAACGAATATAATGTTTTTTCTTTCATTTTCTTGTTCACTAACTTACACACTTTACTTCATTTTACTACTTCCAATCATGATCAATCAATCAATCAATTGAACTGGATTCATTTTTTGTGAATAAAGAAAATCCTATCCTTTGTTGGTTGTCACTATGATTTTTGACTAACTAACGAGAATAAGAACAGGCAAATAAAAAATGACAAGCTACAAAAGAAAAAAAATCGTTGAAATTGATTTATGGTTGTATTGTTGATTCATTCATAAAAATGATGATGATGTATGGCCTTTTTTGGCTATAAGTGTTTGTGCGAGGGTGGTAACATTGGCGGCAACGGTCAAACCAAAGAGAGAAAAAGATACGCGTGTTATGTCATGTCAAGAAATGGAATGAACATGTTATTTGATGATGATGATTATTTATATTGTTATCAATGTCAATCTACATCCATCCATCAATCCATTAATCATATTATCATTACCATCATCATCATTTTTGTTTGATATTGTCAATTTTCTTTTCTTTTCTTTTTCAAATTCTTGATGAAGATGTTCGGATGATAGGTGTAGGTAGGTGTATGTTTGACAATTGACAAAGACAAATTACTTGGATGTCAAGATGAGTTTTTTCCTGTTGATTTGATTGAAGATTTGCTTTCAAGTTTGTTTGTACGCGCGCGATAGGTGTAAGATGTCGTGATTTATTTTGTCAAATCAAACAATGATGATGATTTGTTGATGTTTTTCCGCTCCATTCTGTTGCCGAAAGATTCTGTGAATTTTCAATTTTTTGATACTTGATGCACCATCTATCGGAATTTGTGTTTATTTTTTTTGTGAAAATTTATTTCAATTATCGATCAAACAAAAACCAAACCAGCACAGATTATTTATTGATTGATTGGGCTTGTTGCTGTTAGGGAATATAGCCGAAATGAAATAAGAAAAAAAGAGGAAAACAACCTCGTAATCATCATGATTATTATTACCAATCAATCAAATCAATTCGTAAGAAAAATATCAAAAGATTTAGTTGGCCAACCAAAGCAAGCGAAACAATTTATTTTAAATTATAGTCCATGAAAATGTTGTATCACTTGAAACACACACAAATACAGATTCTCGTTATGTTCACTATTCTTGCCATTGGACAATTGCCAATAATAATAATAATGATAATAATGATAATAATGATAACATTCATCGAAAAAAATCTGATTGAAAAAACCACTGAATAGATTACGATATTATCAGATGGCTATTATATACTTTTCCATGATGATAATCACAACCAACCGAGCACACATCATCACTATTTGGAAAATTTCAATGTTAAATTTTTATTTTCAATCAAATGAAAAAAATCCTAGGTAAAGCATATAATTTGATCCTTCATTTTCTGTATATGTTTTACAATGTTGTTTTTTTTGGTTGTTGTTTGTAAGTTAGTGGTGGTGAAAGGTGAAAATCCAATGTCGATGATGATGGTTGAGATTGAGATTTTTTCAATAATATCAATGAAAATGGTAAATTTTTTCTAGATGAAATCAATCTCCGTGACCCAACTTTTGAGTCAATTTTTTCAATCTTTCTATTCCCCTGAACATAGTATTTATGATGATGAAAAAATTGTATCCCAACCACATGGCAATGAATTTTTAAACTTTAAATCATCACCTTTATTTCATTTTTTTCATCCGAAAGATTTTTCGATTCCTATATTTTTTTCTGCTTCTATATTGGGGTGCAATTTTATCAATTTTTCTTTGTTTTGGTCATTTTTTTCGAAAAACAATTTCAATGACGATGGCTGTTATGGCTGTTAACTCTTGAACACTGTTTTGAATTGAATTTTTTTAAGTTCTTGTTTTTCGATGGTTGATTTTATTCCTGTGTTTTAATGTGATGATTTCAAATCAAAAAATACAAATAGCAAACAACAACAAAAAAAGAAAGAAAATTACCAAGGAATTTTTCAATTTATCGTCTTCTTCGTTGTTGTTGTTTCACATTTTTGCTTTGCTTTTGCTTGTGTCATCATCAATTTTGTGTTAAATAGTTTTTGTTTTGGTTGATTCTAAATTTAAAAAAATCTTTATTTTCTTTTCTTTTGGCTTTCGTAAGAATGCGAATGAAAAAAATGTCATTGACATTGATGTGAAAATTGTAATCAACGGAAAAAACAAAAACAAAATTAAACTAGTTTTCTAAATTGCCAGAGAGGAGGAGAAAAACTATTGACAAAAACTACCTTCTTTGGATTCTCGAGTTTTTTTTGTCTATTTCAAGCTAAAAAACAAAAAATTTTATAATCGAAATCAGCGAAAATGAAGGAAAATGATTGTTGGAATCAAATTGAATCTCATCAAATTAACAAATTAGTTTTGATCTGTCTAAAATAGGATAGGATTGTGATTGGAAATAGGGATGAAATGATCAGTGAGAAATTGAGAAAATTGAATGCAGATTGAATTTGAATTGCTAATTTGATTTGAATGTCTCTTTTTTCAATTATATTTTCATTTAATTTTATCTTTATTATACGACAACCAATTTGATTCGATTTTGATTTCATCATTCTATCCGAGAGAAAGAATATTGTTTTTGCTAATTCAATCAATTTTCACAATGATCACAATTTTATTGAACTTGCTATTGGGCAAAATTTGAAATTTATCCAATACTTTTGTCATTGATTGATCCAAAAAGAGAAATTATTGTTGTTGAAAACATTACATGATGATTGCTCTATTTGATTAACGTTTATTTCGACTGACTAACACACACCTTGATTATTATTTCGACAGAAATCATTTCAGGCCACACACATTCATTTCCACCAGAAATCTTTGATGAAGATGGTGATTATGAATCAAATGAATGAAACAAAAACAAAAAATTATAACAAAACAAATCAAATCAACCAAATCTTTTCATCTTTTTGTTCAATTTTGGTTAATGTTCAAATCGCCTATCCTTTTCAATTAATCTCTCTCGTTTGTTTTCATAGTGGATGTACAAATTAATTAATTAGTTAATTAATTTTCTTCTCAATCTAATTTCGGTTGTTTTCTGAGAAACAAGATTCAATCAGATTTGATCAAAGAGGAACAGAAAATTTTATTTTCCATTCACGAATCTTTTTTGATGTTATATTTTGTACATTTTAAGATCGATGATAAGATCAATGAATAAATCACCTTTGAATATCTATCATTCAAAGATTCCAAAAACAAGATAATCATCATTCTATTTTGGGATAACACAATGAAAATTTTGCTTTTTTCTTCACCACCATCCTCATCATTGATATTTATTTATTGAAATAATTTACTGAACAAATCAGTTCATTGGATCAGTTCAACAGCAATGTCCGAAAATTGAATTTCTTTTGAAGTGTGTGTGTGTGGTTTATCCGATTCATCATTTTGTTTGTGATGCTATGAGGATGATGCTTTAAGCATCTTTTGTAAAATATAGATTTGGTTGTTAGCAAGCATTCATCATGATGATAATGATTATTATCCTCATCTTTATCTTTATCTTAGAGAATACAATCAACTTGTGTGATAATGGCAATAATGATGATCATTATCATCTTTATGGCTGGTTAGTAATAAAACAAAAAAGTTATAATTGAAAAAGGAATCAAGACACACACTTGTTCTATTTGAATGAATCATATCAAAGGAAAAAATTGAAAGAATTCCCCAGCATATATTGTGGTAATATTTTTTCATTACTTTTTTCCTATTTGGATTGGAAAATTGGTTTTTTATCGCCTACAGAAATGAATTAATGAATTCTTTTAAAAAGACTTTTGAATAAAGAATTTGTTTTTTTTCTGCCAAAAGAAATACATTATGCAAATATGTTTATGTGTTTCTGGAGGAAAAGAGTAAGAAATACAATCATTTTGTCATCATCATTTCTTGTGATGAACAACGAGAAAAATGACATTGGTATGCGTGATGCTTTGATTATTTGTTGACAGGTTTTTTCACATTTTCAATTTCATTTCGGCTTTGAAAAAACATTTTTTTCAATTTTCCCTTTCAATATTTATTACGATGTGAAAAATGACGATTTTCATTTAGTCGACAACAAAATGGATGTTGAACACGAAATTAGTTTTTTTATTTAATTGAAAAAGTTTTGAAAAAAAGATGCAATATTCAATTTGAAATGGAAAACATTGAAAAAAGAAAATTTCAAGTATCCCAACCTGAATAGTAATTTCATCATTTTTAGTGATTCAAAAATGAACATAAAGAACTTGATATACTTTCGACCATAACTGATTATTATTTTGGATTGATTGGAATATTCTAAATGGTTATGATCAATTGATCATGATTGATATGATCATTTTTAAAAGTCAAATTGAATCGATACTTGCATGAAAAAACCACAACAACAAAAATGTTTCTAATTAACGTAATTAATATTAATAAATCATATCAATCAGGATGATGATGATGATGAATTGGTAGAGAAAGAGAAAAAGTATTAATTAGGCGATGAATTCATTATTGCATCACACCATCATTATCATGATCATTCAAATTGATTATATGTATGATTCATTTTTTGCAAAAGTTGTAACTTAGTGATACTACATTGGTTGGATATGGGGTGATGACCATACATAATATAATCGTTGGTTGTCGTGGATATTTATAATGCAATGCATTGAATCGATAGTAAAAATATCCACTCAACCATTCATCCCATTCCATTCTCCAATCCATCAATGTCACCAAAATGTTCTTTTCATTATTCCTTGTCTGATTGTTTTGTTCCATACTGGTCTGGTTTCATTTCTTTGGTTGACACACGTTTTGTCTAGTTTTTTTTTGATTAGCACGATGCATTTCAATTCCATTAGAATAGAATCAATGCCACCAAAAAGAGAATTTGAATATTTGCAATTGAGAAAACAACAATTTCTTGAATGTATCGTGAAATGAAAACTTGATCATCATCATGATTATTATAATGAAAAGCCAAGGATGATGGTTCATTTGGAACCATGTTATTATCAAGCTATATGCTACTGCTATCAAAGATCAGATTGATAGATTGATCATCATTTCATAATCAGTGAAAAACTTTTCAACTTTAACTTTAACATGAATGTTAGTGGTCGTCATTTTTTCAGTTGAAACTATTCAATCATCTCTAGATTTGTTCTATGATTATGATGATTGCAGAACAATGATTGAATGGTTGACATTTTGTTTCCACTTTTTCATTATAATTTCCCAAATGATTATCTAATCGGAAAAAGTTTCATATTCATTCAGGTTTTTTTGGATGAATAATGAAAGATTCAACCAAAACACCTAATTATATTGCAGGATTTTTGGCGTTTGGTTCCTATTTTTGAAATGATGATTATTTTTTCGCGTTCATGAAAATGGATTAAGCTTTTTTGGATTTTTTTTGCAATTTCATAAAATTTTTTTCAAATCGGATTATTGTTTGTCTTTTTCTTTTGCTTGTTTTCCTGTCTTATTCCAGATAAATTAACACATCATCACTGATTTTGGCGAATCATTAAAAAATTTCTTTCTTCGCTTCTTCGATCATTTTTCATCGAAAGATTTGTCAAAAATTTTTGTTAGCTTCATGTTGATGTTACAGAGATTGATGATGATCGCCAACGCCAAAAAAATCTCTTGATTTTGTTTTTGTTGTTGTTTTTCACCTGTCACATTCATTGCGTAATTCCTAAATTAATGTTTTCATTGTTTTTTAAGTTGATTTTTTGATTTTCGAATTAGCACGCCATCTTTTGTCGTTGTTGTTGTATAAAAGTGGACGAAGAACATTCGATAATTTTTCGAATGTTTTTTCGGTTAATTTAAAGCCGAAAATAACATTTGAAATTCGAATCATAACCACATTTGTTTTCAAGTTTGCCAAAGAAAAAAGAAAAATGTTTAAAAATCAACACAATAATTTTATTGAAGATCCAGAAGTTTTCGAGCTTGCTGAACAAGTTGACAAACGAATCGATCGTATTCAACAATTGTTGGATATGAAAAGATCCGAAGCATCCAAACGATTCAGATTATTTTTGGCCAATTTAATTGATAATTACTTGGATATTCGCAACAACAACAACAACAACAATGATGGCCAGAAGGAAAATAAAGAATCCGATTGATTTTAATTGAAAAAATTTGAAAAAAATTCAAAACAAAAATATAATAAAATTAAATTATTTTTCATTTGGCTAATGTTTGCGTGGATTATTATTCTGGTCTTTATTGATGTTTGTTGATTTATTTTTCCTAGAGAAAATATTCCTCAATGATGATGAATTAGAATTATTGGTGGTTATTCTGGGTTGAAATTTAGTATTTTTCCGTAACAACGATGGATTAATACCATAGATTTCATTATTATCATCGTTGTTGTTGTTTTGATTATGTCGTCCATTGATTGGCTGTATCATTGTGATGGGATCAAATTGTGATGATGCTGGTTGTGGTTGATGATAATTATTGGCAAATCTGTTTTTTGCTTTACGCAGAATTGGTGGTGGTATTGATCGTTGTTGTTGATTATTATTAGGAAATTTTGGCACATGTGCACTCAGTCCATAAAAATAGGGATCATCATCTATAATCAGTGAATTGGAGATGAGAATTTTAATCCAAGTCAGTTTTTGTAAGAATTACCTTGATTAGATGGAAAAGATGGCTTTTGTTGTTGTTTAGAGATTATCACGTTATTATTATGCTTAATATCATCTTCATAATCTGGTTCTGGCAATGTTAATGGAGGATTTTTATTCATCAAATCACGTGGCGGTAATTTTGGCGGTAATAAGGATAATGATAGTGGCTGTTGATGCTGATTCGGGTAACCGTTTGCATTATTTGTGAATTTATTATGAAACGATGATGAAATTGTTATCGGTAATGAATAGAAATTATCTTCTATGGAATATAAATGATGAAATTTAGTCAAATTTTAATCAAAAACAAACTTACCTGAAATTGGATTGTTTGCGGGTGCTGGTGGTAATAATTTGATCAACATTTCCAATGCAACCAAATTGATCAGAATACACCAAACAGGTGTATTCAGCAATTGATCGGTCGGATTATTGATAGCCATACCAAACGATATAAAACAAAAGCATTTTTGTTCAATTTTTCGGCGATTCGGTATCGACGACGATGATCGAGGGGAATGTAATTGTTGCAATAGATCGCTATGATATTGTTTCATATCGAATAATATGATTGATTTTCTTCGTTGTTCGATTTTATCAATAATCATATCATCATTCATTCGGTCATATCGATAAATAAAAACATCCACATCGGTCAAACGTTTCATCAAAAGATTGCCATTGTCATCCATACGTATTTTGATGCCATCTTCGATCAGATTTTTGATTTCTTGGCATTTTTTATCGCGCATTGGATTCTTGAAACCATTCAAACCGATACGATGACCATCGAATCCAAGATCAAAACCATTTATCGTAAGAATTGGTGTTCGGGCGTATGCTTTGGCGACACGACGATTACGTTCCATGCAGATTATTTTGGCCCATATTTCATCATCAATTTGATTCCATTTCGATATTATTTCATCGACATGATCCTAAAAATGAAAAATATATCAATTTCAATTCAATTTTCAACAACTAGATGGCAGTCATCACTTTGAAAACGAATTTTGATTAATGAATTCCTTTTTGCTAAACTGATTGACCAACGCCTCAACGATTATCCATTATCATAATCGCCATTATTATTATCATTTCTTTTGTTTTCAAAGAAATGAATTAATTTTTTCCACAGAGATATGAATCCGAGGTTCGATAATTGATCAATCGATTTTTTTTCTTGATCGAAAAGACTATTTATCATGAATATTTGAATAAAAATCACAACAAAAAAGGAAAACTGGAATGTTTTGAATTAGTAATGAATGACAATTGTTGTTTGCAATGGACAACAATCAATCGATCATATAATGATAATTTTTATTATTATTATCCATCCAGTGCAGTGAGAAAAAGTTATTTTATTGAAAAGCCTTGATTTTTATTATTTGCATTGGAAATAATCCCCAGCAAAACTTTCTAATTCCGTTTGTTGTTTTTCGTTTTCTTACCAAAGTCTTTTCAAAGAGTCTTTCAAAGAGGGATTGACAATATTTTTCCACTAAGTCTGTTTTAACTGTTCTGTTTTAATCAAGCACGATGATTATGTAATTTCTGTAATGGTTTGAACAACAACAACAACAATGATAATAGTAATAATAGTAATAATAATCTTTTTTGATGATCGTATTATTGCAATTCAAATCAGAAAAATTGTAACAAAACTAATCAGTTTTCATTTCTCCTTGTTTCGTTGATCGGCAATAACAAATTTGAATTACTTTTCATCATGATTATTGCCGACACAAATAAAGGATTGTATTTTGAGCATATTGTGTTTTCACATGCATATATTTGACGATGATAATTGATATTGATTGAAGTCAGAAAGTCAGAAAGTTATTGTTATTGTTGGTTTGTTAGCTTCTAGCTGGCTATCAATTCATATTTATAGCTAATCCCTTTGATCTAATCAAATCAATTGATTTTATTGATAAATTATCATTATCATTCCATATAACTACTCACCATAATCATAGAGAGAAACAATCAGGTACACATCATCATTGGAAAAGTCGCACCTTTATGACGACGACAAAATCCACTGATATGATTTGATTGAAAAAAGATGCAAATTTGGCATCTTTCTTTTCATCAATTCATTTCAATGAAAAAGTGAAATTTTCCCTGTTTATTGCTTAAGATTTTTTGTTTTGTTTAATAAAAAAAACCCCATAAATTTAAAGATTAGCACAACAGTGTTTATTTGTTTGTTGATCTGAAAACATGATGCAAAATATTTGCAAATCATAATGTTTATATTTTTAATATTGAAATGATGATGATTGTTTTCTTTTCATTTGAAATAAATGACATCAAATCACGCAGTGTTTTGATTTTCCTTCGAATCAGTTGTGTGATATATTTTATTTGTTTCATATCTTTTTTGATTGATGATATTGTCCCTGGTGAATATTCTCACTAAATGTTATGATTATGTTTCGAAATTCTTGAAATTTTTTCAAATGAAATATTTTCGATTTTAAGTTTTGAAAAAATTTGCCCCTATTTACATGAATCAATCGATTAATTATCGATTGATTATCAATGAACTACAAAATCTTTAAAAAATGTTCAAAAAAATAATCAAACATCCAAGTGAAAAAATGTTGAATGTCAAGGTTAGCATTATTGATGCTAATCAATGATGATTTTGTTTGCCAAAAATCTCAAAAAGCAAATAATAATTATCATCTGACAAGACAGAGGCAAGAAAGCAAAGCAGAAATGATTGTTATTACGCCCAAATGTAGCAATTGTCCACTCATTGAATGAATGAATTGAATCAAAATATCAAATATAAAATATAAAATGTGCAAATTGAATGGAATGGTGGCGTTAAACTTGCATATTATTATTATCATCATATTATATTAACAACTAATTTACAACACACTTTACTCAGCAAAAGTAATTGTAATATTTGCAATGTTGTCATGAATTTTTTATGACAACAATAATCAAAATAAAGCCCATTTCAATTAGATTTCGGCTGAATTACGTTAGTTTTGATTGATTGATTGATCAGATTTTTCAAGAAAAAAATAGAAATTTCATAAAATGACATACCGATATAAGTTTAGTCCTATTGAACCAAACATCTTCATCTTGTTGTTGATGATTGAAACTTTGATAATCGTCCGATGTTGTTGTACAACTTGAGCTACTGTTCAATGCATCACGTGATCGGGATAGAATTCTTCTTCGACTAATCATCATATTTTGATTATTGTTTTCCATTGAACTTGACGACGATGAACAAAGTGAATTTGGATCCGAACTATATTGGAAAAATGAAAATTATTCAACAAAGAAATACGGAAGCTTTTTCAAATGAAAATATTTGTGGTTTGATTGATAAATTGCGATCCCATAATCGATCATTATCGATTTTTTTCTCGATTGATCATTATTAATCGACCGGCAAGGCAAATTATTGCTGATTTATTCATTTAGTCATAATTAATCAATCAATCTATTCAATTTGAATTGAATTGACATTTGTTTTAATGTTGCTCAATTTTTTTAATTTTTAAAATTGACAAATGACGATGATGATTGGTAGTAATCATCCATCATTATTGCTTATCCAGGCTTTTTCCCATCGTCTAATGGTCCTAATTATAATTGAAATTTACTGAATTTTTTTTGTTGTTGTTTGATTCAGTGAGGTTAGGTTGGTCACTATGCCTGTGATTCATAGCTCAGTGAGGTTAGGTTGATGACTATGACTATGACTATGACTATGATTCATAGTTTAGTGAGGTTAGGTTGATGACTATGACTATGATTCAAAGATGAGTTTATCAAAATAATTAAAAAATTTTATTGAATTAGATCAATAAATAAAATTATTACAAATTCAGGCCAAACAATTATTATTATTTAGCTTAGACAATGAATTTCACACACACATGTCCATCTGTGGTAGAAAATATATTGAGAAAGCAAAATTGAATCGATCAAAAAAAGTTTGATTTGAATGAAACTAGAATTATATTTTGGAAAAAACATGGCAAAGAAAAATCAAGCTCAAAGCTCACACCTAAAATGACAATGTCATGTTTGCATTTTGATTCGTTTCATTCATCATAAAAATTCTTTTTTTAATTTTTTTGATTCCACATTTCAAAAATACAGACAGAAAGATCACAATAGAAAAAATGAAATGAATGTTTGTCTGTCGTTGTTGTTGTTGTTGGCCCTCTAAAATCTTCAACGAAAACGAAAATAACCTTGGACCATCCAAACAATTGTTATGGACAATGGCCGTTTTCCTGCTGCAACACGATTAACACAGAGATACAATTTCATAGCGACCAATTGAAAACGAAAAATGGAAACAATTCTAGGTTAATTTCAATTTAACAACAGCATTTTTGTTCAATGCGAACAGTGGAAAAAATTGATGAAAATAAAATTGCAAATAACAACAAAAAGCCTTTTTCCTGCTACACTAAACTGAACGGGTTCTTGTTTCCAAAAGTTTATTTTGTTAATCGAATGAAATTGAAAATGTTTTTTGCAAGGATGAGAAAATTGAATGAAATGATGATAATGGTCAAGTTTATATGCGATGAGATTAACCTTTGATTGATGATGATGAGATATCCGATATATATTCACAGATAAAGAGAAAAGAGTTTGAATATTTCTTTTTTCTGTTAATTTTGATAATTTATTTTCCGTGATTATCAAGATCATCTTTGAGCTGCCGATTTTCCATTCACTCACTCACTGATAATGATGATGAACGTTGTTGCATTATGCAACAAAGTTAAAAACATGACAATTTTTACATTGAACATCATTATTCATTGTTTTAGGAAATTTCTTCTCGTTAACTTTGATAAAAACATGGCTTTCTCTCCATATATCTCAATCAATGGTGGAAAAAAGAAGCAACATATGTAAATATGCAAAATATGTAAATTAGGCAAAAAGGGTTTTGTTTTAGTGAACTTGAAAATATGATAGAATGATGAATAATGCTTTTTGTTTTTGCTTGATTAATTCATTATGATTACACCTTGATGATACACCACTTGGCACAGGAACCGCACATCCACAATGAAAACATAATTGAAATATTTCCAAATCAAGATCGTTCTAATGTTTGGGAGAGTGGGTGGTAGGATGATGTTCATTTTGTTGGAATGGAAAATAATTAACACATGTAAATTACTAATAATTGTTTTTTGTTTTGTTTCTTCAACGATGATGATACATCATTCCTTAAATAGTTGGCCGAGCAAAATAAAGATTTCAATTTCAAACTAATCATATTGCAAAGATTATCAAAAAGGACATATCATATTTTTGTTTGGAGAGGTTCAAAATCGATTGATTGATTAATGATTAAAGGTGTGAAATTTGGATTTTGGCTGTTGTTTTATGTTGTTATGATGATTGCAATCATCAATGATCATCAATAATGATGATTGTAATCAATGATCAATAAGGAAATCATTAACAATGTTATCAAATAGCATTTCTTTTCATTTGTTTTCTATCGATCATTATCGGAAGCAATGAGTGAAAAGAATTGCTTTTCGATCGATAAATTTTGATCAAAGAAAGTTATAGCTGTTGTTGTTGTCAAGAAGATATATTTTACATTCGACAATCGATCAGATATAATCAATGTTTGTATCGATCCATACAACATAATTAACACAATTTTCAATCGAACAATGTCGACAACAAACATAGGAATATAAATCAGCAAAATGGATCGATTTTTTGACTTTGTTTTTTCTCACCTGGTATCCGAATTGATAATATTGAAATTATCATCATAGATGGTTGTTTTCAACGAATTTTTCTTATTAAAAGGAACTAAATGATTTTGATTGCTGTTGTTGTTGTTGCTGGTGATGGCCAACAATGAAATCATACTTGTTGACTGACTTTTACGTAAAAATTGTTTGCCATCTTTTTTATTTCTTGCTTTGATATTGTTGATGATTGATTGGTCATTATCATTACTATTATATAGTGATAGATTTGGATTGATAATAATTCTGCTGTTGTTGATTGAATCATTATTGTTATTTGCCAAGGAATTATTATTGGTCGAATTACGTAGCACACTAGGACCATCGCATTTTTTCGGTGATGGCCGACTTGGAAATAGATTACGCTGAATCAATGGCATTTTGTTCAATGTTTTTATCAAAAATGCGACAAAAATTCAAGGAAAAATCACTTTGAATAAAAATAAATCACCAAAATTTAGCTGTGTTTCCAAGAATTAATTCAATTTAAATTAATAAATTTTTTCCTGAAACATTTGTCACGATATCAATGTCGATTGATTTCTGCTTCGTACTTTGCACAGAACACACACGCACGTACTGAGAACATTGAACATGATTGAAGTGCATCATGAACACCGATTGAGACATAATGATGATAAGCATTATTTTCATTTCAATCCGCGCTTTGGAAAAGTTCTCCCAATAAAAATCTATTCTATTTTCCATTTCCAGATCAGAGAAAAACAAAGAGAGAGAAAAAAGCTGAGGAGAGTTGGAGAGAGAATATAAGAAGAGAGATTTTTTGATTTAAAAAAATGTAAAGCAGCTAAGTGAAAATAATGTAAAGAAATCAATATCATTGATGCATTTATGAATGATAATGATAATGCATTAACTAAACTAGATATTTCAGGTTTTCTCTCCATTCTATTGATTCGATTGTCAATTAATTGCAGTTTGTGTTGTTTCTGCTGGAATTCCAATTCATTATTCACCCCCATTGAATCATTGCTTCGTTGGAAATATATGGAATGAGATTGATTGATTATTTATCGATTGTTTTGTCAAGAAAAGAAAATGGATGACAAATCAATTACAATCGAGATGAAATGAAAACATGTGTTTTGTTGAAATCAGAAGACAGAAAATCAAACAACCACGACAATAACCATTCATCCGATAACATTCATCCGGTAGTTTCTTTTGGGTAAAAAATTGACAATCGCAACCTACATTGTTGTTGGAATTTTCAAAAATTCAAATGAAAATAATTAGGAAAAGTAAATGTTTATCATCATTATGTTGATGTGATGGTGGCCTGGTGCCAAGAAATCGATTATTTGGTGACGCCTTGCCAATCGATTTCTTATTGTTGTTTTGTTGTAAGGTCGTCGTTGTTGTAACTGCAACGACATGGGATTATCTTTGTTGTTGTTGTTTCTGGAACAAGATCTGTTCCAAAAACAACAGTCGAACCACCTACAATATTACACAATTGTGGTACCATGACATTCGATGACAAGGCAACAAACAAACATACAAATGTTGTGCAACGACAACAATATTTTCTGATCTCATTTTTTGTGTCTGTTTTTCTGTAAATACACTCGCTAATTAACAATCAATCAATGTTTGTTTGTGTTTGAAATCCGATCTAGAATGTTTGTTTGTTTTATGGAAAAATAATTGATTCCAATTAATCAAATGAAAATTGGCAAAATGAAATGTTGCTGAATGATGATGATTGAATGGCCAAACTTTGCATTTTCTCTTTTCAATGTCGATAATATCAATTAGTCAGCTTATTAGTTAGTTAGTGAGCAAATGATTATATCACCACCAACATATCTCCATTTGATTGGCAAGAGACCATTCATGGGATTGATTGATTGAATTTGTCGGCCAGATCATTGAATTAGCTTGAAATGGAGAATGGACAATTTTACTTTGTGTTGAGGGGCGTTGTCTGTTGTGTTTTGTTTATTGTTTAGTGATTGTCTTTTATGTTCCCCTTTGCTGATAATGAAACGGTTTTAATTGAAAAATGTAATGAATGGCGAAAAATATCTTTTGTCCAAATTATGCAATGTGTTATTTTCTCGAATGAAAAATTCATTGTTTTCGATACTATTCATAGAAGTGTTTCTGTTGATGATGATGTAACTTTTCCATTGACTTTTCAGTTTCCTTTTCCCCGTTTTGTTTTTGGTTTCTAAAAAATTCATTATCATTCAAATGATGATCATGTCTCGATACATTGATTGATGGATTGGTGTCATTTGTGTTACAATAGTATAATGTCAAAATAGCAAAATTCTCACCTGTGTATTCAGTGAATTGGATTTGAAATTAATTAGTAAATTTCACTGCTGTTTTGTTTTCCTTCCCTGTCGATCTGAAAAATGAAACTGAACAAAATTCTAAAAAAACATTATAGCTATCATTATTCTTTGATGGAGATACTAGTCAGATTCATTTTCTCGCCCGAAATTCATGACGTTGTTTCTTGTGAATTTCGTTTGTTTTTGTCTTCTACGTTTCTTGTGACAAACGAAGATCCGTCATATTTGTTCGGGTTGATGAAATCGAACCGTATTGATGATGATAAACTTCAAAATTTGATAAAAAGGTTCAAAACGAATTCGACTGAAAATGCCATGTCAAATATGATCGTATTGAACAATTTGATTGGGGAAAAAATGGCCAAAAGATTGGCGAAAAATGCCAGTATCTATCATTATAATAAAAAATGCAATTATTATTTTTTATTAATGGGAAAACAATTACCAATCAGTTTATCAACCCAGCAAATCAAACCGCATCGATCCGAATTGAATGATGATTGGAATGACGTGCCACCAGATTATCGTTCGCTGTTGAATGCTGCTACACACGATAATGATGACAACGACAACGATGATGATCCTTTGAAACAGCAATACGAAATGGATCAAAAGCTAGAGAAACGATTCTTGGGATTGTATGGCCGATCATCACCATTAAATCGTGCCGATATGCTTTATTCACGACAATCTTCCGGCCGAATCATGTATCGATCTCAAAATGAATTTCCATTCATTCCGATAAAAGATAATAAAGATTGGCTATCTCAAGCACACCAGCATATATTTGGCGATAAAGCCAAATTTTTGGAAAAAAATTTTCCCTATCGAATTGATGAATATTTGGTGGCAATTTATGATAATATTCAAAATACCAATTTTGAATCTATCTTACGTCAATGTTGTCCATTGAACAACCGGACAGATGATATTGTGAAGATGCGTACCACATTCAAACAATTGAACAGTTTTTTATATGCAATCTATTATCGGATCATTCCGATCCAAGTGTTGGGTAGTAAAAAAAATTATCGTACATTCTACCGAATTCTGAAAGAACTGTTCACTTCGTGTCGAATAACTAGATTTCGTATATTCGACATTATAAATGGTATGGAATTGGATCAAATGCAGCCATTGTTGGAGGATATGTATATCAGTATGAATATTTTTGTTCAACCCAACGAGATTGACATTCTCGTACTATGTTGGTTGTTTCGTCTACTTAAACAAATCGTACGATCCAAATTCTATGTGACCGAAAGTCGTCAAATGAAACATAGACTTATATATTATCGTTATGATCTTTGGGCCAAACTTTGTAATCAAACTATTCGGTCCCATTTTAATGAAAATCGTTGGTCGGTCGTGAGAAAAGAAAATCTTATACAATGTAAAGATTTAGATGATTACCTTAGATATTCTTCATTACGTTTTATACCGAAATCCGGAGGACTGCGACCAATCACACGACTTCGATATGCAAAACAACATTCGAATCTAAATTTCCGTAAGCAAATATCATCCATCATCGCTATATTAAGCTGTTTGAATCGTAATTTCGGCAACGAATATCTTCAAAATCGATCATATTTGGACTTGTATTGTCGATTAAAAGAGAAGTTGAATGGCCAAAATGATCGTTATTATATAATCCGGGGTGACTTTCAAAAATGTTATCCGTCGATCAATCTCAGTAAACTTATGTCGATCATATTGATAGCTTTGGATTCTATAACCAAACAGTGGGTTTGTAAACGAATTCAAATTGGTAAATACTTATTACCGGCACAATTGTTCATGAAAAATGTCTATCTAATCAGACAAAGAAAAAATTATCACCGTAAACAAGTGAAAACTGTTCTCTGCAACATGGAAGATGATGGTTGTGGTTTGGATGAAAAATCTGTGATCAAGCAACTTGGCTATAATCAGGTTCGCAATTGCATAATTAATGTTGATGATCGATCCATTGATGGTTGTAAAAAAATGGACACCAAAAAAATTATCTATCTTTTACGGGCATATCTCTTCAAGACAATCATCAGTCTTGGTCGTCGAACTAGCTGTAGTTTTACTAAACATGGTATCCGACAAGGTAGTCCGCTTTCCACTGAATTATGTCAGATTTATTTGAATTATATTTGGTCGTTGATTTTTCGTCAATCTTCATCATCCAAATCATCCAACAGTGATAATGACCTTTTTCTATCGTTTGCCGATGATTTTCTCTTTTTATCGACCGATCTAAAAAGAGCTACAAATTTTGTTAACAACTTGAAAACAATATCACCAGATTATAATCTTATTGTTAATGAAGATAAACTAACAATGAATTTCGATATGGAGGGATTGATAAATGATCACCAACATTTTACAGTCAGATTTTTGGGCAGAGAATTTTCATTGATCAACCGACAACAGCAACTTGTCATACGGATCGATTACACTGGTTTTGTTGATCAATGCATAATGGACTCATTTGATTGTAATCGACTGGCTCCATTATTGAGACAAATGAAATTGTTGTTAACAAGTCTCTATCTTCATTGTTATCCGGAAATATTTGATTGCCAACTAAATCCATTATCGGTCGTCATTGATAGTATATTTCAAAGAATCTTATTACAAGCTATGAAATTTGCAAGTCTCATCACTAAATGGCAGCCTTTGTCGATAACCGCCAAGAAAATGTATTTTCCGTCCATCATTTGTCGATTTATTTACCATTTGGCTAAACGTTTGTTTGAAATAATCAGAAGATATCGAGTGGATTTTGTTCTAAGCGAATGTCACATTCATTTGATAGCTGCTGAAGCATTTAGGATTTTATGGAATACAAAACTACGACATCGATCAAAAACGGAACGATTATCAATCGAAAAATATTGCCTAGTGTTACGACAAAAATGCCTAACCGAGACAATCAATTTGGATGATGTTTATTCGTTTGCTCGCAAAATGCCCTACCCATTTGATCGAATCGAATTGAATAGATAAATAAAATATATTTTTTATTGAATCACATTAATAAAATATTTCACTTAATCCATAACGTATAAAGAATGCGATCAAAGTAGCGCCAAATTGTACAATCAACAGTAATCGGGTTAGTTTTGATTCATGCATAGGTCCAAATAATACCAACGTGAGATTGATTAACGTTAGATTTGAACATTGTTGATTAGTTGATTTGGGTGACTCACGCAATTCGATTAACCTCAACAGCGATAATGTTTTCAGCATTAGTTTGGCAAGGCCACCAATATCGTTTGGAATGATGAATGTACTTGGTTCCATAAGATCGGTTCGTTGATTGTATCTGATGCGTGTGTGTGAGAGACAATTGATGAAAAATTCAGTTTTTATTGTAGAGAAACTTACTTGGGTAATCGATGTCGTGGACAGGACAGAAAATGAAACAATTGCGGACATGAATAAAGAAAATTGAATATTTGCGGCAGGAAAAATAGTAACATTGTTTTGCTGAAATGTCCTAGGATACCGACGACGGCAAATGTCATTCCGGCAAAATAACAGAATGTATCGCCAACGAATATCCTGGCTGGATACCAATTATGATGAAACAGAGCGCTAGTTACGGCCAAAAATGGCAACATCATATTCAGCGAAAAAACATGCGAATGATAATGATCGGTTTGACGCACAAGTTCCACACAGTTGTAAACGATGATCGAAAGACAAATCAGTAGACTTTGTCCAGTTTCCAAGCCATTAATACCGGCCAATATATTGATAGCATTCGTGCAGAATACGGCCAATAATGATAGATAGACATAGTAAACCAGATTCAGATCGATGCTGAAACCCAACAATGAACGTAATGGTTTTGGCACTATAATCGTTGTATTATCATAGGTCAATGCATAGACCAATAACAACGGTAAACTGGCCAATGTTGGCAGCAATAATTTAATACGCCATCGAAGATTTAGAACATCATCGGCAAACCCAAGAAACAGCATACAACATATTGATAATAAACCGGCTAAAAATTGAACAAACTATATCAACATAACATGGCTAGGATTATTTTGATATTTGAGACAAATGGCAAAAATAAATCAATTTACCAAATGATGATCGATAAATGATAGATGAGGATTGATTGCCGATGATGATTTATATTGACTGAATTGTATCGGTATAAAACAGAATAAAATGATTAGATAGACGCATCCACCAATTACACCTTGAGATTCTGGACTAAACAAACCAAAAACACAATTATTTTGTCAGTTTGACTTGTGGATTTACTTACATTTTTTTGGTTTGATCTTTTTTACACAGATCATTGCCAAACAAATGCGCCTCGATAAACATTGAGCTCATTTTGGGTATAATATTTTTGACAGCAAAATATGCCAATATCGACATGAAGCCATTGATGTATAAGGTATAATTTAAAGGATCCATTTTATTTTCGCAAATGATTCAAACAAAATTCGCCGAACAAAACGTGATACACATCACCATTAACCAACAACAACAACAATTGGATGAACCGCCATCTAGTGCTTGGTTGCTTAGTTTCACAATGTTTAGATGTAGCCATAGAAACGGAAGCGAAAAACATTCAAAATTTGGTGGAAATTATTATTTGATGTTGATTAATCAGATGACAATGACGATGTTTGTACATTTGAACAAAAAGATATCGATACCGAATTGTTCCCAAGTAAGATGCATCGCATGGAGTTGGCAGCATGAATTTATCGCTTGCGGTGGTGAATCGGGAATGTTGAAAGTTATCCGATTGGAAAATGTCAATCAAGTTGTATCGAAAAATGATTCGTCGAAAAATTTTCAAATGAATCAAACACTGGAAAGTCATAAAGCAACTGTCGAAAGTGTTTGTTGGAATGAAAAATTTCAGAAGCTTACATCAAGTGATGCAAACGGCACGATTATCGTGTGGATGTTTTACAAAGGAATGTGGTATGAAGAAATGGTGAACAACAGGCAAAAATCTTTGGTCACCGGAATGGCCTGGACGCATGACGGAAACAAAATATGCATCGTTTATGAAGATGGTGCCATAATAACCGGGTCGGTTGATGGTAGTCGATTATGGGGAAAAGAGTTGAAAAATATCAGTCTGAATCAGGTGGAATGGTCTCCGGATGGAAAAATCATTTTGATCGGCACCAAAGATTTGGACATTCATTTATTCGATCAGGCTGGTGATTTTCTGCGAAAAATTTCCTTCAAAACGAAAGGGGCAGAAAAATTTATCGCCATCAAATGGTTTGGTCATTCGTTGATTCGTCCATTGATCATTGCATTCGATAATGGGGTGGTCCAATTGATGAAAAATGAATCGGATAATAATGCACAAGTGATCGATTGTGAAATGCGAATCACATCCATCCAATGGAACTATATTGGCGATATGTTTGCTGTCACTGGCAATTACGGCGGTGGAACGTCTGGTAGCCGCAAGAATTTTCTAAAAATTTTCAACAACCAAGGTGAACTAATGTCGGTGACCAAAGTCCCGGGCACTGAGATTCATGATTGTTCTTGGGAAAAGAACAGCCGCAAACTGGTTCTAGCCGTCGATTCATTTATGTATTTTGCCAATCTGAAACGTCGAACATCATGGTGTTTCCTAACAAATTCTGTATCATTTTTGCGCGAAGATTTTGATGGGGAACAAAATAAGAAGCAAAAATATCTGACTTTTTGGCAATTCGGTAATCAAACCAATCGACGTTATGAGCGATTGGCAAACAATTTTGTTCAGATGGCCTGTTGGCATCATTATTGTGTTGTTGTCGAACGAATCGATCAAAGCAATGATAAAAGAGAAGCTTTTAGTTTGAGTCTGTACAATTCGATCGGAACATTGATTGATTATCATTTGGTTACTGCCGATTTGCCCATTCGATTCTGCTGTATGAATTCGAATCGTGTGATAGTAACATCGAATGGTTCGGCATTTTATATTTGGTCGTTCAAACAACTTTATAATGAAAATAGCTTTAAATCTTTATATGGTGATCATCTGTATCAGGAATTGAGCATGAATAATGATAATGTTGTTAATAATGCTGTTGTGGGTAATCTGATAATCGATCGCAATGAACGAATAACCTGCATAACTGTATCGGAAAAATTTTTCGTAGTTGGCTTTGATTCCGGCAAAATTCATCAATATCTGTTACCGAATATGACTCGTACCAATGAAATCAGCATGGAGGGTAATGGCGTTGCATGGTGCTTGGCATTGAATAGAAATTCAACAAAACTGGCCATAACTGATCGAAATCTCAAATTTTATCTATATGATTTCGAAGCGAATAACGAACAAACCTGGACCGATGGAAACTGGATCGAAATGACCAAGTTGAATGATGTTTGGCAATTCGAATGGTCATCCGATCATAATGATTTGATTGTTCTGATGGACAAAAACAAAATGATTGTCATCAATCTGTACAAAGGTGCGGTGAAAATGTTGGATCCAATCACATCGGACGGTTATATTTGTTCATTTGAAAAGCTATCTGTGCAGACAATTCTACTGGATCAATTGATTGTTGGCATTGGTAGCGACAACTATCAATCGGATTGCAATCAAATCGATATCAATGATTTCATCGAGAATATTGCCTCTCATTATGTGAATGATATTCGTGCGCTTATCAATGAAAATAACTCGGTTACCGATGCTATAAATTATGCGGTTAAAATGCCCGAATTAGCTTCATTGTGGAATATATTGGGTGAAGAATGTCTGAAGAATTTGGATATCGAAACAGCCTATTTGACGATGATCAAAACTCATGATTATAAGGGATTGCAGCTGATAAAACGTTTGAATCGATTTAAGGATTCGCAATTGCAAAAAGCCGAAATCTCTGCCTATCAAAACCGATTATCGGAAGCTGAATCTCAATATCTGGACTTAGATCGCCCAGATTTAGCTATTTCGCTCAACAAAATCAGCGGAAATTTCGAACGTGTTCGAACATTATTAGAAAGTAAGTTAGCATTCTGTCAATAGTGTTGAATTAATCTGAATTTAATTTTGGTGGACAGAATACAACAATTTGGCCAATCACGATAAAGAACTGGAACAAGTCTACATGAATTTGGGCGAATATTATGCAGACAATCATGATTGGCAACAAGCAATTCGTTATTACGCAAAAATCAATGCCTACAATAAATTGGCCCAATGTTATATGATGGTGGAGAAATACGATGCGCTGGTCACATTGGTCGATAAAGTTGATGATCAAAAGATACTGCTGGAGATGGCAATGTTTTTCGAATCATTGGCATTCTGTAAGGATGCGGTTCGTGCGTATATCCGTGCTGGCAATTTTGAAAAGGCCATCAATGCCTGTGTTAAACTAAACGAGTGGAAATTGGCTACCGAATTGGCCGAACAGTACAAAACAAAAAATATTGACGCTCTTCTGGAAAAATATGTTCAACATTTGGAAAGTGATCATAAATATATGGAGATGATACAGGTGTTTAGAAAAGCCAACAAAATTGAAAAGGCAGTGTCGATCATAATGAAAATGGTTGATGAAACTCGAAAATCTAAGGATTTAAGTTTATTGAAAAAATTATATGTTCTCGTCGGCCTCATTCACGAGGAAAACAAATTGAACAATCATAATTCCGGCAACAAACATGAAAAATTGGATGAATTGCTATTGCAGAATAATGATGATGATGACGATCTCACCAATGATCGATCGGCGACAATAGATCCTTGGAAAGGTGCCGAAGCATATCATTATTATATGGTTGCACAGCGTAATCTTTATCTGGGCAAGTATTCAATGGCCATGAATTGTTCGCTACATCTGCAGGATTATGAAGAATATCTAACTGTTGAGGAGATATATTCATTGCTGGCATTGACTGCCTATGCAAACAAATGTTATGATATTTGTTCGAAAGCATTCATCAAATTGGAATCGCTAGACAATCAACAACAACAATCAACATCGTGGCATTCATGGATTAATGATTTATTCAATATTGGTGGTAGTGGGGAAACGACAAACATTTCGAAAGCAGAAAATACAGAAATAATTAGAAAAACAAAGAAATATCAACAAATGGCGGTGAACATTTTTCTGAAAAATTCGCCCGATGAAATTCGTAATGACGTTTCGAATAAAGTTGCATGCAAATTCTGTGGACAATCATCGATTCCGCCATATAGTACCACATGTCCGAAATGTCAGACAAAATTTCACGTTTGTGTGGCGACGGGCCGATCGATGATTGATCAAAATTGTAAAAATTGGACGTGCCAACGATGCAAACATCATGCAATGGCAGAGGAGATTCGTTCATTGAAAAATTGTCCACTTTGTCATTGCAAGATTTAATTTCTGCGAAATTTTTTATTCTTTTTGTTTCGGTTATTATTATTATTGTTGTTGTTTTTGTTGGCATTCTTCATTCGTGGCTGATTTTCCATTTTATTCACATTGGCATTGGTATTGGTGGCTAAACTTTTGATCGATATCAATGTTTTCTGTGAATCTTTCAATGCACGATCCCAATCATCTTCGTTTCCTGTTTGAAATAATAAAAATGATAAATGTTTAGTGTTTAGAAATAAAAATGATTACCTTTGATAGCGAATTGGCTGAGATCTTTGACTAGCTGTTTTTTGCGTTTACGTTCATCTTGATTGACAAGTTTTTCCGCTTCGACAAGTTCCTCATCTAATGACTGCGGCAGTGGATTCAATGATGATTGGCCAACATCGTTATCGATTTGCATGGATTTTTCAATTTCTTTTTCATTCAACGAACGAAAATAGTTGGTCATTTTTTTGATTGTTCGACTGAAAAGACCTAATATTTGTGTGCCTGGGAGTTTGAATTCTTCGGCAATCGAATCGACATTTTTATGCTGTAATCCTATACCAAGGAGAATGGCATTCTGTACATGCGAAAGATGGAAGCTGGGATCGAATCGATTGTTGAAATAAAGTTTAGCAATAGTGGGCAATAGATCAACAATCAAATGATAATCGACCAAATTCTGCGAATAAAGCTCTAATCGTTTAATGTCATAGACACTGATATGGATCAATAATTCATCTTTGTTCAATCGATCCGAGTTTGTTGTGGTTGAATCGACCAGAACATTTTGCAAAATATTCAATGCAAATGTAGTGGAAAATTTACTGAATTCATACGAAAGTAATGAAATGAATCGTCGCCGGAAATCTATCCAAAATTGTTGCAGCCAATCGTTTGTGATGTTTTCGACATGCAATTGCTTAAGCATAATGCATGAATGTTCGCCAGTCAGTTCGTTTGGTGTTTGTCGTAGATAGACTGGAATGAAGCCGGATTTTTTCCAAAATCTTAGCAGTTCAGAAGTCAATCCGAATGATACACCCAGATAATCTAATTTTTCTGCTTTGCGTTCTTTGAGATCTAACAATAGTGGTTCATCCAGTTTTTTGATTTGATTTTCTTCCGATTCATCATTGGTGATGGAACGTTCGTCGATTAGATTGACATTGTAAAGACCGCGATAATAATCCTCAAGTAATTGTAATGCACGTGTACCGTAGCCCATTTTCTGATGATTCGGATCGGTGGCAATTCGAACAATTCGTACGCCCGATAATTCAGCGAAGTGTGAATCTTGGAATTGCTGAGATATTGTCCACGGAATAAGATCACCCGAAGCACGTTGTCCGCGTGATAAACTGGCCATAATCGAGTCTTTACAGATTTGTCCTTCCAAACATACCTGAATGAAACAGAGTACGGGAGGAATTTGCGATTTTTTCAAATGTTTCGATGTAACAGGTGGTAAAAGGCAGAAAAGATGATGAGCAGGAGCATCGGACATCATTTGCAAATCATTTGGAGAATTTTTATAATGGGACGATACACACAAGGCCATGATTTTTTGTAGGAAATTTTCCGATGTTTTATGATAGCTAAAAAGTATATCACGATTTATGTAATACAGTTGACAATCGGCAGGCAAGGGACAACCGACCGAATCGGTTGCATCCACCGAATTAACACAGCTAGCGTCGAGGCAAAGAAGTTGATTAAGCCATTTCTCAACATCGTCACCGTTTCGATATCGAATCGATTCGTTCAGAGTTAGTTCATGCAAAACTCTACCACCAATGTTGTTAACATCGTTGTTTTGTTTATCCGAACGACAACGACTTTGTTGTCGAAGCTGTTGAAGCAATTTCAACGATAAAGAACGTCCAGTACCTTCATAGCCATTAACGGTAGAAGACATGAATACCAAATATGGCCCAATCAAGGATTTGACAATGGGCAATGGTATTGCAGCAGCTTCATCGATAACTAACAATTCAGCCGATTGAGCCAGAAAATTTGTTTTGACCGCATCGGTAGGATGGATATATTGGATACATTGACGATGTTCACGGTAAATGTTGATACGGACGATTGCTTTGTTGAATTCTTCATTGGTCGATTGAATAATGTCATAATCGAGATGTTCTTTCAGCGAAACGGCATCGAATCCTTTCAAGATGAATTCGAATAATGTTTTCAAATTTTCGGGTGAAGGAGAAGTGACATAGATATTTGAATAATTGAATGCAATGGCTGCAGCTATTGCTAAGCCCAAAGCTGCCGATTTACCACGACCACGACTAGCCGTTAACGAGACAGTGGATGTCAATGTTTTTTCCGAAATGACATCGATAAATTTCAAAACTGTTTGTGCTTGATCCAACGTGCGACAAAGATTGATAATCGAACCGATTGGCTGAGTGTCTTTGAGCGATTCTTGCAATTCTTTTAGCTGTGGCGATGAAATTTCGTCGGATTCTTCGTTTCGCGGTATGGCAACAATTTCATCAAGATTGGATGAAATGGGCACGATGTCCAATTTATCATCAACAATAACACATTTTTTACAAGATGACAGTGATAAAATGAACCGTTCGTTGAATCGAGCAACAACATCCTGATGAGCTTCGGTTCGATATCTGGTGTGTACATCCATAGTCATTGTATACAATTGTCGAAGAGAAGTGATCTGATTCAATAGAACGCAAACAATTCCACCACCCTCAATCGTTTCGATAGTTCGAGCCAATATATTGGGAGTGATGGCTTCGAAATCCTGTAATATCAACATTCCATACGTATTGCCAAGAATTTTATGCGTTTCTTTGTAATAACAATAACGAATATCGGTCTGTGCAATGAACGTTTCGAACATATCCTCAACATTGTCCAATTCGACACCCGATTTAAGTTTTTTTTGCAGCAATCGCATTCGCTTTTTCCGGTGTCTATTATTGGAAAATAGAAATGTGTTATTAAATATTTCAAACATTGAAGTAATACTAACGAGGAGAAACCCAATTCTTTTTTATAACACCACAATACGGATGGTCGTGCTTTTACACGAGATTTCGAAAGCATCTGATGAAGAATGACAACCTGATCACGAGCTTTAGGCCCAACAATGACAAACATTGTTCGATGTCCGGCAATGATGCCATTTTCGATCAATATTCGCAAACGATTATCCAATTTTTTGATGACCATTTTTCTCGATTCTTATTTTGCTATACTGATTGGCGTGTGTTACGGTACTGAATTCGAAACGGCATGCTTGGATTCCGTTCAAAGAATTTGTTACGCAAGTTTGCGTAATACGTCTGTAGATGAGAGATTAGCTTAGATTAAATCAATCTAATTGATTCATCCATGAATATTGAATGTGATTAAGATTTAAATTTCAAGCAATTTTGAAATTGATTAGATTTGCCAAATTAATGTTCATCAATTGAAATCACTCTCTCAGCTGTGCTTCTATGCATTGTGTGAGTGCAATCAACATGAAACCCACACACCACTCACACACGCACCACTCGCACATGCAGACTTTGCATGTGTTTTTCCTTTTCCTTTAAATACAACAAGTTCAGTGTGGCCAGAAAATATTGTTCGGTCTTTTTAGTTTCGTCTCTGTGTAAAATACATAGTTTTTTTTAATTTTTTTTCACAAAGTTTTAAATTTTATTAAATTTTTTAAAATAAATTAATTTTATACAAAATGATCATCTATAAGGATTTGATTACCGGTATGTATTTTGCTCATTGTTTGGTTAATGTTTTGATGTAAGATTTTCTGGGTTAGGTGACGAAATGTTTACCGATTCATCGAAAGTTCGGCTTGTCGATGATTGTATCTGGGAAGTTGAATGCCAAGTAAGTTTGCACCTTGTTCTTGAAATGATTTAACCGTTTGAATTTGGAATTGGTTTAGTTTGTCATGCGAAAACAAGGCGATATTGCCATTGATGGTTTTAATCCATCGGCTGAAGAGGCTGATGAGGGTACCGATGAAATAACCGAATCTGGGTATGATCTGGTTCTTAATCAACGTTTGATTGAGGCATCATTTTCAAAAGCCGATTTCAAAAATTATCTCAAAACCTATACAAAAACATTGCAGGAAAAATGGAAGAGTTTGGAATGGAGCGATGAACAAATTGCCGAAGCAAAGGCTAAATTTACCGAAGCTGTGAAGAAAATTCTCCCTAAAGTGAATGATGCACAATTTTATCTTGGTAATAGTTCGAATCCGGATGGTATTGTCGGAATTTTGGAATTTCGCGAAGGTGAAGATGGCAATGAAAAGGCTGTCATGAATTTTTTCAAACATGGTTTGGATGCCGAAAAAGTTTAAATTAATGTCGAGATGAAATCATGTCGATTCCAAAATTTTTTTACTAAACAATGGCTAAATGAACGAATTTATTTAATTAAAATCAATAAGAAATGAAATGAAATGTCAACAAAGCAAATCAAAATGTTTGAAATGAAATAAATAATTATTGATTGAAACCATTCTGCTGGAGTCGTTGAATCAATTGCTGCAATTGTTGGCCACGAATGGGATCCACTTGAAATGCTTGTCTAGCCAGTGGTAGGATGACATTGAATTCGGTCTCGATTCGGCTGAATTGGATGGTCAACTCATCTCGTCGATACTCAAGTTGTTCGATAATCTGTTCGATTGTTTCCGTTTGCACCTTTTTTCGTTCCCGATATTTGATGGCTGCTTTTTTATTCTGATCTTTTTTCCTCAATGCTCGTTCTTCTTTAGTATGTTTACATCGACGATTTCGTCGTCGTTTTACTCGATTAGTATCTGCGGCTGCATTTGATTGATTGGTTGTTGAGGGTGGTGAAGGTGACAGTGATGATGACGACGATGTTTCAATGGAATCACAATCGAATGAACAATATCCGCTGCTAGAATCGATTGATAGTTTTCGTTGTGGAGAGCAACTTGTTGTTGTTTCCGAATTGAGCGTAACCACCGATTGATTATCATCGAAATCGAGGGATGATGATGATAATGGTGAGTAATCGTCGCTAGTTTCAAGCAGATTGTATAGATCGTCTTCATTTTTGGCCAGAAGAATATCGTCAATATTTTCAGCGTTGGCAGCTATTTCATCCAATATTGAGTCGAGATTGTTATCAATTTGACCGAATGGACTTGAATCGCCTGATGGTGGTGATTGTGATTCGATAGACGATGGATATGAATAATATCCATCCTGGTAGTAGTGGTTACTATCTGGGCTCGATGATGATGATGATGCTATACTGCTGTACTGTGGTTGTTGGTGGTGATAGGTTTCAAATTGGCTATGCGATAATTTTTGATCGAATTGCTGTGATTCATAGCAAACAAATTGATTTGGCTGTTGTGATATTTGATGTTGATAGTGTTGATGATGATAGCCTTCAACTTCAACAAAGCAGCCATTGTTGGCTGCATAATAATCCTGATGATAACTGAACTCCATTTATTTCGGCTATTTGCTTTGATGTTGGATTCGAATGGATGAGGATTGAATTACTCGATTGTCGTTTGTTTGATGATGATGATGATGGTGTGCTGTTCGAATGGTTAGAATTGGTGGTGGTTATTATTTGAGACCTAATGGAACAATCGGATATTGAATTTGTTTGGGGCAAAAAATCTATTGGGATACTCACGCCATGATTGATGCTTATGTTTTGTTTGGTTCAGACCCTTTTCGAGACTGGGTTTGATTGATTTGAGTGCGGTGAATAGAATTAGGTTAGATTGGTGAATAATATTATGTTTGGTCGGTTTTGCCGATTTCTGCGAAACGCGTTTAGTGGTGGTTCCATCGTGGTGATGATGGTTTAGCTTAAGCTAGGTTTTGAGCCATGATGATAATCCGGGAGAAAAATTCGAGTACAATTGGTAAATGGTAAATTTATTTAAACTTGATCGATGCATTTGTTATGGATTCCTGAACGAAAATGGCGTCGTTAGCTTTTTTCCTCGATTCGAGCTGCTGTTGTCCTTAGTTACGATATAGCCAACGAACATACAAACACAATCTCCACCTATATTTCTCTTTGGCAAGTGTTGGATGCACACCACGTATGCGAGTCACATTGAGGGGATAATCATCACCATCATCATCATTATCATCAACAGTGTCTGAATTGTGCTTGCTTGCAAGGTTGGCAGGCAATGTTTTTTCGTTCATTCATTCATGTCTGAATGGTTTACGCACGAAACAGGACATGTCAGATTTGATTTTTGTTTTTTCTTTGAAGTTTGCAAGACATTCTGCCTTTGGGCCTTTTTTGTTCACTTTAGGAATTGATCCAAACAAAATATTTATTTTTGGTCAGAAAAAACTTGCTCAACAAGTCGGTGGATCGAAGGCTTTCAATCGATTGTCATGTGATGATTTTTTGATTGAGTGACAAGTGACCTTTTTCTCTTTAGTCAGAATGATAATTGTCATTCAATCGGAAATTGATCGAAATTCAAACATTTTTTCAATTAACATAAATGGACATTAGATGGCGCTTTGGGTCATTCGAAAGAATTGATCATGCCCATCACCATCATCATCGTTAATGATCTTTGTTATTATTTGGCGAGAAAGAAATTACCAAACAAACAAAACAATTATTTCAGTCAGTCACTCTTCACTGTGTGTTATAAATGTTGTTTATTGTTGTATTTGATTAGTTGTGCTTTGTATTGTTTGTATTACTGTATTATTAGCACCCTCAACATTATTATTTGGAAGAAAATCGGGTAAGAATGTTTTTGTGTGAATGCATTCTGTAATGGCATGAAATAGAAATGGCGCCAATATTAATTACCGCATTGATTTTGACTATTGCTGGATCAAGGATATTCACATTGCATTTGATTAGATTTTTTCCTTTTTGTCAATTAGTAAACAAGTGACAATTTTCTCTCATCTAAACGATGTTGCATGCACGTTTACACATGGTAACCTTTTGATATCCCATTCTCATCTGATTAGATCAATCGATCGATGTTTGTCAGTCTGGTTCATTTGTTATTTATCAGAATCCTTGAACTTGTTACATCAACAGATGAATCTAAGCTAATCTCTAATCATCATTATCCTTATTTTTCAAAGTTACTCGGAAAAAGTCAAATATCATATCTATCCAATTCCCAATAATATTCGATACACGTGCTGTGCGAATGAATGAGGTATCGTCATCACCATCACCCAACAATGCGCGCGTAATGGCGAAAAAATGGAACAAAACGTCACACCAACACGAGAATACCACTCCCTATTTTGTTTGTTCATAGATGACGTATTGTTGTATGTGAATAAATGTCGCAGATTTTCTTTGGCCGGCACCGTTTTGTCGAAAAATGTAGCGAATTTTATTCATTAGTGTATGCCACTTCTACTGCAAACATAATAATTACGTTCGCCTTGTCTGGTGTTGGATTTGCTCGTTTTTTGTTATGTTGTGTTTGTTGCATTGTTTGTGTGTGTTTCTCATCCACATCTCTCTCTCTCTCTCCCAATCGTTTTCATTGTTGTTTCATTTCGGTGGCGAGAATTGGAAAGATCGAAAAAAGAAAGTGTGTTTTGTTTTTGTGAGTGCAAGATAAAGATTTTGCCGTCGGTCGCTTATTTAGTGATCGCTTAATAATTAGTTGATTACATGTCACCAGCGATTCATTCATCCTCGATAGCGATTTAACGAATTTTGATTTTGCCAAAAAGATTCTTCTCAAACATTTATCATCCAACAACTTGAGTGTTTGGTGTGTGAATCATATATATAGCTGTATCGTCATCATTATCTTTATCGTGTTAAACAAGAGAAAGAATCGATTCGAATTCAGTTGAATAGCCGGTATGTCAATCAAGATGATGATGATGATGACATGTGTTGCGTTTGATATTTGATTTGATGATTACATGCTATCATTTACAATTCATTATTGACACGTGTGTTAATTGATTTTTGCCTTATTTAAACAGCCGTGTTTGTTTGGTCATCGGATAATATTGATAAAAATTTGATTGAATTGACCAATCAATCAATCAATCAATAGCAAAACAACAATAATTTCAAATACCCAGTGTAGCCGAGGCAGCATGGACAAGAAAAAAACGCTGAAACGAGCCAGAATCGATTGCAGTAAGTTGTATTGATATAATGAATGTATATGGATTATGGATTAATGATTGTTTTGAATGTGTTAGTTCGGGGACCAAATATATCGAATGGTCCGTTACATTCACGACCCTTGGTGGCTTTGCTCGATGGCCGTGATTGTTCGGTAGAGATGCCCATATTGAAAGATGTTGCCACGGTGGCATTCTGCGATGCTCAATCCACTCAGGAAATTCACGAAAAAGTTTTGAACGAAGCTGTCGGGGCCCTGATGTGGCATACAATCAATTTGACCAAAGAAGATTTGGAAAAATTCAAAGCACTTCGAATAATAGTTCGCATCGGTTCGGGCATCGATAATGTTGATATCAAAGCAGCCGGTGAACTTGGTATCGCCGTCTGTAATGTGCCGGGTTTTGGTGTGGAAGAAGTTGCCGATTCTACCATGTGCCTAATTCTTAATTTATATCGTCGAACGTATTGGTTGGCCAATATGGTGCGTGATGGGAAAAAATTTCAAGGTCCCGAGCAAGTAAGAGAAGCCGCTAGTGGATGTGCTCGAATTCGTGGCGATACTTTGGGAATCGTGGGCTTAGGTAATGTTGAGCTTGTTATGGTTGACTAGTTTGATTTGACTGTTTGTTGTTTGAACAGGTCGAGTGGGAACTGCAGTAGCGTTACGAGCGAAAGCATTCGGTTTCAATGTTATATTCTATGATCCTTATCTATCGGACGGAATCGACAAATCACTTGGTTTGAATCGTGTCTACACTTTGCAAGACCTTTTATTTCAAAGTGATTGTGTATCATTGCATTGTACTCTTAACGAACACAATCATCATCTCATCAATGAATTTACAATCAAACAAATGCGACCTGGTATGTTCATTCATTCGTTGATTGATTTATTGTTAATCTTTCACCCACAAACAGGAGCTTTTCTCTGCAACACTGCTCGTGGTGGTCTGGTCGACGAAAACGCCTTAGCTGCCGCACTCAAAGATGGCAGAATTCGGGCTGCTGCTCTCGATGTTCACGAAAACGAACCCTATGTTAATCACGGTAAATATTAATAGATTTAGAGTTGTGTTGAAGGGCTTAATGAAATGTTTTCTATTGACCAACGAAAAAGGTCCATTAAAAGATGCGTCCAATCTGATCTGTACACCGCATGCCGCCTGGTATAGTGATGCAAGCTCTACTGAACTTCGCGAGATGGCTGCAACCGAAATTCGTCGAGCGATTGTGGGCCGCATTCCAGATAATCTACGCAACTGTGTGAACAAAGAATATTTTACCGGCGGTGCTTATGGCGACAGTATGAATGGCTCTAGTTCTTATAATTACACTGGTCCTATTGTTCCTCATTCGACCACCGTGGAACCAATGCCAAATCCTGCATTATCCAATTCCACATTGACACCTTCACATTCGACGCCTCATTCGACCCTTCAAGATACTAATAATCATATTGCAGCCAAAGCTGAAAGTTCAGAGGTCCATTGAAAACCAACACAACACACACACATTGCAGAAGCCCAAAATCAAAACATAATGATGATGATGATGATGAGCAGTAAACGCTTACCTTTTTTGTTATTATTTTTATCCATTCACATGATGTGTCATCGTCATCGTTGTTGTGAGCGCAGAAAAAGAAAAAAATCTATCAATTTTTTTTGGAGAAAAATATCGTTCATAATATACACGCTCTATTATAATTGATTGATTACAAATATCATTGTCATTTATTGTTTGTTCACACTACCACACAATTTATCATGATCATCACCACCATCATCATTGGCTAAGAGAGATAACATAACATACCACACAAGACACGATAACGATTTAGATTTTATTATAATTATCATCATTATTACAATACACACAATGAGATATGTGGAAAAATGTATTTAATTTCATTCATCAACAATTCCGATTCCGCAACAAACAAACAAAAATCATCAACCGAATATCATCATCATTCATTATTTTAGGAAAGACTGAATGCAAACAAACAAAACGAGAAAACAAATTGTGAGTAAGCTTTAAATTAATGAATTTTCTTTTTTAGTGTTGTATTTGCCCATTTCCTCTCTCCAAAACAAAACAAAATGATTGATAAGTGTATCCCTTTTCTTTTTGTCTTATAAATACATTTTTTCTTTTGACGTTGATGATGAATTTGTTTGTTTGATTTGCTAGACCATTGGAGTAAATCTGGTTTGATTATCATTCCACTTGAAATAGTTTGGGAAAGTAACCGCGTTCGGTCATATTTGTTTCGAATATTGTTCGACAATAATCATCGTTGTTGGTGAGGGTTCTTTTGTCAATTTCGTCGAATGTTTGCAAATGTTTGAGAAATAATTGTTTACAAACAGCCATGCAGACCTCTTTCTCCGAATGGCCATTTCGTATTCCATAGCAGAGGGCATGATTGGCACGAGACAGGCATGATATCATTATCTGAATATCCATGGCCATTTCCACTAATCGATTCAGATCGAAGTGCTGTTGGTGCATCTCCTGAAAATGATAATGATTAATGAGTGTGATTCATTGATTCGAATTTGACTCACTTCCTTATGAAGGGTAGAAATATAATGCATCGAGAATTGCAGCAAAATGATTAAATGTTCAATCCAATCACAGGCAGTATGGAGATTATGATGAACATATTTGGTCATTTCACGCGTCAGAAAAGTTTCGTGTTTTCGAAGTTTTCTTTGTCGAAGATAACGTTGAATGGAATTGATTGGTCCTTTTTCGATAAATCTTAATCGATTCAAAGTCATATCTTCAAATGTTTTATAATATTTGGCGGCGTTTTGGGCCAAAAACATTCGATTGTTGAGTGTAGAGTCGAGAAAGGAATCCAAATAATAGACTAGATCATGAACAGTGGATGAAAAGGGATAACGAGAACCGAACAAGGATCGCAATTCACTAATCACATCGTAAGCATATTCCACAGTTTTGGTTTTGGCCGTAATGGACTCGGCGGCCAAATCGGCACCACGTTCAAATGAATCATACATAGCAGCAGTCAAATAGATCATCGATTCCAGGCCATAAATCTGACAAGTTGAACGGAAAAGCTTGTATTGAACCAGTTCACAGTCAGTCAGACCAAGTCGATTGTTGACCAGATAAGCATAGGTATTTTTTTGTAGTTGTTTAAGTAGTCCTAGTAGAAATGCTGATACAGCCAATTGTCCGCAACCTTTTACATTGTTGAATTCGGCAAGATTCTTGGTAGCATTGATTACTTCGCTCGAATCACGCATCAATTCAATGTCTTCGAAGCTTATTCGTTGATGTTTGATGGCCAGAAAATCGGCAGCATCCCGTTCGATTTTTACTTGATCGGCCGGTACTAACAATGCAACAATTCCCACATCGTTTTGCAGTTGATTGACACCTTGTACTTCAGTGTAATCATCGGTTTTCGAAACGATCAAATAATGCGAATAGTTGCCGTCGATAATATTGTTCTTTCGACCGGAGATGACCCACGAATTGAAATCATAAGTCAAACGAGCTTGACTGGACCAACTGGCCACTTTGATATCGGTACGATCCGAATCGAAATCTTCGTCGAATGCAAAGGCGATTTTGGAATCACTGTTTGCAGCCACCGATTGCATATGATGATTGGTCGATCGACTTAATGCATAATGAACGATGGCATTGCGTTCGATCAACGGCACTATGGTTTGGATTGCTTCACGAATATTGTGAAAACTGGAAAAAGCTTGCTCTCCAATGTCGAATCGACTGCTGCTCGAATCAATGTTGAATGATTTAGATAAGCGTTTTTCGAAACGACTTTCGCGATCTTCTTTCGTGCCGAACGGAAGATTTTTTTCCACGCTGGCCCCAATAGCTTCGAATATGAACATCATTTCACTGACGCTCAACTTATACAGCGAATTGTAATTGAGAAGATTTAATGTTTGTTCATCTTTTTTGATTCGATTCCATGTTGTTCGTACCATTTCATATTGATCACTCATTTCCAGAAATTCTTTACGGGATCGTAGCAGAAACGGAAAACTCAACAGATCACAATCAGCACGACCGATGAAAAGATTATTGAATGATGATCCATGTTTTTCGTATGTTTCGATTCTCGAGAGAATATTCAACGATTTGATCGGCACCGGTTCCAAGTGAATATCGCCCACCGTTTCAGATGATGTTGTCGTTTCATGTTTTTCATCGGATTTTGTCTTGGGTTCGAAAACTGTATTGCTGGACGAGGAAAGCCATCGACGATAATATCTGAGATGATTAAATCTGAATTTAGTATTGATCAACATGATGATGAATGTTATTGATATCAATGTGATCACTGATCATCACATGTGCATTAGTTCGAGTGAATGGCCAATGGATGGCACTGACTGTGTGATTTTTGTTGGATTTTTTTCATTCAGGCAGATTCTTGCCTGGGTTGATTGTTTCTGGGAATGAATGGATTTGTTGGATTGTCATTTAATTTAGTTTTTTTAAATTGGACAGCATTTTCCTATAAAATCAACAACAATCAATGTGTTTAACATAGAGGAGCAGTACAGTCGAGTGGTGATTATCACTTTCGAGTGTTAGCCGGAGGTCGGCGTGGTGCAGTGGACAGCATAACTGACTTCGAAATTAATTTCTGAAGCTGATCAGGAGGTCGCAGGTTCGAGTCCTGCCGTCGACGACCGGGTTCCCTCATTTTTTTGCAATTTTGCAAATTGCTCATTGTTAATTTATGTAACCAAATTAAAAGTGACTATATTTTTGATGGCCAAAGCAAAATGATCATTTTTTGAATTGATAAAATGGCACGGAAGTATCATCGCTTTGATCGATTGAATGCCCGTTCATAGACAAAGTGATGATGTTTTTATTTTGAAAACATGTGTGTTGTGTTTACGAAATAAAATGAATAAGCTAGTCAATGGTTTTCGATGCAATTCCGGCCTAAGAATTCATTGGGTTCGATTTTTGACAAAGAATTGCTGTTTAAACAATGAATTCAATGTTAAAACCATCGATATCAGATCTTCGTTGCAGAAGACAACTAAATTTGAATCGTTTGTTTTTCGATCATTCTTCGGTGAACTTGATGCCGATTATTTGAGGTTAGTGACGAAGGCATTTTGATTATGGCGAAAATTATTTCAAAAAATTTCATTTAGTTTTCCGAAACTTGTTGAAAATGACGAGGAAAGCCGAATATTGAATCAACAGTATCAATTTGTTCAGGAGAATTTTATGGATCTATGTTCGGATTCAAATCGATTGAAACAGTGTGGGTTTTTTGAACTTTCCACATTAACTGAAACGGAAAAAGTGCGATTGTTTGAGGCAATGGGATCATCGTTGGAATTCAAAAAACGACAGCCAAATGAATCGACTGGAGAATTGATAAAATTGGATCAACTTTCTGTAACTGATTGTTTTCTAACAAGTTATAAAGAGAAGAAGAAATTTCTGAAAACAATCATACCTTTATTGATTCGAAATTCAATCATACTGAACACCATTCAAAACACCAGCAATGACAGTTTGCGTGAACAAATAATGTCTGATTTCAAAAATATACGCATCGCATTAGCATTCAATGAACCGAACGACACATTCATGTCACCACCGTATCCATTCTGGCAATCGACTGCTCATTTCGATTCGCAAACAAATAGTTGGCTATTGAATGGAAAAAAATCAAGAATTCCTAACGATGGTGGTGATTATGATTATTATCTTTTGTTCTGTCGCATCAAACAAAGCAATGATTGTGGTATCGGCTCATTTCTTATACCGACCGAACAGTTGAGCATCGAGCCCGATGGAACAGATAATTACGGAACTCGATTTGAATCGATTACGTTCAAAAATTTAAATGTAACAAAAGACGATTCGGAAGTGCTGATTGATAATCGGGCAACAATGTTGCTCAATATGAAAGCATCTGGTCATTTGTCGATATCGGCTATTTTGTTGGGCATTATGAAGCAAGTATTGAATAATGTGATTGTAGTGAATAATCAACAAGCATCAACATTATTCACCAACCATGTTACCCGATTATCGGAGATGATTTATTCACTGGAATCGGTTCTATATTTAACAAGTTCACATTATGATACATTCGAATTGAATCAAATCGATCTATATCTGCAGGCTATGGTTGTCAAAATTCTGGCAGCCGAATATTGCGAACAAATGGTTCGATGGATACGACTATATTATCAACCACGGCAATTATCGCGGATTGTGTCGCAAGATATGAATGACGTGATCAATGTTGTCAGCAGTGTTCTCGATACACCAACATCATTACGAATGTTATTGGCCAGTTATGGACTTCGTAGTGTGGGTCAGTGGCGATATGATCTTCTAGTGAAACTACGTCTGAATCGAATCTATCCGATAAATTATTGGAAATATCAATTTGAACGATACAGGAGAAGATTTCATCTTCGCTACCCGCAAGCTTATGATGGTTTCAATGCATTGCAGACCTTGCATCCTTTGCTCAAAGATTCGGCCCACCGATTGAAGCAGGTTCTGGAAATTGAAAACAATATGGCCGATAATATTCTGCGAATATATGGCAAGGTTGTTGCAAAAAAATTTGATTGATTGTATGTTGAATGTTGAATGTTGTTTTTTGTCTGTTTTACAGGAATGTGTCAAAAACCAGATTGACATGAATCGATTCTCATCGATAGCGATGAATGCATTTCAAATGGTTTCGGTTATATCACGAACCAACGATAGTTTAGGTCGACAATCCCCACTCGCATCACAGGAATTGAAATTGTGTGAAAACATTTGCCGAAAGGCCCATCAAGAGGTAATCGAATTGGAAAAGCTGATCGAAGGCATCGAAGAAATAAGCGAAGAAAGAAGAACGAAAATCATTCATCAAAGTAATATGAGATTCGATGGATATTTTGCCCGTCCTACGTTCGATCGTGTTGTCTGAATAAAGTGTAAAGTTATCGAATGATCAATGATTATTTATTGTGTGTGTGTGATTAGTTATCATTTCATTATTTGATTCGTGAGCAATGGATTCCATTGACAGGAATCAATCAATTGCTTAAGTATCTAACCTGTCAGCCAATCATCACCTATAGTGGATTTGGCACAAATCTCAGCTGGATAAAAAGGGCTTTGTATTTGTATTTGTATTTGTTTGTTTGTTTGTTTGCTTGGTCATTATGGATTGAAAATGATTGATTGATCATGCTAAAGGGTTCATCACAGTTGAGGGATGCATTGGATGACACCTCATGATTATCCATGTTTTGCATGATTAAAATTGATAATGATGTTGTTTGAACAGATTGGAAAATGATCATTATCCAACTTGCAATGATTCGATCATCACCTCAGCACCCAACAACAACAAAAATGAATTGGTTTCGGCCATGGTTAGCGGACCCTAATGATAAAAATCATACGGCCAAATCATCATTTCATCAGCCAGTTGATCAATTGGATAATGATAATAACAATCAATTAATATTGTATCATTACTATTATTGGTTATGGTTTTCCATTCACAATAATCATCAGCATGGACAGATCGAGACGACCACCCGACGCTTGCAATTGAATGGAAGCATTGCAAACAAAGACAGCAACAAGAAACCATGTGTGAAAAAATTCATTTGCCACCTATGCAGCAATCGATTCAATAATCGTAGCCAATTGACAAGCCATTTGCGAACCCATACCGGTAATATTTGTTGGAATTGCATTGATCATTGATTTTGATTGTGTGTGTTGTTGCTCAGGTGAACGGCCATTTCGATGCGATTTCGGTGATTGTGGCAAATCATTTACGCGCAACGAAGAACTGACCAGACATCGTCGTATTCATACCGGAATACGTCCCTATCAATGTGGATCTTGTCCAAAACGTTTTGGTCGTAAAGATCATCTAAACAAACATGAACGTATCCACCTTCGTGGTCGTCAAGTTTGGCCTGCGACTGATTGGCACGTTTCTCAACCGCGATCAAATTCATTTGCGAATGAATAAAGCAACTTTGTTCAATGTTGATATTTTGATTGTTATGTGACATTGCATTTTGAAAATTGAAAAAATGAAATAAATAAATTCCATCAGTCGAATATGATTGTTTGGAAGAAAAACATTGTTACATGTTATGAAATGTATTAGAAAATGAATTGTGGCCTAATTGACAACAATACAAACCAAAACATTCATTAAATGAATTTTCAAGGCGAACTTGGTGGTTTTTGGTTTCGATTGAAAAATGTCAAAGTGGACATTGAACATTGGCCTTTGTCTGATGTGGATGATTGTGATTGAAACATGGATTGTAATGACACAAAGAAGGGATCAATACCTTCCAAAACCCATTGCAAAAGATGTGAGTATTGATTTGAAAAGGAAAAATGAATGAATAATGAATGTTGCATTTTACAAAACCAAGACAATCTGCCAAAGTTTCCAGCAAAATAATGATAGCCAATTGAATATACTGGCAATTGGAATAACGAGTGATGGATATTTTAGATTGATAACCAAGAATAACCTAAGTTATGTTTTGCCAGCTTATGTACTGGATACGATAAATAAAAAATTACATCTTATAAGTTGGCCCCAACCACTCGGCCTTCAATATCCACAATTTATCCCATTTTATGAGGCTATTAAGAAAATCAACTTTCATGTATGGTTTATGTTTGATCAAGAAAATGATTGGATTTGTGTAGCAACTGATTACACTCAAACTCAAGCTGCCTTCAATTATGATATCAAGCATAGAAGTGCAATAAAAGGATGGAGCTATAATGAAACTGATTCAATTGTACTTTCAGCAGGCGCAAGATTCCGATTCTATATAATACATCAACAAACAACAAGTCTTGGAATTAGTCGTTGGCATAGTGCGAAACCAATAAGGAAAACCATCTCCATAAAATATTTTAAAGCTGGTTATGAATCAGTCATTTGTTTTGATGAATCTGGTGAAAATATCACCATAGTAGGGAGTTATGATTTGCCTTCATATTGTAAGAAGCCTGTTCAATGGAAAATATTGACAGGTTTTGTTGTTGATGGAAACTTTTATCTATTTGGTCATTCCTATGTCTATGTATTTGAGGAAAAGGCCTATATTAATGAAAAAAAATTGTATCCATTTCAACAAATTAGGTATGATTCTTTCTTCCAATGTATGGGCATTATTGAAGATGCAACTTGCCAAAAAAATTTGTAAGTAATATTCAAACTCATTTTGATTGCTGGCTCAAATCAATTATTTTTTGTCAAGATTTATGTTGGGCAATTTTAGTGATAATAATGTTAATGGTGATATTAATGATGATAATATGGTCAATATTCTTCACTTGTCGTCGACGTCGTGCTCGTCAACAATCAATGATAGCTGAAAAAACAATGAATAGTAAATATATTTTCTCAAAATTATCGACCAAAAGAAGTAAGGCTTCCAGTTTACAAAATGGCACTGCCCAACCATCTGTTATGGCGGACAATCAAGCAGCATCTTCCACTGGATCAAATTGTGTGGAAAGTAATATGATTAGCAACACTAGTGCCAGTCGATCAAAACGTTCCTCGAAACGATCGCCAAGCAGTCGTCGTGCTAAATCAACCTGATCCGGCCTTGGATAACATTTTGATAGCAATAATATTATTAAGTAGTCTAATAAACCATTATTTATTGTTTATTGTTTTATTGCTTAATGAGTGTATGTATGGCGATAAAACATGACTTATCGTTGATTGTTGGAATGAATGGATCAATTTTATCAATTTTTCACAGAGGATTTTAGAAAATTCTTTGTTTTGATCATCCTGTCGTTTATGAAAAACGCCAAAGAGCCCAGCGTTGAAAAGAGCATGTTGAAAAGGAAAGTTGTCAATTGTCAACTTGACTTTGCAGTGTGAGCATGTTGACGAAGTGATGATGAAATGAGAATTGTTTATGTTATGCATAGAATTAAGAATTCTTTTTTGTGTGATTATTCTGTAACGAATTAATTGTGATATAAATCAATGAATGTTTATTGATTAGAAGTTTTTCGATAAGTTTTCCAAAAAAAGTTTTTGTGAATTTTCCTTTTGATGTTGATCATTTCATCATCGACTCAGTTTCTATTTGTTGAGTGAAATTTTCTAAAAAATGAAAAATCATTCCCCAAAAAAATGAACACGATGAAAGTGTTTTGTTACGAATTCGATTCATTAATTGTAACACGAATTAATGAATGTCAATAATTGGAGATTTTCCATAAGTTTTCTAAAAAAAGTTTTTTTTTCTAAATTTTCCTTTTTGTGTTCAGCACGCGCATTTCATCATTGACTCATTTTTTTCGAACAAAGTTTTTGAAAAGTGCAAAATCATTCCCCAAAAAAAGTGAACACTGCGCATATTGTTTACATTTCATCACTCGCTTTTTGTTTGTGGTTTTCAACAATCAACGTGGAATTATCCGAATATTTTTTGGCTTTGGATCGAACAAATGGTTCTTTGTCGTATTCCAAATGATATTGTGTGCTGATTGTTTTGTTGACTATGAAATATCATAACGTAGTAAACAAAGTGGATAACATATAAGCCCGGCAGTGCTCGCGCCTCGATTCAATGAATTCGAAATGCGTTTGGGGCAGAATATTGCCTACATGACCACTGCCGGGTGTTTGCTATGGAATTGATATATATCACTATCAACAATGAACAAATCAGCAGAAGAATATCAATTGGAACGACAAAAGAATACCAATATCGAAAACAATGGTGCACAAGTGGATCCAGAATAAAACAATTCTTCAACTGGAATCACGAACCTTTAACTGAGCAATGCAGACGCAGATAAGTAATTGATAATTGTTATTTCTCTTTTTCATGACTTTTCATAACTATGCATACGAAATCTCCGCATCTTATTAGGGGAGGGAAGGTTCGTGAGCTGCTTTCGCTCAGGGGGGTTAGGGAGTTAGGTTAGGTTAGGGAGTTAGGTTAGGTTAGGGAGTTAGGTTAGGTTAGGGAGTTAGGTTAGGTTAGGGAGTTAGGTTAGGTTAGGGAGTTAGGTTAGGTTAGGGAGTTAGGTTAGGTTAGGGAGTTAGGTTAGGTTAGGGAGTTAGGTTAGGTTAGGGAGTTAGGTTAGGTTAGGGAGTTAGGTTAGGTTAGGGAGTTAGGTTAGGTTAGGGAGTTAGGTTAGGTTAGGGAGTTAGGTTAGGTTAGGGAGTTAGGTTAGGTTAGGGAGTTAGGTTAGGTTAGGGAGTTAGGTTAGGTTAGGGAGTTAGGTTAGGTTAGGGAGTTAGGTTAGGTTAGGGAGTTAGGTTAGGTTAGGGAGTTAGGTTAGGTTAGGGAGTTAGGTTAGGTTAGGGAGTTAGGTTAGGTTAGGGAGTTAGGTTAGGTTAGGGAGTTAGGTTAGGTTAGGGGAGTTAGGTTAGGTTTTTAGGTTAGGTTAGGTTAGGTTAGGTTGGTTAGGTTTTTTTTTTTTTTTTTTTTTTTTTTTTTTTTTTTTTTTTTTTTTTTTTTTTTTTTTTTTTTTCAGCCTCATATAGGGAGTGAAGACATGGCTCACATATGCAAAGTCAAGTGGATGGATTGAATGTCAAGAAATGGGTGAAGAATGAGTGTCGAACAATCAAATGTCAAGAGAAGGCAATAGCCAACAAATGCAAATGATATGTATGAAATGGGTGAAATGAGAAGCGAGGAAAAGGAAAGTAAAAAAGCAAAAAAATAGGAAAAGATTTGGGAAAGGAAATTGGGAAGAAAGTTAGATTGATAGTCATGAGATGGGTAAGAATAGAGATTCAAAGATGGGAAAATGTACAAAGCGATTGATGAAATTGGTAATCATTAGACACTGTGTGTTTATGATGGTGAAGTTGGTGGTCTGATTTGGTTGGTTTTGAATGTCTGATATGAAGATGAAATGAAGATCGAAAGTGGGAAATGAAAGACAAGAAATGGATGGATTGAATGTCATAATATGGGTGAAATGAGAGTCAATCAATATAGATTGGATTGCAAGTCAAGAAATGGATGAATGGAGTGATTGTTTGTGCAAACACGGTTAACGCTCGTTGCTCAGAATCAACGACTAATTGTACGAATGACAAAGATATTCAATAACAGGACATATCATGAAAGTGGATAACAGTGGCAAATAATGAAGAATACAGAACAGGAGACCAGTACCCAAGACTTGCTCTGGAATGGAAGAATTGATTGATTGTCATATCAATGGGGAATTGATAGTCAAGAAATGGTGGATAGAGTGTCATTGAAAAATGATTGTGAATAGAGCAAGTGCTTTTCGACTACTGGAAGCTGTTGATTGCATCATTATGAGAACACTATTAACCAGGATTCATGATAGTAGTTAGTGAAGTATCGACGTCAAAGACCACAGTGATAGATGAGATAGATAATTAACAACAACAAGTAAACACAAACAAACACAATCCAAAAACACAAACAGTGTAAGGGATTCTATGATTATCTTGTCATTGGGCCCAACCGAGCTAAACGAAAGACAATCAAAGAATGATTGTGAATGGTGGTGATTGATTTGGAAGATTGTGTGTGTGTGTGGAAGAGGTATTGGTAATGGATGGATGGATGATGGTAGAGTGTGGTAGATTGTGGATTGATATATTGTATGTATGATGATGATGATGATTGATAGAGGAGTAGCATTTGTTAGAGTAGCATTTGTTAGAGTAGCAAAAGGAATGTCAACAAATGGAATGACAACAAATGGAATGACAATTGGAATGGCAAGAAATGGAATGACAAGGTTAGGTTAGGTTAGGTTAGGTTAGGTTAGGTTAGGTTAGGTTAGGTTAGGTTAGGTTAGGTTAGGTTAGGTTAGGTTAGGTTAGGTTAGGTTAGGTTAGGTTAGGTTAGGTTAGGTTAGGTTAGGTTAGGTTAGGTTGGGT